>NW_027551783.1:332812-665625 GCF_045843805.1 Urocitellus parryii | reverse complement strand
GGGGCCTGTTTTGAGGATGTGGGGGCAGACGTGGGGCCTGTTGTGAGGATGTGGGGGGCAGACGTGGGGCCTGTTGTGAGGATGTGGGGGCAGACGTGGGGCCTGTTGTGAGGATGTGGGGGCAGACGTGGGGCCTGTTGTGAGGATGTGGGTGTTAGACGTGGGGCCTGTTGTGAGGATGTGGGGGTTAGACGTGGGGCCTGTTGTGAGGATGTGGGGGTAGACGTGGGGCCTGTTGTGAGGATCGGGGGGCAGACGTGGGGCCTGTTGTGAGGATGTGGGGGTTAGATGTGGCGCCTGTTGTGAGGATGTGGGGGGCAGACGTGGGGCCTGTTGTGAGGATGTGGGTATTAGACGTGGGGCCTGGTGTGAGGATGTGGGGGTTAGACGTGGGGCCTGTTGTGAGGATGTGGGGTTAGACGTGGGGCCTGGTGTGAGGATGTGGGGGTTAGACCTGGACCTGATGTGAGGATGTGGGGATAGACGTGGGACCTGTTGTGAGAATGTGGGGTTAGACGTGGGGCCTGTTGTTAGGATGCGGGGGCAGACGTGGGGCCTGTTGTGAGGGTGTGGGGGGCAGACGTGGGGCCTGTTGTGAGGATGTGGGGGTTAGACGTGGGGCCTGTTGTGAGGATGTGGGGTTAGACCTGCGACCTGTTGTGAGGATGTGTGCGTAAGACGTGGGGTCTCTTGTGAGGATGTGGGGTTAGACGTGGGGCCTGTTGTTAGGATGCGGGGGCAGACGTGGGGCCTGTTGTTAGGGTGTGGGGGGCAGATGTGGGGCCTGTTGTGAGGATTTGGGGGGCAGACGTGGGGCCCGTTGTGAGGATGTGGGGTTAGACGTGGGGCCTATTGTGAGGATGTGGGGTTAGACCTGGGGCCTATTGTGAGGATGTGAGGTTAGACGTGGGGCCTGTTGTGAGGATGTGGGGGGCAGACGTGGGGCCTGTTGTGAGGATGTGGGTGTTAGACGTGGGGCCTGTTGTGAGGATGTGGGGGGCAGACGTGGGGCCTGTTGTGAGGATGTGGGGGTTAGACGTGGGGCCTGTTGTGAGGATGTGGGGTTAGACGTGGGGCCTATTGTGAGGATGTGGGGTTAGACGTGGGGCCTATTGTGAGGATGTGGGGTTAGACGTGGGGCCTGTTGTGAGGATGTGGGGGTTAGATGTGGGGCCTGTTGTGAGGATGTGGGGGGCAGACGTGGGGCCTGTTGTGAGGATGTGGGGTTAGACGTGGGGCCTATTGTGAGGATGTGGGGTTAGACGTGGGGCCTGTTGTGAGGATGTGGGTGTTAGATGTGGGGCCTGTTGTGAGGATGTGGGGGGCAGACGTGGGGCCTGTTGTGAGGATGTGGGGGTTAGACGTGGGGCTGTTGTGAGGATGTGGTGTTAGACGTGGGACCTGTTGTGAGGATGTGGGGGGTAGACGTGGGCCTGTTGTGAGGATGTGGGGTTAGACGTGGGGCCTGTTGTGACGATGTGGGGTTAGACGTGGGGCCTGTTGTGAGGATGTGGGGGGCAGACGTGGGGCCTGTTGTGAGGATGTGGGGGGCAGACGTGGGGCCTCTTGTGAGGATGTGGGGGTTAGACGTGGGGCCTGTTGTGAGGATGTGGGCGGCAGACGTGGGGCTTGTTGTAAGGATGTGGGGGGCAGACGTGGGGCCTGTTGTGAGGATGTGGGGGCAGTCGTGGGGCCTGTTGTGAGGATGTGGGGGTTAGACGTGGGGCCTGTTGTGAGGATTTGGGGGGCAGACGTGGGGCCTGTTGTGAGGATGTGAGGGGCAGACGTGGGGCCTGTTGTGAGGATGTGGGGTTAGACGTGGGGCCTGTTGTGAGGATGTGGGGTTAGACGTGGGGCCTGTTGTGAGGATGTGGGGTTAGACGTGGGGCCTGTTGTGAGGATGTGGGGTTAGACGTGGGGCCTGTTGTGAGGTTGTGGGGGTTAGACGTGGGGCCTCTTGTGAGGATGTGGGGTTAGACGTGGGGCCTGTTGTGAGGATGTGGGTGTTAGATGTGGGGCCTGTTGTGAGGATGTGGGGGGCAGACGTGGGGCCTGTTGTGAGGATGTGGGGTTAGACGTGGGGCCTGTTGTGAGGATGTGGGGGGCAGACGTGGGGCCTGTTTGAGGATGTGGGGTTAGACTTGGGGCCTATTGTGAGGATGTGGGGTTAGACGTGGGGCCTATTGTGAGGATGTGGGGATAGACGTGGGGCCTGTTGTGAGGATGTGGGTGTTAGATGTGGGGCCTGTTGTTAGGATGTGGGGGGCAGACGTGGGGCCTGTTGTGATGATGTGGGGTTAGACGTGGGGCCTATTGTGAGTATGTGGGGTTAGACGTGGGGCCTGTTGTGAGGATGTGGGTGTTAGATGTGGGGCCTGTTGTGAGGATGTGGGGGGCAGACGTGGGGCCTGTTGTGAGGATGTGGGGTTAGACGTGGGGCCTGTTGTGAGGATGTGGGGGGCAGACGTGGGGCCTGTTGTGCGGATGTGGGGGGCAGACGTGGGGCCTGTTGTGAGGATGTGGGGTTAGACGTGGGGCCTGTTGTGAGTATGTGGGGTTAGACTTGGGGCCTGTTGTGAGGATGTGGGGGGCAGACGTGGGGTCGGTTGTGAGGATGTGGGGGGCAGACGTGGGGCCTGTTGTGAGGATGTGGGGTTAGACCATGGGGCCTGTTGTGAGGGTGTGAGGGGCAGACGTGGGGCCTGTTGTGAGGATGTGGGGGGCAGACCTGGGGCCTGTTGTGAGGATGTGGGGTTAGACGTGGGGCCTGTAGTGAGGGTGTGGGGGCAAACGTGGGGCCTGTTGTGAGGTTGTGGGGGTTAGCCGTGGGGCCTGTTGTGAGGATGTGGGGTTAGACGTGGGGCCTGTTGTGAGGATGTGGGGGTTAGACGTGGGGCCCGTTGTGAGGATGTGGGTGTTAGACGTGGGGCCCTTTGTGAGGATGTGGGGGCAGACGTGGGGCCTGTTGTGATGATGTGGGGGGCAGACGTGGGACCTGTTGTGAGGATGTGGGGGCAGACGTGGGGCCTGTTGTGTGGGTGTGGGGGTTAGCCGTGGGGCCTGTTGTGAGAATGTGGGGTTAGACGTGGGGCCTGTTGTGAGGATGTGGGGTTAGACGTGAGGCCTGTTGTGAGGGTTTGGGGGTTAGTGGTGGGGTCTGTTGTGAGGATGTGGGGGGCAGACTTGGGGCCTGTTGTGAGGATGTGGGGGCAGACGTGTGGCCTGTTGTGAGGATGTGGGGTTAGACGTGGGGCCAGTTGTGAGGATGTGGGGTTAGACGTGGGGCCTGTTGTGAGGATGTGGGGTTAGACGAGGCGCCCGTGGTGAGGATGTGGGGTTAGACGTGAGGCCTGTTGTGAGGGTGTGGAGGTTAGTCGTGGGGTCTGTTGTGAGGATGTGGGTGGCAGACGTGGGGCCTGTTGTCAGGATGTGGGGGCAGACGAGGGGCCTGTTGTGAGGATGTGGGGTTAGACGTGGGGCCTGTTGTGAGGATGTGGGGTTAGACGTGGGGCCCGTTGTGAGGATGTGGGGGTTAGACGTGGGGCCCGTTGTGAGGATGTGGGTGTTAGACTTGGGGCCCGTTGTGAGGACGTGGGGGCAGACGTGGGGCCTGTTGTTACGGTGTGGGGGGCAGACGTGGGACCTGTTGTGAGGATGTGGGGGTTAGACGTGGGGCCTGTTGTTAGGGTGTGGGCGGCAGACGAGGGGCCTGTTGTGAGGATGTGGGGTTAGACGTGGGGCCAGTTGTGAGGATGTGGGGTAGACGTGGGGCCGGTTGTGAGGATGTGGGGGGCAGACGTGGGGTCTGTTGTGAGGATGTGGGGGGCAGACGTGGGGCCTGTTGTGAGGGTGTGGGGGGCAGACGTGGGGCCTGTTGTGAGGGTTTGGGGGGTAGACGTGGGGCCTGTTGTTACGGTGTGGGGGGCAGACGTGGGGCCTGTTGTGAGGTTGTGGGGGGCAGACGTGGGGCCTGTTGTGAGGATGTGGGTGTTAGACGTGGGGCCTGTTGTGAGGATGTGGGGGTTAGACGTGGGGCCTGTTGTGAGGATGTGGGGGTAGACGTGGGGCCTGTTGTGAGGATGTGGGGGGCAGACCTGGGGCCTGGTGTGAGGATGTGGGGGTTAGACGTGGGGCCTGTTGTGAGGATGTGGGGTTAGACGTGGGGCCTGTTGTGAGGATGTGGGGGTTAGACCTGGACCTGATGTGAGGATGTGGGGTTAGACATGGGACCTGTTGTGAGGATGTGGGGTTAGACGTGGGGCCTGTTGTGAGGATGTGGGTGTTAGACCTGAGAACTATTGTGAGGATGTGGGGGTTAGACGTGGGGCCTGCTGTGCGGATGTGCGGGGCAGACATGGGGCCTCTTGTGAGGGTGTGGGTGCAGACGTGGGGCCTGTTGTGAGGATGTGGGGTTAGACGTGGGGCCTGTTGTGAGGATGTGGGGTTAGACGTGGGGCCTGGTGTGAGGATGTGGGGGTTAGACGTGGGGCCCGTTGTCAGGGTGTGGGGTTAGACGTGGGGCCTGTTGTGAGGATGTGGGGGCAGACGTGGTGTATGTTGTGAGGATATGGGGTTAGACGTGGGGCCTGTTGTGAGGGTGTGAGGGGCAGACGTGTGGCCTGTTGTCAGGATGTGGGGGCAGACGTGGGGCCTGTTGTGAGGATGTGGGTATTAGACGTGGGGCCTGGTGTGAAGATGTGGGGGTTAGACGTCGGGCCTGTTGTGAGGATGTGGGGTTAGGCGTGGGGCCTGTTGTGAGGATGTGGGGGTTAGACCTGGACCTGATGTGAGGATGTGCGGTTAGACGTGGGGCCTGTTGTGAGGATGTGGGGTTAGACGTGGGGCCTGTTGTGAGGATGTGGGTGTTAGAAGTGGGGCCTGTTGTGAGGATGTGTGGGGCAGACGTGTGGCCTGTTGTGAGGATGTGGGGGTTAGACCTGGGGCTGTTGTGAGGATGTGGTGTTAGACGTGGGACCTGTTGTGAGGATGTGGGGGGCAGACGTGGGGCCACTTGTGAGGATGTGGGGTTAGACGTGGGGCCTGTTGTGACGATGTGGGGTTAGACGTGGGGCCTGTTGTGAGGATGTGGGGGGCAGACGTGGGCCTGTTGTGAGGATGTGGGGGGCAGACGTGGGGCCTGTTGTGAGGATGTGGGGGTTAGACGTGGGGCCTGTTGTGAGGATGTGGGGTAAGACGTGGGGCCTGTTGTGAGGATGTGGGTTTAGATGTGGGGCCTGTTGTGAGGATGTGGGGGTTAGACGTGGGGCCTGTTGTGAGGATGTGGGGGTAGACGTGGGGCCTGTTGTGAGGATGTGGGGTTAGACGTGGGGCCTGTTGTGAAGATGTGGGGTTAGATGTGGGGCCTGTTCTGAGGATGTGGGGGTAGACGTGGGGCCTGTTCTGAGGATGTGGGGTTAGACGTGGGGCCTGTTGTGAGGATGTGGGGTTAGACGTGGGGCCTGTTGTGAGGATGTGGGGGGCAGACGTGGGGCCTGTTGTGAGGATGTGGGGGCAGACGTGGGGCCTGTTTTGAGGATGTGGGGGCAGACGTGGGGCCTGTTGTGAGGATGTGGGGGGCAGACGTGGGGCCTGTTGTGAGGATGTGTGGGCAGACGTGGGGCCTGTTGTGAGGATGTGGGGGCAGACGTGGGGCCTGTTGTGAGGATCGGGGGGCAGACGTGGGGCCTGTTGTGAGGATGTGGGGGTTAGATGTGGCGCCTGTTGTGAGGATGTGGGGGGCAGACGTGGGGCCTGTTGTGAGGATGTGGGTATTAGACGTGGGGCCTGGTGTGAGGATGTGGGGGTTAGACGTGGGGCCTGTTGTGAGGATGTGGGGTTAGACGTGGGGCCTGGTGTGAGGATGTGGGGGTTAGACCTGGACCTGATGTGAGGATGTGGGGTTAGACGTGGGACCTGTTGTGAGGATGTGGGGGGCAGACGTGGGGCCACTTGTGAGGATGTGGGGTTAGACATGGGGCCTGTTGTGACGATGTGGGGTTAGACGTGGGGCCTGTTGTGAGGATGTGGGGGGCAGACGTGGGGCCTGTTGTGAGGATGTGGGGGGCAGACGTGGGGCCTGTTGTGAGGATGTGGGGGTTAGACGTGGGGCCTGTTGTGAGGATGTGGGGTAAGACGTGGGGCCTGTTGTGAGGATGTGGGTTTAGATGTGGGGCCTGTTGTGAGGATGTGGGGGTTAGACGTGGGGCCTGTTGTGAGGATGTGGGGGTAGACGTGGGGCCTGTTGTGAGGATGTGGGGTTAGACGTGGGGCCTGTTGTGAACATGTGGGGTTAGATGTGGGGCCTGTTCTGAGGATGTGGGGGTAGACGTGGGGCCTGTTCTGAGGATGTGGGGTTAGACGTGGGGCCTGTTGTGAGGATGTGGGGTTAGACGTGGGGCCTGTTGTGAGGATGTGGGGGGCAGACGTGGGGCCTGTTGTGAGGATGTGGGGGCAGACGTGGGGCCTGTTTTGAGGATGTGGGGGCAGACGTGGGGCCTGTTGTGAGGATGTGGGGGGCAGACGTGGGGCCTGTTGTGAGGATGTGTGGGCAGACGTGGGGCCTGTTGTGAGGATGTGGGGGCAGACGTGGGGCCTGTTGTGAGGATGTGGGTGTTAGACGTGGGGCCTGTTGTGAGGATGTGGGGGTGAGACGTGGGGCCTGTTGTGAGGATGTGGGGGTAGACGTGGGGCCTGTTGTGAGGATCGGGGGGCAGACGTGGGGCCTGTTGTGAGGATGTGGGGGTTAGATGTGGCGCCTGTTGTGAGGATGTGGGGGGCAGACGTGGGGCCTGTTGTGAGGATGTGGGTATTAGACGTGGGGCCTGGTGTGAGGATGTGGGGGTTAGACGTGGGGCCTGTTGTGAGGATGTGGGGTTAGACGTGGGGCCTGGTGTGAGGATGTGGGGGTTAGACCTGGACCTGATGTGAGGATGTGGGGTTAGACGTGGGACCTGTTGTGAGAATGTGGGGTTAGACGTGGGGCCTGTTGTGAGGATGTGGGGGGCAGACGTGGGGCCTGTTGTGAGGATGTGGGGGGCAGACGTGGGGCCTGTTGTGAGGAGGTGGGGTTAGACCTGCGACCTGTTGTGAGGATGTGTGGGTAAGATTGGGGCCTCTTGTGAGGATGTGGGGTTAGACGTGGGGCCTGTTGTTAGGATGCGGGGGCAGACGTGGGGCCTGTTGTTAGGGTTTGGGGGGCAGACGTGGGGCCTTTTGTGAGGATTTGGGGGGCAGACGTGGGGCCTGTTGTGAGGATGTGGGGGGCAGACGTGGGGCCTGTAGTGAGGATGTGGGGGCCAGACGTGGGGCCTGTTGTGAGGATATGGGGTTAGACGTGGGGCCTGTTGTGAGGATGCGGAGGCAGACGTGGGGCCTGTTGTGAGGGTGTGGGGGGCAGACGTGGGGCCTGTTGTGAGGATGTGGGGGTTAGACGTGGGGCCTGTTGTGAGAATGTGGGGTTAGACGTGGGGCCTGTTGTGAGGATGTGGGGTTAGACGTGAGGCCTGTTGTGAGGGTTTGGGGGTTAGTGGTGGGGTCTGTTGTGAGGATGTGGGGGGCAGACGTGGGGCCTGTTGTGAGGATGTGGGGGCAGACGTGGGGCCTGTTGTGAGGATGTGGGGTTAGACGTGGGGCCAGTTGTGAGGATGTGGGGTTAGACGTGGGGCCTGTTGTGAGGATGTGGGGTAGACGTGGGGCCTGTTGTGAGGATGTGGGGTTAGACGAGGCGCCCGTGGTGAGGATGTGGGGTTAGACGTGAGGCCTGTTGTGAGGGTGTGGGGGTTAGTGGTGGGGTCTGTTGTGAGGATGTGGGGGGCAGACGTGGGGCCTGTTGTGAGGATGTGGAGTTAGACGTGGGGTCTGTTGTGAGGATGTGGGGGCAGACGTGTGGCCTGTTGTGAGGATGTGGGGGGCAGACGTGGGGCCTGTTGCGAGGATGTGTGGTTAGACGTGGGGCGTGTTGTGAGGATGTGGGGGTTCGACGTGGTGCCTGTTGTCAGAATGCGGGTGTTAGACGTGGGGCCTGTTGTGAGGATGTGGGGGTTAGACGTGGGGCCTGTTGTGAGGATGTGGGGGTAAGACGTGGGGCCTCTTGTGAGGATGTGGGGTTGGACGTGGGACCTGTTGTGAGGATGCGGGGGTTAGACGTGGGGCCTATTGTGAGGATGTGGGGTTAGACGTGGGGACTGTTGTGAGGATGTGGGTGTTAGATGTGGGGCCTGTTGTGAGGATGTGGGGGGCAGACGTGGGGCCTGTTGTGAGGATGTGGGGTTAGACGTGGGGCCTGTTGTGAGCATGTGGGGTTAGACGTGGGACCTGTTGTGAGGATGTGGGGTTAGACGTGGGGCCTGTTGTGAGGATGTGGGTGTTAGACCTGAGACCTGTTGTGAGCATGTGGGGGTTAGACGTGGGGCCTGTTGTGAGGATGTGGGGTTAGACGTGGGGCCTGTTGTTACGGTGTGGGGGGCAGACGTGGGACCTGTTGTGAGGATGTGGGGGTTAGACGTGGGGCCTGTTGTTAGGGTGTGGGCGGCAGACGTGGGGCCTGTTGTGAGGATGTATGGTTAAACGTGGGGCCTGTTGTGAGGATGTGGGGTTAGACGAGGGGCCCGTGGTGAGGATGTGGGGTTAGACGTGAGGCCTGTTGTTAGGGTGTGGGGGTTAGTGGTGGGGTCTGTTGTGAGGATGTGGGGGGCAGACGTGGGGCCTGTTGTGAGGATGTGGGGGCAGACGTGGGGCCTGTTGTGAGGATGTGGGGTTAGACGTGGGGCCTCTTGTGAGGATGTGGGGTTAGACGTGGGGCCTGTTGTGAGGATGTGGGGTTAGACGTGGGGCCCGTTGTGAGGATGTGGGGGTTAGACGTGGGGCCTGTTGTGAGGATGTGGGGGCAGACGTGGGGCCTGTTGTGAGGATGTGGGGGACAGACGTATGACCTGTTGTGAGGATGTGGGGGGCAGACATGGGGCCTGTTGTTACGGTGTGGGAGGCAGACGTGGGACCAGTTGTGAGGATGTGGGGGTTAGACGTGGGGCCTGTTGTTAGGGTGTGGGCGGGAGACGTGGGGCCTGTTGTGAGGATGTGTTGTTAGACGTGATGCCTGTTGTGAGGATGTGGGGTTAGACGTGCGGCCTGTTGTGAGGATGTGGGGGTTAGACGTGTGGCCTGTTGTGAGGATGTGGGGGCAGACGTGGGGCATGTTGTGAGGATGTGGGGTCAGACATGGGGCATGTTGTGAGAATGTGTGGGTAAGACGTGGGGTCTCTTCTGAGGATGTGGGGTTAGACGAGGGACCTGTTGTGAGGATGTGGGGGTTAGACGTGGGGCCTGTTGTGAGGATGTGAGGGGCAGACGTGGGGCCTGTTGTGAGGATGTGGGGGGCAGACCTGGGGCCTGTTGTGAGGATGTGGGGGGCAGACGTTGGGCCTGTTGTGAGGATGTGGGTGGCAGACGTGGGGCCTGTTGGGAAGGTGTGGGGGTTAGCCGTGGGGCATGTTTTGAGGATGTGGGGGTTAGACGAAAGGCCTGTTGTGAGGGTGTGGGGGTTAGTCGTGGGGTCTGTTGTGAGGATGTGGGGGGCAGACTTGGGGCCTCTTGTGAGGATGTGGGGACAGACGTGGGGCCTGTTGTGAGGATGTGGGGTTAGACGTGGGGCCTGTTGTGAGGATGTGGGGTTAGACGTGGGGCCCATTGTGAGGATGTGGGGTTAGACGTGGGGCCCGTTGTGAGGATGTGGGGGCAGACGTGGGGCATGTTGTGAGGATGTGGGGGCAGACGTGGGGCCTGTTGTGAGGATGTGGGGTTAGACGTGGGGCCTGTTGTGACGATGTGGGTTTAGACGTGGGGCCTGTTGTGAGGATGTGGGCTTAGACGTGGGGCCCGTTGTGAGGATGTGGGGGTTAGACGTGGGGCCCGTTGTGAGGATGTGGGGGCAGACGTGGGGCCTGTTGTGAGGATGTGGGGGACAGACGTGGGGCCTGTTGTGAGGATGTGGGGGGAGACGTGGGGCCTGTTGTACGGTGTGGGGGGCAGACGTGGGACCTGTTGTGAGGATGTGGGTGTTAGACGTGGGGCCTGTTGTTAGGGTGTGGGCGGGAGACGTGGGGCCTGTTGTGAGGATGTGTGGTTAGACGTGGGGCCTGTTGTGAGGATGTGGGCTTAGACGTGGGGCCTCTGGTGAGGATGTGGAGGCAGACGTTGGGCCTGTTGTGAGGATGTGGGGGGCAGACGTGGGGCCTGTTGTGAGGATGTGTGGTTAGACGTGGGGCGTGTTGTGAGGATGTGGGGGTTCGACGTGGGGCCTGTTGTGAGGATGTGGGTGTTAGACGTGGGGCCTGTTGTGAGGATGTGGGGGGCAGACGTGGGCCCTGTTGTGAGGATGTGGGTGTTAGACCTGTTGCCTGTTGTGAGGATGTGGGGGCAGACGTGGGGCCTGTTGTGAGGATGTGGGGTTAGACGTGGGGCCTGTTGTGAGGATGTGGGGGTTAGACGTGGGGCCTGTTGTGAGGATGTGGGGGCAGACGTGGGGCCTGTTGTGAGGATGTGGGGGGCAGACGTGGGGCCTGTTGTGAGGATGTAGGGGGCAGACGTGGGGCCTGTTGTGAGGATGTGGTGTTAGACCTGGGGCCTGTTGTGAGGATGTGGGGGGCAGACGTGGGCCCTGTTGTGAGGATGTGGGTGTTAGACGTGGGGCCTGTTGTGAGGATGTGGGGGCAGACGTGGGGCCCTTTGTGAGCATGTGGGGGGCAGACGTGGGTCCTGTTGTCAGGATGTGGGGGCAGACGTGGGGCCTGTTGTGAGGATGTGGGGGCAGTCGTGGGGCCTGTTGTGAGGATGTGCGGGTTAGACGTGGGGCCTGTTGTGAGGATGTGTGGTTAGACGTGGGGCCTGTTGTGAGAATGTGGGGTTAGACGTGGGGCCTGTTGTGAGGATGTGGGGGTAGATGTGGGGCCTGTTGTGAGGATGTGGGGGGCAGACGTGGGGCCTGGTGTGAGGATGTGGGGGTTAGACGTGGGGCCTGTTGTGAGGATGTGGGGTTAGACGTGGGGCCTGTTGTGAGGATGTGGGGGTTAGACCTGGACCTGATGTGAGGATGTGGGGTTAGACATGGGACCTGTTGTGAGGATGTGGGGTTAGACGTGGGGCCTGTTGTGAGGATGTGGGTGTTAGACCTGAGAACTATTGTGAGGATGTGGGGGTTAGACGTGGGGCCAGCTGTGCGGATGTGCGGGGCAGACGTGGGGCCTGTTGTGAGGGTGTGGGTGCAGACGTGGGGCCTGTTGTGAGGATGTGGGGTTAGACGTGGGGCCTGTTGTGAGGATGTGGGGTTAGACGTGGGGCCTGGTGTGAGGATGTGGGGGTTAGACGTGGGGCCCGTTGTGAGGGTGTGGGGTCAGACGTGGGGCCTGTTGTGAGGATGTGGGGGCAGACGTGTTGTATGTTGTGAGGATATGGGGTTAGACGTGGGGCCTGTTGTGAGGGTGTGAGGGGCAGACGTGGGGCCTGTTGTCAGGATGTGGGGGCAGACGTGGGGCCTGTTGTGAGGATGTGGGGGCAGACGTGGGGCCTCTTGTGAGGATGTGGGCGCAGACGTGGGGCCTGTTGTGAGGATGTGTGGGGCAGACGTGGGGCCTGTTGTGAGGATGTGGGGGCAGACGTGGGGCCTCTTGTGAGGATGTGGGGGCAGACGTGGGGCCTGTTGTGAGGATGTGGGTGTTAGACGTGGGGCCTGTTGTGAGGATGTGGGGGTTAGACGTGGGGCCTGTTGTGAGGATGTGGGGGTAGACGTGGGGCCTGGTGTGAGGATCCGGGGGCAGACGTGGGGCCTGTTGTGAGGATGTGGGGGTTAGATGTGGCGCCTGTTGTGAGGATGTGGGGGGCAGACATGGGGCCTGTTGTGAGGATGTGGGTATTAGACATGGGGCCTGGTGTGAGGATGTGGGGGTTAGACGTGGGTCCTGTTGTGAGGATGTGGGGTTAGACGTGGGGCCTGTTGTGAGGATGTGGGGGTTAGACCTGGACCTGATGTGAGGATGTGCTGTTAGACGTGGGGCCTGTTGTGAGGATGTGGGGTTAGACGTGGGGCCTGTTGTGAGGATGTGGGTGTTAGAAGTGGGGCCTGTTGTGAGGATGTGTGGGGCAGACGTGTGGCCTGTTGTGAGGATGTGGGGGTTAGACCTGGGGCTGTTGTGAGGATGTGTGGTTAGACGTGGGGCCTGTTGTGAGGATGTGGGGGTTAGACGTGGGGCTGTTGTGAGGATGTGGTGTTAGACGTGGGACCTGTTGTGAGGATGTGGTGTTAGACGTGGGGCCTGTTGTGAGGATGTGGGGGTTAGACCTGGGGCTGTTGTGAGGATGTGTGGTTAGACGTGGGGCCTGTTGTGAGGATGTGGGGGTTAGACGTGGGGCTGTTGTGAGGATGTGGTGTTAGACGTGGGACCTGTTGTGAGGATGTGGGGGGCAGACGTGGGGCCTGTTGTGAGGATGTGGGGGGCAGACGTGGGGCCTGTTGTGAGGATGTGGGGGTTAGACGTGGGGCCTGTTGTGAGGATGTGGGGTAAGACGTGGGGCCTGTTTTGAGGATGTGGGGGGCAGACGTGGGGCCTCTTGTGAGGATGTGGGTGTTAGACGTGGGGCCTGTTGTGAGAATGTGGGGGTAGACGTGGGACCTGTTGTGAGGATGTGGGGTTAGACGTGGGGCCTGTTGTGAAGATGTGGGGTTAGATGTGGGGCCTGTTCTGAGGATGTGGGGGTAGACGTGGGGCCTGTTCTGAGGATGTGGGGTTAGACGTGGGGCCTGTTGTGAGGATGTGGGGTTAGACGTAGGGCCTGTTGTGAGGATGTGGGGGGCAGACGTGGGGCCTGTTGTGAGGATGTGGGGGCCGACGTGGGGCCTGTTTTGAGGATGTGGGGGCAGACGTGGGGCCTGTTGTGAGGATGTGGGGGGCGGACGTGGGGCCTGTTGTGAGGATGTGGGGGCAGATGTGGGGCCTGTTGTGAGGATGTGGGGGCAGACGTGGGGCCTGTTGTGAGGATGTGGGTGTTAGACGGGGCCTGTTGTGAGGATGTGGGGGTTAGACGTGGGGCCTGTTGTGAGGATGTGGGGGTAGACGTGGGGCCTGTTGTGAGGATCGGGGGGCAGACGTGGGGCCTGTTGTGAGGATGTGGGGGTTAGATGTGGCGCCTGTTGTGAGGATGTGGGGGGCAGACGTGGGGCCTGTTGTGAGGATGTGGGTATTAGACGTGGGGCCTGGTGTGAGGATGTGGGGGTTAGACGTGGGGCCTGTTGTGAGGATGTGGGGTTAGACGTGGGGCCTGGTGTGAGGATGTGGGGGTTAGACCTGGACCTGATGTGAGGATGTGGGGTTATACGTGGGGCCTGGTGTGAGAATGTGGGGGTTAGACGTGGGACCTGTTGTGAGAATGTGGGGTTAGACGTGGGGCCTGTTGTGAGGATGTGGGTGTTAGACCTGAGAACTATTGTGAGGATGTGGGGGTTAGACCTGGGGCCTGTTGTGAGGATGTGGGGGGCAGACGTGGGGCCTGTTTTGAGATTGTGGGGGGCAGACGTGGGGCCTGTTGTGAGGAGGTGGGGTTAGACCTGCGACCTGTTGTGAGGATGTGTGGGCAAGATTGGGGCCTCTTGTGAGGATGTGGGGTTAGACGTGGGGCCTGTTGTTAGGATGCGGGGGCAGACGTGGGGCCTGTTGTTAGGGTTTGGGGGGCAGACGTGGGGCCTGTTGTGAGGATTTGGGGGGCAGACGTGGGGCCTGTTGTGAGGATGTGGGGGGCAGACATGGGGCCTGTTGTGAGGATGTGGGGGTTAGACGTGGGGCCTGTTGTGAGGATGTGGGGTTAGACGTGGGGCCTGTTGTGAAGATGTGGGGGTTAGATGTGGGGCCTGTTTTGAGGGTGTGGGGGCAGACGTGGGGCCTGTTGTGAAGATGTGGGGTGCAGACGTGGGGCCTTTTGTGAGGATGTTGAGTTAGACGTGGGGCCTGTTGTGAGGATGTGGGAGGCAGACCTGGGGCCCGTTGTGAGGATGTGGGGGGCAGACGTGGGGCCTGTTGTGAGGATGTGGGGTTAGACGTGGGGCCTGTTGTGAATGTGGGGTTAGACGTGGGGCCTGTTGTGAGGGTTTGAGGGGCAGACGTGGGGCCTGTAGTGAGGATGTGAGGGGCAGACGTGGGGCCTGTTGTGAGGATGTGGGCGTTAGACGTGGGGCCTGTTGTGAGGATGATGGGGTTAGACGTGGGGCCTGTTGTGAGGATGTGGGGGGCAGACGTGGGGCCTGTTGTGAGGATGTGGGGGCAGACGTGGGGCCTCTTGTGAGGATGTGGGGGCAGACGTGGGGCCTGTTGTGAGGATGTGGGGGGCAGACGTGGGGCCTCTTGTGAGGATGTGGGGGGCAGACGTGGGGCCTGTTGTGAGGATGTGGGGGTTAGACGTGGGGCCTGTTGTGAGGATGTGGGGGACAGACGTGGGGCCTCTTGTGAGGATGTTGGTGTTAGACTTGGGGCCTGTTGTGAGGATGTGGGGGCAGACATGGGGCCTGTTGTGAGCATGTGGGGTTAGACGTGGGGCCTGTTGTGAATGTGGGGTTAGACGTGGGGCCTGTTGTGAGGATGTGGGGGGCAGACGTGGGGCCTGTTGTGAGGATGTGGGGGCAGACGTGGGGCCTGTTGTGAGGATGTGGGGTTAGACCTGGGACCTGTTGTGAGGATGTGGGGGTTAGACGTGGGGCCTGTTGTGAGGATGTGGGGGCAGACGTGGGGCCTGTTGTGAGGATGTGGGGGTTAGAAGTGGGGCCTGTTGTGAGGATGTGGGGGCAGTCGTGGGGCCTGTTGTGAGGATGTGGGGGTTAGACGTGGGGCCTGTTGTGAGGATTTGGGGGGCAGACGTGGGGCCTGTTGTGAGGATGTGGGGGGCAGACGTGGGGCCCGTTGTGAGGTTGTGGGGGGCAGACGTGTGGCCCGTTGTGAGGATGTGGGGTTAGACGTGGGGCCTGTTGTGAGGATGTGGGTTAGACATGGGGCCTGTTGTGAGGATGTGGGGTTAGACGTGGGGCCTCTTGTGAGGATGTGGGGTTAGACGTGGGGCCTGTTGTGAGGATGTGGGGTTAGACGTGGGGCCTGTTGTGAGGATGTGGGTGTTAGATGTGGGGCCTGTTGTGAGGATGTGGGGAGCAGACGTGGGGCCCGTTGTGAGGATGTGGGGTTAGACGTGGGGCCTCTTGTGAGGATGTGGGGGTTAGACGTGGGGCCTGTTGTGAGGATGTGGGGTAAGACGTGGGGCCTGTTGTGAGGATGTGGGGGGCAGACGTGGGGCCTCTTGTGAGGATGTGGGGGTTAGACGTGGGGCCTGTTGTGAGGATGTGGGGGTAGACGTGGGGCCTGTTGTGAGGATGTGGGGTTAGACGTGGGGCCTGTTGTGAAGATGTGGGGTTAGATGTGGGGCCTGTTCTGAGGATGTGGGGGTAGACGTGGGGCCTGTTCTGAGGATGTCGGGTTAGACGTGGGGCCTGTTGTGAGGATGTGGGGTTAGACGTGGGGCCTGTTGTGAGGATGTGGGGGGCAGACGTGGGGCCTGTTGTGAGGATGTGGGGGCAGACGTGGGGCCTGTTTTGAGGATGTGGGGGCAGACGTGGGGCCTGTTGTGAGGATGTGGGGGGCAGACGTGGGGCCTGTTGTGAGGATGTGGGGGCAGACGTGGGGCCTGTTGTGAGGGTGTGGGGGTTAGTCGTGGGGTCTGTTGTGAGGATGTGGGGTTAGACGTGGGGCCTGTTGTGAGGATGTGGGGTTAGACGTTGGGCCTGTTGTGAGGATGTGGGGGTTAGACGTGGGGCCCGTTGTGAGGATGTGGGTGTTAGACTTGGGGCCCGTTGTGAGGACATTCGGGCAGACGTGGGGCCTGTTGTGAGGATGTGGGGGACAGACGTGGGGCCTGTTGTGAGGATGTGGGGGGCAGACGTGGGGCCTGTTGTTACGGTGTGGGGGGCAGACGTGGGACCTGTTGTGAGGATGTGGGGGTTAGACGTGGGGCCTGTTGTGAGGATGTATGGTTAAACGTGGGGCCTGTTGTAAGGATGTGGGGTTAGACGTGGGGCCTGTTGTGAGGATGTGGGGGCAGACGTGGGGCCTGTTGTGACGATGTGAGGGGCAGACGTGGGGCCTGTTGTTACGGTGTGGGGGGCAGACGTGGGATCTGTTGTGAGGATGTGGGGGTTAGACGTGGGGCCTGTTGTTAGGGTGTGGGCGGCAGACGTGGGGCCTGTTGTGAGGATATATGGTTAAACGTGGGGCCTTTTGTGAGGATGTGGGGTTAGACGTGGGGCCTGTTGTTAGGGTGTGGGCAGCAGACGTGGGGCCCGTTGTGAGGATGAGGGTGTTAGACTTGGGGCCCGTTGTGAGGATGTGGGGTTAGACGTGGGGCCTGTTGTGAGGATGTGGGAGACAGACGTGGGGCCTGTTGTGAGGATGTGGGGGGCAGACGTGGGGCTTGTTGTTACGGTGTGGGGGGCTGACGTGGGACCTGTTGTGAGGATGTGGGGGTTAGACGTGGGGCCTGTTGTTAGGGTGTGCGCGGCATACGTGGTGCCTGTTGAGAGGATGTATTGTTAAACGTGGGGCCTGTTGTGAGGATGTGGGGTTTGACGTGGGGCCTGTTGTGAGGATGTGGGTGTAGACGTGGGGCCTGTTGTGAGGATGTGGGGGACAGACGTGGGGCCTGTTGTGAGGATGTGTGATTAGACGTGGGGCCAGTTTTGAGGATGCGGGGGTTCGACGTGGGGCCTGTTGTGAGGATGTGGGTGTTAGACGTGGGGCTTGTTTTGAGGATGTGGGGGTTAGACGTGGGGCCTGTTGTGAGGATGTGGGTGTTAGACGTGGGGCCTCTTGTGAGGATGTGGGGGACAGACGTGGGGCCTGTTGTGAGGGTGTGGGGTTAGACGTGGGGCCTGTTTTGAGGATGTGGGGGTTTGACGTGGGGCCTATTGTGAGGATGTGGGGGGCAGACGTGGGGCCTGTTGTGAGGATGTGGGGGTTAGACGAGGGCCTGTTGTGAGGATTTGGGGGGCAGACTTGGGGCCTGTTGTGAGGGTGTGGGGTTAGACGTGTGGCCTGTTGTGATTATGTGGGGTTAGACGTGGGGCCTGTTGTGACGATATGGGGTTAGACGTGGGGCCTGTTGTGAGGATGTGGGGTTAGACGTGGGGCCTGTTGTGAGGATGTGGGTTTAGACGTGGGGCCTGTTGTGAGGATGTGGGGGTTAGACGTGGGGCCTGTTGTGAGGATGTGGGGTTAGACGTGGGGCCTGTTGTGAGGATGTGGGGGTTAGACGTGGGGCCAGTTGTGAGGATGTGGGGTTAGACGTGGGGTCTGTTGTGAGGATGTGGGGGTAGACGTGGGGCCTGTTGTGAGGATGTGGGGGGCAGACGTGGGGCCTGTTGCGAGGATGTGTGGTTAGACGTGGGGCGTGTTGTGAGGATGTGGGGGTTCGACGTGGTGCCTGTTGTGAGAATGCGGGTGTTAGACGTGGGGCCTGTTGTGAGGATGTGGGGGTTAGACGTGGGGCCTGTTGAGAGGATGTGGGGGTAAGACGTGGGGCCTCTTGTGAGGATGTGGGGTTGGACGTGGTACCTGTTGTGAGGATGTGGGGGTTAGACGTGGGGCCTGTTGTGAGGATGTGGGGTTAGACTTGGGGCGTGTTGTGAGGATGTGGGGGTTAGACGTGGGGCCAGTTGTGAGGATGTGGGGTTAGACGTGGGGCCTGTTGTGAGGATGTGGGGGCAGACGTGGGGCCTGTTGTGAGGATTTGGGGGGCAGACGTGGGGCCTGTTGCGAGGATGTGTGGTTAGACGTGGGGCGTGTTGTGAGGATGTGGGGGTTCGACGTGGTGCCTGTTTGAGAATGTGGGTGTTAGACGTGGGGCCTGTTGTGAGGATGTGGGGGTTAGACGTGGCGCCTGTTGTGAGGATGTGGGGGCCAGACGTGGGGCCTCTTGTGAGGATGTGGGTGTTAGACTTGGGGCCTGTTGTCAGGATGTGGGGGCAGACATGGGGCCTCTTGTGAGGATGTGGGGTTAGACGTGGGGCCTGTTGTGAGGATGTGGGGGTTAGATTTGGGGCCTGTTGTGAGGAGGTGGGGTTAGACGTTGGGCCTGATGTGAGGATGTGGGTGTAGACGTGGGACCTGTTGTGAGGATGTGGGGTTAGACGTGGGGCCTGTTGTGAGGATGTGAGGTTAGACGTGGTGCCTGTTGTGAGGGTGTGGGGGTTAGTTGTGGGGTCTGTTGTGAGGATGTGGGTGGCAGACGTGGGGCCTGTTGTGAGGATGTGGGGGCAGACGAGTGGCCTGTTGTGAGGATGTGGGGTTAGACGTGGGGACTGTTGTGAGGATGTGGGGTTAGACGTGGGGCCTGTTGTGAGGATGTGGGGTTTAGACGTGGGGCCCGTTGTGAGGATGTGGGTGTTAGACTTGGGGCCCGTTGTGAGGACGTGGGGGCAGACGTGGGGCCTGTTGTGAGGATGTGGGGGACAGACGTGGGGCCTGTTGTGAGGATGTGGGGGGCAGACGTGGGGCATGTTGTTACGGTGTGGGGGGCAGACGTGGGACCTGTTGTGAGGATATGGGGGTTAGACGTGGGGCCTGTTGTTAGGGTGTGGGCGGCAGACGTGGGGCCTGTTGTGAGGATGTATGGTTAAACGTGGGGCCTGTTGTGAGGATGTGGGGTTAGACGTGGGACCTGTTGTTAGGGTGTGGGCGGCAGACGTGGGGCCTGTTGTGAGGATGTATGGTTAAACGTGGGGCCTGTTGTGAGGATGTGGGGTTTGACGTGGGGCCTGTTGTGAGGATGTGGGGGCAGACGTGGGGCCTGTTGTGAGGATGTGGGGGGCAGACGTGGGCCCTGTTGTGAGGATGTGTGATTAGACGTCGGGCCAGTTTTGAGGATGCGGGGGTTCGACGTGGGGCCTGTTGTGAGGATGTGGGTGTTAGATGTGGGGCTTGTTTTGAGGATGTGGGGGTTAGACGTGGGGCCTGTTGTGACGATGTGGGGTTCAGACGTGGGGCCTGTTGTGAGGATGTGGGTGTTAGACGTGGGGCCTGTTGTGAGGATGTGGGGATTAGACGTGGGGCCTGTTGTGAGGGTGTGGGGTTAGACGTGGGGCCTGTTGTGAGGATGTGGGGGTAAGACGTGGGGCCTGTTGTGAGGGTGTGGGGTTAGACGTGGGGCCTGTTGTGAGGATGTGGGGGTTTGACGTGGGGCCTGTTGTGAGGATATGGGGTTAGACGTGGGGCCTGTTGTGAGGATGTGGCGGTTAGACGTGGGGCCTGTTGTGATGAAGTGGGGGTTAGACGTGGGGCCTGTTGTGAGGATGTGGGGTTACACGTGGGGCCTGTTGTGAGGATGTGGGGGGCAGACGTGGGGCCTGTTGTGAGGATGTGGGGGTTAGACGAGGGCCTGTTGTGAGGATTTGGGGGGCAGACTTGGGGCCTGTTGTGAGGATGTGGGGGTAGACGTGGGGCCTGTTGTGAGGATGTGGGGGGCAGACGTGGTTCCTGTTGTGATTATGTGGGGTTAGACGTGGGGCCTGTTGTGATTATGTGGGGTTAGACGTGGGGCCTGTTGTGAGGATGTGGGGTTAGACGTGGGGCCTGTTGTGAGGATGTGGGGTTAGACGTGGGGCCTGTTGTGAGGATGTGGGGGTTAGACGTGGGGCCTGTTGTGAGGATGTGGGGTTAGACGTGGGGCCTGTTGTGAGGGTGTGGGGGTTAGACGTGGGGCCAGTTGTGAGGATGTGGGGTTAGACATGGGGTCTGTTGTGAGGATGTGGGGGCAGACGTGGGGCCTGTTGTGAGGATGTGGGGGGCAGACGTGGGGCCTGTTGCCAGGATGTGTGGTTAGACGTGGGGCGTGTTGTGAGGATGTGGGGGTTCGACGTGGTGCCTGTTGTGAGAATGCGGGTGTTAGACGTGGGGCCTGTTGTGAGGATGTGGGGGTTAGACGTGGGGCCTGTTGTGAGGATGTGGGGTTGGACGTGGGACCTGTTGTGAGGATGTGGGGGTTAGACGTGGGGCCTATTGTGAGGATGTGGGGTTAGACGTGGGGCCTGTTGTGAGGATGTGGGTGTTAGATGTGGGGCCTGTTGTGAGGATGTGGGAGGCAGACGTGGGGCCTGTTGTGAGGATGTGGGGTTAGACGTGGGGCCTGTTGTGAGCATGTGGGGTTAGACGTGGGACCTGTTGTGAGGATGTGGGGTTAGACGTGGGGCCTGTTGTGAGGATGTGGCTGTTAGACCTGAGACCTGTTGTGAGGATGTGGGGGTTAGACGTGGGGCCTGTTGTGAGGATGTGGGGACAGACGTGGGGCCTGTTGTCAGGATGTGTGATTAGACGTGGGGCCAGTTTTGAGGATGCGGGGGTTCGACGTGGGGCCTGTTGTGAGGATGTGGGTGTTAGACGTGGGGCTTGTTGTGAGGATGTGGGGTTAGACGTGGGGCCTGGTGTGAGGATGTGGGGTTAGACGTGGGGCCTGTTGTTAGGGTGTGGGCGGCAGACGTGGGGCCTGTTGAGAGGATGTATGGTTAAACGTGGGGCCTGTTGTGAGGATGTGGGGGACAGACGTGGGGCCTGTTGTCAGGAAGTGTGATTAGACGTGGGGCCAGTTTTGAGGATGCGGGGGTTCGACGTGGGGCCTGTTGTGAGGATGTGGGGGTAAGACGTGGGGCCTCTTGTGAGGATGTGGGGTTGGACGTGGGACCTGTTGTGAGGATGTGGGGTTCAGACGTGGGGCCTGTTGTGAGGATGTGGGTGTTAGACGTGGGGCCTGTTGTGAGGATGTGGGGATTAGACGTGGGGCCTGTTGTGAGGGTGTGGGGTTAGATGTGGGGCCTGTTGTGAGGATGTGGGGGTAAGACGTGGGGCCTGTTGTGAGGGTGTGGGGTTAGACGTGGGGCCTGTTGTGAGGATGTGGGGGTTTGACGTGGGGCCTGTTGTGAGGATATGGGGTTAGACGTGGGGCCTGTTGTGAGGATGTGGCGGTTAGACGTGGGGCCTGTTGTGATGAAGTGGGGGTTAGACGTGGGGCCTGTTGTGAGGATGTGGGGTTATACGTGGGGCCTATTGTGAGGATGTGGGGGGCAGACGTGGGGCCTGTTGTGAGGATGTGGGGGTTAGACGAGGGCCTGTTGTGAGGATTTGGGGGGCAGACTTGGGGCCTGTTGTGAGGGTGTGGGGTTAGACGTGGGGCCTGTTGTGATTATGTGGGGTTAGACGTGGGGCCTGTTGTGAGCATATTGGGTTAGACGTGGGGCCTGTTGTGAGGATGTGGGGTTAGACTTGGGGCCTGTTGTGAGGATGTGGGTTTAGACGTGGGGCCTGTTGTGAGGATGTGGGGGTTAGACGTGGGGCCTGTTGTGAGGATGTGGGGGTAAGACGTGGGGCCTCTTGTGAGGATGTGGGGTTGGACGTGGTACCTGTTGTGAGGATGTGGGGGTTAGACGTGGGGCCTATTGTGAGGATGTGGGGTTAGACGTGGGGCCTGTTGTGAGGATGTGGGTGTTAGATGTGGGGCCTGTTGTGAGGATGTGGGGGGCAGACGTGGGGCCTGTTGTGAGGATGTGGGGTTAGACTTGGGGCCTATTGTGAGGATGTGGGGTTAGACGTGGGGCCTATTGTGAGGATGTGGGGTTAGTCGTGGGGCCTGTTGTGAGGATGTGGGTGTTAGATGTGGGGCCTGTTGTTAGGATGTGGGGGGCAGACGTGGGGCCTGTTGTGATGATGTGGGTTAGACGCGGGGCCTGTTGTGAGTATGTGGGGTTAGACGTGGGGCCTGTTGTGAGGATGTGGGTGTTAGATGTGGGGCCTGTTGTGAGGATGTGGGGGGCAGACGTGGGGCCTGTTGTGAGGATGTGGGGTTAGAGGTGGGGCCTATTGTGAGGATGTGGGGTTAGACGTGGGGCCTGTTGTGAGGATGTGGGTGTTACATGTGGGGCCTGAGTGAGGATGTGGGGGGCAGACGTTTGTTCCTGTTGTGAGGATGTGGGGTTAGACGTGGGGCCTATTGTGAGGATGTGTGGTTAGACGTGGGGCCTGTTGTGAGGATGTGTGGTTAGACGTGGGGCCTATTGTGAGGATGTGTGGTTAGACGTGGGGCCTGTTGTGAGGATGTGGAGTTAGACGTAGGGCCTGTTGTGAGGATGTGGGGGTTAGACGTGGGGCCTGTTGTGAGGATGTGGGGTTAGACGTGGGGCCTGTTGTGAGGATGTGGGGTTAGACGTGGGGCCTGTTGTGAGGATGTGGGTGTTAGATGTGGGGCCTGTTGTGAGGATGTGGGGGACAGACGTGTGGCCTGTTGTGAGGATGTGGGGGTTAGACGTGGGGCTGTTGTGAGGATGTGGTGTTAGACGTGGGACCTGTTGTGAGGATGTGGGGGGCAGACGTGGGGCCTGTTGTGAGGATGTGGGGTTAGACGTGGGGCCTGTTGTGAGGATGTGGGGGGCAGACGTGGGGCCTGCTGTGAGGATGTGGGAGGCAGACGTGGGGCCTGTTGTGATGATGTGGGGGTTAGACGTGGGGCCTGTTGTGAGGATTTGGGGGTTAGACGTGGGGCTTGTTGTCAGGATGTGGGGTTAGACGTGGGGCCTGTTGTGAGGATGTGGGGGCAGACGTGGGGCCTGTTGTGAGGATGTGGGGGGCAGACGTGGGGCCTGCTGTGAGGATGTGGGAGGCAGACGTGGGGCCTGCTGTGAGGATGTGGGAGGCAGACGTGGGGGCCTGTTGTGAGGATGTGGGGGTTAGACGTGGGGCCTGTTGTGAGGATGTGGGGGCAGACGTGGGGCCTGTTGTGAGGGTGTGGGGGTTAGTCGTGGGGCCTGTTGTGAGAATGTGGGTTAGACGTGGGGCCTGTTGTGAGGATGTGGGGTTAGACGTGAGGCCTGTTGTGAGGGTTTGGGGGTTAGTGGTAGGGTCTGTTGTGAGGATGTGGGTTTAGAAGTGGGGCCTGTTGTGAGGATGTGGGGGCAGACGTGGGGCCTGTTGTGAGGATGTGGGGTTAGACGTGGGGCCAGTTGTGAGGATGTGGGGTTGGACGTTGTGCCTGTTGTGAGGATGTGGGGTTAGACGTGGGGCCAGTTGTGAGGATGTGGGGTTAGACGTGGGGCCTGTTGTGAGGATGTGGGGTTAGACGTGGGGCCTGTTGTGAGGATGTGGGGTTAGACATGGGGCCTGTTGTGAGGATGTGGGGGTTAGAAGTGGGGCCTGTTGTGAGTGTGTGGGGTTAGACGTGGGGCCTGTTGTGAGGATGTGGGGGTTAGACGTGGGGCCAGTTGTGAGGGTGTGGGCTTAGACGTGGGGCCTGTTGTGAGGATGTGGCGGTTTGAAGTGGAGCCTGTTGTGAGGATGTGGGGTTAGACGTGGGGCCTGTTGGGAGGTTGTGGGGGTTAGTCGTGGGGCCTGTTGTGAGGATGTGGGGGTTAGACTTGGGGCCTGTTGGGAGGATGTGGGGTTAGACGTGGGGCCTGTTGTGAGGATGTGGGGGGCTGACGTGGGGCATGTTGTGAGGATGTGGGGGTTAGACGTGGGGCCTGTTTAGAGGATTTGGGGGGCAGACTTGGGCCTGTTGTGAGGATGTGTGGGGCAGACGTGGCGCCTGTTGTGAGGATGTGGGGGGCAGACGTGTGGCCTGTTGAGAGGATGTGGGGTTAGACGTGGGGGCCTGTTGTGAGAATGTGGGGTTAGACGTGGGGCCTGTTGTGAGGATGTGGGGTTAGACGTGGGGCCTGATGTGAGGATGTGGGGGGGCAGACTTGGGGCCTGTTGTGTGGATGTGGGGGGCAGACGTGGGGCCTGTTGTGAGGATGTGGGCTTAGACGTGGTGCCTCTGGTGAGGATGTGGGGGCAAACGTGGGGCCTGTTGTGAGGATGTGGGGTTAGACGTGGGGCCTGTTGTGAGGATGTGGGGTTAGACGTGGGGCCTGTTGTGAGGATTTGGGTTTAGACGTGGGGCCTGTTGTGAGGATGTGGGGGTTAGATGTGGGGCCTGTTGTGAGGATGTGGGGTTAGACGTGGGGCGTGTTTTGCGGATGTGGGGGTTAGACGTGGGGCCAGTTGTGAGGATGTGGGGTTAGACGTGGGGCCTGTTGTGAGGATGTGGGGGCAGACGTGGGTCCTGTTGTGAGGATTTGGGGAGCAGACGTGGGGCCTGTTGCGAGGATGTGTGGTTAGACGTGGGGCGTGTTGTGAGGATGTGGGGGTTCGACGTGGTGCCTGTTGTGAGAATGTGGGTGTTAGACGTGGCGCCTGTTGTGAGGATGTGGGTGTTAGACGTGGGGCCTGTTGTGACGATGTGGGGTTCAGACGTGGGGCCTGTTGTGAGGATGTGGGTGTTAGACGTGGGGCCTGTTGTGAGGATGTGGGGATTAGACGTGGGGCCTGTTGTGAGGATGTGGTGTTAGACGTGGGACCTGTTGTGAGGATGTGGGGGTAAGACGTGGGGCCAGTAGTGAGGGTGTGGGGTTAGACGTGGGGCCTGTTGTGAGGATATGGGGGTTTGACGTGGGGCCTGTTGTGAGGATATGGGGTTAGACTTGGGGCCTGTTGTGAGGATGTGGCGGTTAGACGTGGGGCCTGTTGTGATGAAGTGGGGGTTAGACGTGGGGCCTGTTGTGAGGATGTGGGGTTATACGTGGGGCCTATTGTGAGGATGTGGGGGGCAGACGTGGGGCCTGTTGTGAGGATGTGGGGGTTAGACGAGGGCCCTGTTGTGAGGATTTGGGGGGCAGACTTGGGGCCTGTTGTGAGGGTGTGGGGTTAGACGTGGGGCCTGTTGTGATTATGTGGGGTTAGACGTGGGTCCTGTTGTGAGCATATGGGGTTAGACGTGGGGCCTGTTGTGAGGATGTGGGGTTAGACATGGGGCCTGTTGTGAGGATGTGGGTTTAGACGTGGGGCCTGTTGTGAGGATGT
This sequence comes from Urocitellus parryii, assembly GCF_045843805.1. Taxonomy (NCBI): domain Eukaryota; kingdom Metazoa; phylum Chordata; class Mammalia; order Rodentia; family Sciuridae; genus Urocitellus; species Urocitellus parryii. Next base: position 640,669 of record NW_027551783.1, on the reverse strand, counting down.
GGGGGTTAGACGTGGGGCCTGTTGTGAGGATGTGGGGTTAGACGTGGGGCCTGTTGTGAGGATGTGGGGGTTAGACGTGGGGCCAGTTGTGAGGATGTGGCGTTGGACGTGGAGTCTGTTGTGAGGATGTGGGGGCAGACGTGGGGCCTGTTGTGAGGATGTGGGGGGCAGACGTGGGGCCTGTTGTGAGGATGTGGGGGTAAGACGTGGGGCCTCTTGTGAGGATGTGGGGTTGGACGTGGTACCTGTTGTGAGGATGTGGGGGTTAGACGTGGGGCCTATTGTGAGGATGTGGGGTTAGACGTGGGGCCTGTTGTGAGGATGTGGGTGTTAGATGTGGGGCCTGTTGTGAGGATGTGGGGGGCAGACGTGGGGCCTGTTGTGAGTATGTGGGGTTAGACTTGGGGCCTATTGTGAGGATGTGGGGTTAGACGTGGGGCCTATTGTGAGGATGTGGGGTTAGACGTGGGGCCTGTTGTGAGGATGTGGGTGTTAGATGTGGGGCCTGTTGTTAGGATGTGGGGGGCAGACGTGGGGCCTGTTGTGAGGATGTGGGGTTAGACGTGGGGCCTGTTGTGAGGATGTGGGGGTTAGAGGTGGAGCCTGTTTTGAGGATATGGGGGGCAGACGTGGGGCCTATTGTGAGGATGTGGGTTTAGACGTGGGGCCTGTTGTGAGGTTGTGGGGGTTAGACGTGGGTCCTGTTGTGAGTGTGTGGGGTTAGACGTGGGGCCTGTTGTGAGGATGTGGGGGTTAGACGTGGGTCCTGTTGTGAGTGTGTGGGGTTAGACGTGGGGCCTGTTGTGAGGATGTGGGGGCAGACGTGGGGCCTGTTGTGAGGATGTGGGGGGCAGACGTGGGGCCTGTTGTGAGGATGTGGGGTTACACGTGGGGCCTGTTGTGAGGATGTGGGGGTTAAACTTGTGGCCTGTTGTGAGGATGTGGGGTTTGACGTGGGGCCTGTTGTGAGGATGTGGGGGGCAGATCTGGGGTTTGTTGTGAGGGTGTGGGGTTAGACGTGGGTCCTGTTCTGAGGATGTGGGGTTGGACGTGGGACCTGTTGTGAGGATGTGGGGGTTAGACGTGGGGCCTGTTGTGATGATGTGGGGATTAGACGTGGGGCCTGTTGTGAGGATGTGGGGTTAGACGTGTGGCCTGTTGTGAGGATGTGGGGGGTAGACGTGGTGCATGTTGTGAGGATGTGGGGGTTAGACCTGGGGCCTGTTGTGAGGATGTGGGGGGCAGACGTGGTTCCTGTTGTGAGGATGTGGGGTTAGACTTGGGGCCTGTTGTGAGGATGTGGGGTTAGACGTGGTGCCTGTTGTGAGGATGTGGGATTAGACGTGGGGCCTGTTGTGAGGATGTGGGTTTAGACGTGGGGCCTGTTGTGAGGATGTGGGGGTTAGACGTGGGGCCTGTTTTGAGGATGTGGGGTTAGACGTGGGGCCTGTTGTGAGGATGTGGGGGTTAGACGTGGGGCCAGTTGTGAGGATGTGGGGTTAGACGTGGGGCCTGTTGTTATGGTGTGGGGGCAGACGTGGGGCCTGTTGTGAGGATGTGGGGGGCAGACGTGGGGCCTGTTGCGAGGATATGTGGTTAGACGTGGGGCGTGTTGTGAGGATGTGGGGGTTCGACGTGGTGCCAGTTCTGAGAATGTGGGTGTTAGACGTGGGGCCTGTTGTGAGGATGTGGGGGTTAGACGTGGGGCCTGTTGTGAGGATGTGGGGTTAGACGTTGGGCCTGTTGTGAGGATGTGGGGTTAGACGTGGGACCTGTTGTGAGGATGTGGGTGTTAGACGTGGGGCCTGTTGTGAGGATGTGGGGGTTAGACGTGGGTCCTGTTGTGAGTGTGTGGGGTTAGACGTGGGGCCTGTTGTGAGGATGTGAGGTTAGACGTGGGGCCTGTTGTGAGGATGTGGGGGTTAGACGTGGGTCCTGTTGTGAGTGTGTGGGGTTAGACGTGGGGCCTGTTGTGAGGATGTGGGGGCAGACGTGGGGCCTGTTGTGAGGATGTGGGGGGCAGACGTGTGGCCTGTTGTGAGGATGTGGGGTTACACGTGGGGCCTGTTGTGAGGATGTGGGGGTTAGACTTGTGGCCTGTTGTGAGGATGTGGGGTTTGACGTGGGGCCTGTTGTGAGGATGTGGGGGGCAGATCTGGGGTTCGTTGTGAGGGTGTGGGGTTAGACGTGGGGCCTGTTGTGAGGATGTGGGGTTAGACGTGGGGCCTGTTGTGAGGATGTGGGTTAAGACGTGGGGCCTGTTGTGAGGATGTGGGGTTGGACGTGGGACCTGTTGTGAGGATGTGGGGGTTAGACGTGGGGCCTATAATGAGGATATGGGGGTTAGACGTGGGGCCTGTTGTGAGGATGTGGGGTTATACGTGGGGCCTGTTGTGAGGATGTGGGGGTTAGACGTGGGGCCTGTTGTGAGGATGTGAGGGGTAGACGTGGGGCCTGTTGTGAGGATGTGGGGGGCAGACCTGGGGCCTGTTGTGAGGATGTGGGGTTAGACATATGGCCTGTTGTGAGGATGTGGGTGCAGACGTGGGGCCTGTTGTGAGGATGTGGGGTTAGACGTGGGACCTGTTGTGAGGATGTGGGGGTTAGACGTGGGGCCTGTTGTGAGGATGTGAGGGGCAGAAGTGGGGACTGTTGTGAGGATGTGGGGGGCAGACCTGGGGCCTGTTTTGAGGATGTGGGGTTAGATGTGGGGCCTGTTGTGAGGATGTGGGTGTAGACGTGGGTCCTGTTGTGAGGATGTGGGATTAGACGTGGGGCATTTTGTGAGGATGTGGGGTTAGACGTGGGTCCTGTTGTGAGGATGTGGGGGGCAGACCTGGGGCCTGTTGTGAGGATGTGGGGTTAGACGTGGGTCCTGTTGTGAGGATGTGGGCGTTAGACGTGGGGCCTGTTGTGAGGATGTGGGGATTAGCCGTGGGGCCTGCTGTGAGGATGTGGGGGGCAGACGTGGGGCCTGTTGTGAGAATGTAGGGGCAGACGTGGGGCCTGTTGTGAGGGTGTGGGAGTTAGCCGTGGCGCCTGTTGTGAGGATGTGGGGTTAGACGTGGGGCCTGTTGTGAGGATGTGGGGTTAGACGTGAGGCCTGTTGTGAGGGTGTGGGGGCTAGTCGTGGGGTCTGTTGTGAGGATGTGGGTGGCAGACGTGGGGCCTGTTGTGAGGATGTGGGGTTAGACGTGGGGCCTGTTGTGAGGATGTGGGGGCAGACATGGGGCCTCTTGTGAGGATGTGGGGTTAGATTGGGGCCTGTTGTGAGGATGTGGGAGTTATATGTGGGGCCCGTTGTGAGGATGTGGGTGTTAGACTTGGGGCCCGTTGTGAGGATGTGGTGGCAGACGTGGGGCCTGTTGTGAGGATGTGGGGGACAGACGAGGGGCCTGTTGTGAGGATTTGGGGGGCAGACGTGGGGCCTGTTGTTACGGTGTAGGGGGCAGACGTGGGACCTGTTGTGAGAATGTGGGGGTTAGAAGTGGGGCCTGTTGTTGGGGTGTGGGCGGCAGACGTGGGGCCTGTTGTGAGGATGTATGGTTAGACGTGGGGCCTGTTGTGAGGATGTGGGGTATGACGTGGGGCCTGTTGTGAGGATGTGGGGGCAGACGTGGGACCTGTTGTGAGGATGTGGGGGCAGACGTGGGGCCTGTTGTGAGGATGTGTGGATAGACGTGGGGCCAGTTTTGAGGATGCGGGGGTTCGACGTGGGGCCTGTTGTGAGGATGTGGGTGTTAGACGTGGGGCCTGTTTTGAGGATGTGGGGGTTAGACTGGGGCCTGTTGTGACGATGTGGGGTTCAGACGTGGGGCATGTTGTGAGGATGTGGGTGTTAGACGTGGGGCCTGTTGTGAGGATGTGGGGATTAGACGTGGGGCCTGTTGTGAGGGTGTGGGGTTAGACGTGGGGCCGGTTGTGAGGATGTGGGGGTTAGACGTGGGGCCTGTTGTGAGGGTGTGGGGTTAGACGTGAGGCCTGTTGTGAGGATGTGGGGGTTTGACGTGGGGCCTGTTGTGAGGATGTGGGGTTAGACGTGGAGCCTGTTGTGAGGATGTGGCGGTTAGACGTGGGGCCTGTTGTGATGATGTGGGGGTTAGACGTGGGGCCTGTTGTGAGGGTGTGGGGTTAGACGTGAGGCCTGTTGTGAGGATGTGGGGGTTTGACGTGGGGCCTGTTGTGAGGATGTGGGGTTAGACGTGGAGCCTGTTGTTAGGATGTGGGGGGCAGACGTGGGGCCTGTTGTGAGGATGTGGGGGGCAGACGTGGGGCCTGTTGTGAGGATGTGGGGGTCAGACGTGGGGCCTGTTGTGAGGATATGGGGGGCAGACGTGGTTCCTGTTGTAAGGATGTGGGGTTAGACTTGGGGCCTGTTGTGAGGATGTGGGGTTAGACGTGGGGCCTGTTGTGAGGATGTGGGATTAGACGTGGGGCCTGTTGTGAGGATGTGTGTTTAGACGTGGGGCCTGTTGTGAGGATGTGGGGGTTAGACGTGGGGCCTGTTTTGAGGATGTGGGGTTAGACGTGGGGCCTCTTGTGAGGATGTGGGGGTTAGACGTGGGGCCAGTTGTGAGGATGTGGGGTTAGACGTGGGGCATGTTGTTACGGTGTGGGGGCAGACGTGGGGCCTGTTGTGAGGATGTGGGGGGCAGACGTGGGGCCTGTTGCGAGGATATGTGGTTAGACGTGGGGCGTGTTGTGAGGATGTGGGGGTTCGACGTGGTGCCTGTTCTGAGAATGTGGGTGTTAGACGTGGGGCCTGTTGTGAGGATGTGGGGGTTAGACGTGGGGCCTGTTGTGAGGATGTGGGGTTAGACGTGGGGCCTGAAGTGAGGATGTGGGGTTAGACGTGGGACCTGTTGTGAGGATGTGGGGGTTAGACGTGGGGCCTGTTGTGAGGATGTGGGGGTTAGAGGTGGAGCCTGTTGTGAGGATATGGGGGGCAGACGTGGGGCCTGTTGTGAGGATGTGGGTTTAGACGTGGGGCCTGTTGTGAGGATGTGGGGGTTAGACGTGGGGCCTGTTGTGAGGATGTGGGGGTTAGAGGTGGGGCCTGTTGTGAGGATGTGGGGGGCAGACGTGGGGCCTGTTGTGAGGATGTGGGGTTAGACGTGGGGCCTGTTGTGAGGATGTGGGGGGCATATGTGGGGCCTCTTGTGAGGATGTGGGGGGCAGACGTGGGGCCTGTTGTGAGGATATGGGGTTTAGACGTGGGGCTGTTGTGAGGATGTGGGGGTAGACGTGGGGCCTGTTGTGAGGATGTGGGGTTAGTCGTGGGGCCTGTTGTGAAGATGTGGGGTTAGACGTCGGGCCTGTTCTGAGGATGTGGGGGTAGACGTGGGGCCTGTTCTGAGGATGTGGGGTTAGACGTGGGGCCTGTTGTGAGGATGTGGGGTTAGACGTGGGGCCTGTTGTGAGGATGTGGGGGGCAGACGTGGGGCCTGTTGTGAGGATTTGGGGGCAGACGTGGGGCCTCTTGTGAGGATGTGGGGGGCAGACGTGGGGCCTGTTGTGAGGATGTGGGTGTTAGACGTGGGGCCTGGTGTGAGGATGTGGGGGTTAGACGTGGGGCCTGTTGTGAAGATGTGGGGTTAGACGTGGGGCCTGTTGTTAGGATGTGGGGGTTAGACCTGGACCTGATGTGAGGATGTGGGGTTAGACGTGGGTCCCGTTGTGAGGATGTGGGGGCAGACGTGGGGCCTGTTGTGAGGATGTGGGGGTTAGACGTGGGGCCTGTTGTTACGGTGTGGGGGTCCGACGTGGGACGTGTTGTGAGGATGTGGGGGGCAGACGTGGGGCCTGTTGTGAGGATGTGGGGTTAGACGTGGGGCCTGTTGTGAGGATGTGGGGTTAGACGTGGGCCTGTTTTGAGGATGTGGGGCGCAGACGTGGGGCCTATTGTGAGGATGTGGGGGGCAGACGTGGGGCCTATTGTGAGGGTGTGGGGGCAGACATGGGGCCTGGTGTGAGGATGTGGGGTTAGACGTGGGGCCTGTTGTGTGGATGTGGGGTTAGACGTGGGGCCTGTTATGAGGATGTGGGAGGCAGACGTGGGGCCCGTTGTGAGGGTGTGGGGTGCAGACGTGGGGCATGTTGTGAGGATGTGGGGAAAAAACGTGGGGCTTGTTGTGAGGATGTGGGGGTTAGACGTGGGGCCTGTTGTGAGGATGTGGGGGGCAGACGTGAGGCCTGTTGTGAGGATGTGGGGTTAGACGTGGGGCCTGTTGTGAGGTTGTGGGGGTTAGACGTGGGGCCTGTTGTGAGGATGTGGGGTTAGACGTGGGGCCTGTTGTGAGGATGTGGGGTTAGACGTGGGGCCTGTTGTGAGGATGTGGGAGCAGACGTGGGGCCTGTTGTGAGGATGTGGGGGTTAGATGTGGGGCCTGTTGTGAGGATGTGGGGTTACACGTGGGGCCTGTTGTGAGGATGTCGGGGTTAGACGTGTGGCCTGTTGTGAGGATGTTGGGTTAGACGTGGGGCCTGTTGTGAGGATGTGGGGGGCAGATCTGGGGTTTGTTGTGAGGGTGTGGGGTTAGACGTGGGGCCTGTTTTGAGGATGTGGGGTTAGACGTGGGGCATGTTGTGAGGATGTGTGGGTAAGACGTGGGGCCTCTTGTGAGGATGTGGGGTTAGACGTGGGGCCTGTTGTGAGGATGTGGGGGTTAGACGTGGGGCCTGTTGTGAGGATGTGGGGGTTAGACGTGGGGCCTGTTGTGAGGATGTGGGGTTAGACGTGGGGCCTGTTGTGAGTATGTGGGGGTTAGACGTGGTGCCAGTTGTGAGGATGTGGGGTTAGACGTGGGGCCTGTTGTGAGGATGTGAGGGGCAGACATGGGGACTGTTGTGAGGATGTGGGGGGCAGACCTGGGGCCTGTTGTGAGGATGTGGGGTTAGACGTGGGGCCTGTTGTGAGGATGTGGGGGGCAGACGTGGGGCCTGTTGTGAGGATGTGGGGGTTAGACGTGGGGCCTGTTGTGAGGATGTGGGGTTAGACGTGGGGCCTGCTGTGAGGATGTGGGGGGCAGATGTGGGTCCTGTTGTGAGGATGTGGGGGCAGACGTGGGGCCTGTTGTGAGGGTGTGGGGGTTAGTCGTCGCGCCTGTTGTGAGGATGTGGGGTTAGACGTAGGGCCTGTTGTGAGGATGTGGGGTTAGACGTGAGGCCTGATGTGAGGGTGTGGGGGTTAGTCGTGGGGTCTGTTGTGAGGATGTGGGTGGCAGACGTGGGGCCTGTTGTGAGGATGTGGGGTTAGACGTGGGGCCTGTTGTGAGGATGTGGGGGCAGACGTGGGGCCTGTTGTGAGGATGTGGGGTTAGACGTGGGGCCTGTTCTGAGGATGTGGGGTTAGACGTGGGGCCTGTTGTGAGGATGTGGGGGTTAGAGGTGGGGCCTGTTGTGAGGATGTGGGGGGCAGACGTGGGGCCTGTTGTGAGGATGTGGGGTTAGACGTGGGGCTTCTTGTGAGGATGTGGGGGTTAGAGGTGGGGCCTGTTGTGAGGATGTGGGGGGCAGACTTGGGGCCTTTGTGAGGATGTGGGGTTAGACATGGGGCCTGTTGTGAGGATGTGGGTGTTAGACGTGGGGCCTGTTGTGAGGATGTGGGTGTTAGACGTTGGGCCTGTTGTGAGGATGTGGGGGCAGACATGGTGCCTGTTGTGAGGATGTGGGGTTAGACGTGGGGCCTGTTGTGAGGATGTGGGGGTTAGACGTGGGTCCTGTTGTGACGATGTGGGGGGCAGACGTGGGGCCTGTTGTGAGGATGTGGGGTTAGACGTGGGGCCTGTTGTGAGGATGTGGGGGGCAGACGTGGGGCCTGTTGTGAGGATGTGGGTGTTAGACGTTGGGCCTGTTGTGAGGATGTGGGGGCAGACATGGTGCCTGTTGTGAGGATGTGGGGTTAGACGTGGGGCCTGTTGTGAGGATGTGGGGGTTAGACTTGGGGCCTGTTTTGAGGAGGTGGGGTTAGACGTTGGGCCTGTTGTGAGGATGTGGAGCGCAGACGTGGGGCCTGTTGTGAGGATGTGGGGGGCAGACGTGGGGCCTGTTGTGAGGATGTGGGGTTAGACGTGGGGCCTGTGGTGAGGATGTGGGGTTAGACATGGGGCCTGTTGTGAGCATGTGGGGGTTAGACGTGGGGCCTGTTGTGAGGATGTGGGGGTTAGACGTGGGGGCTCTTGTGAGGATTTGGGGGGCAGACGTGGGGCCTGTTGTGAGGATGTGTGGGGCAGACCTGGGGCCTGTTGTGAGGATGTGGGGGGGCAGACGTGGGGCCTGTTGTGAGGATGTGGGTTTAGACGTGGGGCCTGTTGTGAAGATGTGGGTTTAGACGTGGGGCCTGTTGTGAGGATGTGGGGGTTAGACGTGGGGCCAGTTGTGAGGATGTGGGGTTAGACGTGGGGCCTGTTGTGAAGATGTGGGTGTTAGACGTGGGGCCAGTTGTGAGGATGTGGGGTTAGACGTGGGGCCTGTTGTGAGGATGTGGGGGGCAGACGTGGGGCCTGTTGTGAGGATGTGGGGGGCAGACGTGGGGCCTGTTGTGAGGATGTGGGGTTACACGTGGGGCCTGTTGTGAGGATGTCGGGGTTAGACGTGTGGCCTGTTGTGAGGATGTTGTGTTAGACGTGGGGCCTGTTGTGAGGATGTGGGGGGCAGATCTGTGGTTTGTTGTGAGGGTGTGGGGTTAGACGTGGGGCCTGTTTTGAGGATGTGGGGTTAGACGTGGGGCATGTTGTGAGGATGTGTGGGTAAGACGTGGGGCCTGTTGTGAGGATGTGGGGTTAGACGTGGGAACTGTTGTGAGGATGTGGGGGTTAGACGTGGGGCCTGTTGTGAGGATGTGGGTGTTAGACGTGGGGCCTGTTGTGAGGATGTGGGGTTAGACGTGGGGCCTGTTGTGAGTATGTGGGGGTTAGACGTGGTGCCAGTTGTGAGGATGTGGGGTTAGACGTGGGGCCTGTTGTGAGGATGTGAGGGGCAGACGTGGGGACTGTTGTGAGGATGTGGGGGGCAGACCTGGGGCCTGTTGTGAGGATGTGGGGTTAGACGTGGGGCCTGTTGTGAGGATGTGGGGGGCAGACGTGGGGCCTGTTGTGAGGATGTGGGGTTAGATGTGGGGCCTGTTGTGAGGATGTGGGTGTAGACGTGGGGCCTGTTGTGAGGATGTGGGGTTAGACGTGGGGCCCTTGTGAGGGTGTGGGGATTAGCCATGGGGCCTGCTGTGAGGATGTGGGCGGCAGACGTGGGTCCTGTTGTGAGGATGTGGGGGCAGACGTGGGGCCTGTTGTGAGGGTGTGGGGGTTAGTCGTGGCGCCTGTTGTGAGGATGTGGGGTTAGAAGTAGGGCCTGTTGTGAGGATGTGGGGTTAGACGTGAGGCCTGTTGTGAGGGTGTGGGGGTTAGTCGTGGGGTCTGTTGTGCGGATGTGGGTGGCAGACGTGGGGCCTGTTGTGAGGATGTGGGGCCAGACGTGGGGCCTGTTGTGAGGATGTGGGGTTAGACGTGGGGCCTGTTGTGAGGATGTGGGAGTTAGACGTGGGGCCTGTTTTGAGGATGTGGGGGTTAGACGTGGGGCCTGTTGTGACGATGTGGGTTTAGACGTGGGGCCTTTTGTGATTATTTGGGGGGCAGACATGGGGCCTGTTGTGAGGGTGTGGGGGTTAGTCGTGGGGTCTGTTGTGAGGATGTGGGGGCAGACGTGGGGCCTGTTGTGAGGATGCGGGGGTTCGACGTAGGGCCTGTTGTGAGGATGTGGGTGTTAGACGTGGGGCCTGTTTTGAGGATGTGGGGGTTAGACGTGGGGCCTGTTTTGACGATGTGGGTTTAGACGTGGGGTCTGTTGTGAGGATGTGGGTGTTAGACGTGGGGCCTGTTGTGAGGATGTGGGGATTAGACGTGGGGACTGTTGTGAGGTTGTGGGGTTAGAGGTGGGGCCTGTTGTGAGGATGTGGGGGTTAGACGTGGGGCCTGTTGTGAGGATGTGGGGGCAGACGTGGGGCCTGTTGTGAGGATGTGGGGGGTAGACGTGGGGCCTGTTGAGAGGATGTGTGGTTAGACGTGCGGCGTGTTGTGAGGATGTGGGGGTTCGACGTGGTGCCTGTTGTGAGAATGTGGGTGTTAGACGTGGGGCCTGTTGTGAGGATGTGGGGGTTAGACGTGGGGCCTGTTGTGAGGATGTGGGGGGCAGTCGTGGGGCCTGTTGTGAGGATGTGGGTGTTAGACGTGGGGCCTGTTGTGAGGATGTGGGGGCAGACATGGGGCCTGTTGTGAGGATGTGGGGGCAGACGTGGGGCCTATTGTGAGGATGTGGGTGTTAGACGTGGGGCCTGTTGTGAGGATGTGGGGGCAGACATGGGGCCTGTTGTGAGGATGTGGGGTTAGACGTGGGGCCAGTTGTGAAGACGTGGGGGTTAGACGTGGGGCCTGTTGTGAGGATGTGGGGTTAGACCTGGGGCATGTTGTGAGGATGTGGGGGTTAGCCGTGGGGCCAGTTGTGAGGATGCGTGGTTAGATGTGGGGCCTGTTGTGAGGATGTGGGTTTAGACGTGGGGCCTGTTGTGAGGATGTGGGGGTTAGACGTGGGGCCTGTTTTGAGGATGTGGGGTTAGACGTGGGGCCTGTAGTGAGGATGTGGGGTTTAGACGTGGGGCCAGTTGTGAGGATGTGGGGTTAGACCTGGGGCCTGTTGTTACGGTGTGGGGGCAGACGTGGGGCCTGTTGTGAGGATGTGGCGGGCAGACGTCGGGCCTGTTGCGAGGATATGTGGTTAGACGTGGGGCGTGTTGTGAGGATGTGGGGGTTCGACGTGGTGCCTGTTCTGAGAATGTGGGTGTTAGACGTGGGGCCTGTTGTGAGGATGTGGGGGTTAGACGTGGGGCCTGTTGTGAGGATGTGGGGTTAGACGTGGGGCCTGTTGTGAGGATGTGGGGTTAGACGTGGGACCTGTTGTGAGGATGTGGGGGTTAGACGTGGGGCCTGTTGTGAGGATGTGGGGGTTAGAGGTGGAGCCTGTTGTGAGGATATGGGGGGCAGACGTGGGGCCTGTTGTGAGGATGTGGGTTTAGACGTGGGGCCTGTTGTGAGGATGTGGGGGTTAGACGTGGGGCCTGTTGTGAGGATGTGGGGTTAGACGTGGGGCCTGTTGTGAGGATGTGGGGGTTAGACGTGGGGCCAGTTGTGAGGATGTGGGGGCAGACGTGGGGCCTGTTGTGAGGATGTGGGGGGCAGACGTGGGGCCTGTTGCGAGGATGTGTGGTTAGACGTGTGGCGTGTTGTGAGGATGTGGGGGTTCGACGTGGTGCCTGTTGTGAGAATGTGGGTGTTAGACGTGGGGCCTGTTGTGAGGATGTGGGGGTTAGACGTGGGTCCTGTTGTGAGGATGTGGGGGGCAGACGTGGGGCCTGTTGTGAGGATGTGGGTGTTAGACGTGGGGCCTGTTGTGAGGATGTGGGGGCAGACATGGGGCCTGTTGTGAGGATGTGGGGGCAGACGTGTGGCCTATTGTGAGGATGTGGGTGTTAGACGTGGGGTCTGTTGTGAGGATGTGGGGGCAGACATGGGGCCTGTTGTGAGGATGTGGGGTTAGACGTGGGGCCTGTTGTGAGGATGTGGGGGGCAGACGTGGGGCCCGTTGTGAGGATGTGGGTGTTAGACGTGGGGCCTGTTGTGAGGATGTGGGGGCAGACATGGGGCCTGTTGTGAGGATGTGGGGTTAGACGTGGGGCCTGTTGTGAAGACGTGGGGTTTAGACGTGGGGCCTGTTTTGAGGATGTGGGGTTAGACGTGGGTCCCGTTGTGAGGATGTGGGGGCAGACGTGGGGCCTGTTGTGAGGATGTGGGGGTTAGACGTGGGGCCTGTTGTTACGGTGTGGGGGTCCGACGTGGGACGTGTTGTGAGGATGTGGGGGGCAGACGTGGGGCCTGTTGTGAGGATGTGGGGTTAGACGTGGGGCCTGTTGTGAGGATGTGGGGTTAGACGTGGGCCTGTTTTGAGGATGTGGGGCGCAGACGTGGGGCCTATTGTGAGGATGTGGGGGGCAGACGTGGGGCCTATTGTGAGGGTGTGGGGGCAGACATGGGGCCTGGTGTGAGGATGTGGGGTTAGACGTGGGGCCTGTTGTGTGGATGTGGGGTTAGACGTGGGGCCTGTTATGAGGATGTGGGAGGCAGACGTGGGGCCCGTTGTGAGGGTGTGGGGTGCAGACGTGGGGCATGTTGTGAGGATGTGGGGAAAAAACGTGGGGCTTGTTGTGAGGATGTGGGGGTTAGACGTGGGGCCTGTTGTGAGGATGTGGGGGGCAGACGTGAGGCCTGTTGTGAGGATGTGGGGTTAGACGTGGGGCCTGTTGTGAGGTTGTGGGGGTTAGACGTGGGGCCTGTTGTGAGGATGTGGGGTTAGACGTGGGGCCTGTTGTGAGGATGTGGGGTTAGACGTGGGGCCTGTTGTGAGGATGTGGGAGCAGACGTGGGGCCTGTTGTGAGGATGTGGGGGTTAGATGTGGGGCCTGTTGTGAGGATGTGGGGTTACACGTGGGGCCTGTTGTGAGGATGTCGGGGTTAGACGTGTGGCCTGTTGTGAGGATGTTGGGTTAGACGTGGGGCCTGTTGTGAGGATGTGGGGGGCAGATCTGGGGTTTGTTGTGAGGGTGTGGGGTTAGACGTGGGGCCTGTTTTGAGGATGTGGGGTTAGACGTGGGGCATGTTGTGAGGATGTGTGGGTAAGACGTGGGGCCTCTTGTGAGGATGTGGGGTTAGACGTGGGGCCTGTTGTGAGGATGTGGGGGTTAGACGTGGGGCCTGTTGTGAGGATGTGGGGGTTAGACGTGGGGCCTGTTGTGAGGATGTGGGGTTAGACGTGGGGCCTGTTGTGAGTATGTGGGGGTTAGACGTGGTGCCAGTTGTGAGGATGTGGGGTTAGACGTGGGGCCTGTTGTGAGGATGTGAGGGGCAGACATGGGGACTGTTGTGAGGATGTGGGGGGCAGACCTGGGGCCTGTTGTGAGGATGTGGGGTTAGACGTGGGGCCTGTTGTGAGGATGTGGGGGGCAGACGTGGGGCCTGTTGTGAGGATGTGGGGGTTAGACGTGGGGCCTGTTGTGAGGATGTGGGGTTAGACGTGGGGCCTGCTGTGAGGATGTGGGGGGCAGATGTGGGTCCTGTTGTGAGGATGTGGGGGCAGACGTGGGGCCTGTTGTGAGGGTGTGGGGGTTAGTCGTCGCGCCTGTTGTGAGGATGTGGGGTTAGACGTAGGGCCTGTTGTGAGGATGTGGGGTTAGACGTGAGGCCTGATGTGAGGGTGTGGGGGTTAGTCGTGGGGTCTGTTGTGAGGATGTGGGTGGCAGACGTGGGGCCTGTTGTGAGGATGTGGGGTTAGACGTGGGGCCTGTTGTGAGGATGTGGGGGCAGACGTGGGGCCTGTTGTGAGGATGTGGGGTTAGACGTGGGGCCTGTTCTGAGGATGTGGGGTTAGACGTGGGGCCTGTTGTGAGGATGTGGGGGTTAGAGGTGGGGCCTGTTGTGAGGATGTGGGGGGCAGACGTGGGGCCTGTTGTGAGGATGTGGGGTTAGACGTGGGGCTTCTTGTGAGGATGTGGGGGTTAGAGGTGGGGCCTGTTGTGAGGATGTGGGGGGCAGACTTGGGGCCTTTGTGAGGATGTGGGGTTAGACATGGGGCCTGTTGTGAGGATGTGGGTGTTAGACGTGGGGCCTGTTGTGAGGATGTGGGTGTTAGACGTTGGGCCTGTTGTGAGGATGTGGGGGCAGACATGGTGCCTGTTGTGAGGATGTGGGGTTAGACGTGGGGCCTGTTGTGAGGATGTGGGGGTTAGACGTGGGTCCTGTTGTGACGATGTGGGGGGCAGACGTGGGGCCTGTTGTGAGGATGTGGGGTTAGACGTGGGGCCTGTTGTGAGGATGTGGGGGGCAGACGTGGGGCCTGTTGTGAGGATGTGGGTGTTAGACGTTGGGCCTGTTGTGAGGATGTGGGGGCAGACATGGTGCCTGTTGTGAGGATGTGGGGTTAGACGTGGGGCCTGTTGTGAGGATGTGGGGGTTAGACTTGGGGCCTGTTTTGAGGAGGTGGGGTTAGACGTTGGGCCTGTTGTGAGGATGTGGAGCGCAGACGTGGGGCCTGTTGTGAGGATGTGGGGGGCAGACGTGGGGCCTGTTGTGAGGATGTGGGGTTAGACGTGGGGCCTGTGGTGAGGATGTGGGGTTAGACATGGGGCCTGTTGTGAGCATGTGGGGGTTAGACGTGGGGCCTGTTGTGAGGATGTGGGGGTTAGACGTGGGGGCTCTTGTGAGGATTTGGGGGGCAGACGTGGGGCCTGTTGTGAGGATGTGTGGGGCAGACCTGGGGCCTGTTGTGAGGATGTGGGGGGGCAGACGTGGGGCCTGTTGTGAGGATGTGGGTTTAGACGTGGGGCCTGTTGTGAAGATGTGGGTTTAGACGTGGGGCCTGTTGTGAGGATGTGGGGGTTAGACGTGGGGCCAGTTGTGAGGATGTGGGGTTAGACGTGGGGCCTGTTGTGAAGATGTGGGTGTTAGACGTGGGGCCAGTTGTGAGGATGTGGGGTTAGACGTGGGGCCTGTTGTGAGGATGTGGGGGGCAGACGTGGGGCCTGTTGTGAGGATGTGGGGGGCAGACGTGGGGCCTGTTGTGAGGATGTGGGGTTACACGTGGGGCCTGTTGTGAGGATGTCGGGGTTAGACGTGTGGCCTGTTGTGAGGATGTTGTGTTAGACGTGGGGCCTGTTGTGAGGATGTGGGGGGCAGATCTGTGGTTTGTTGTGAGGGTGTGGGGTTAGACGTGGGGCCTGTTTTGAGGATGTGGGGTTAGACGTGGGGCATGTTGTGAGGATGTGTGGGTAAGACGTGGGGCCTGTTGTGAGGATGTGGGGTTAGACGTGGGAACTGTTGTGAGGATGTGGGGGTTAGACGTGGGGCCTGTTGTGAGGATGTGGGTGTTAGACGTGGGGCCTGTTGTGAGGATGTGGGGTTAGACGTGGGGCCTGTTGTGAGTATGTGGGGGTTAGACGTGGTGCCAGTTGTGAGGATGTGGGGTTAGACGTGGGGCCTGTTGTGAGGATGTGAGGGGCAGACGTGGGGACTGTTGTGAGGATGTGGGGGGCAGACCTGGGGCCTGTTGTGAGGATGTGGGGTTAGACGTGGGGCCTGTTGTGAGGATGTGGGGGGCAGACGTGGGGCCTGTTGTGAGGATGTGGGGTTAGATGTGGGGCCTGTTGTGAGGATGTGGGTGTAGACGTGGGGCCTGTTGTGAGGATGTGGGGTTAGACGTGGGGCCCTTGTGAGGGTGTGGGGATTAGCCATGGGGCCTGCTGTGAGGATGTGGGCGGCAGACGTGGGTCCTGTTGTGAGGATGTGGGGGCAGACGTGGGGCCTGTTGTGAGGGTGTGGGGGTTAGTCGTGGCGCCTGTTGTGAGGATGTGGGGTTAGAAGTAGGGCCTGTTGTGAGGATGTGGGGTTAGACGTGAGGCCTGTTGTGAGGGTGTGGGGGTTAGTCGTGGGGTCTGTTGTGCGGATGTGGGTGGCAGACGTGGGGCCTGTTGTGAGGATGTGGGGCCAGACGTGGGGCCTGTTGTGAGGATGTGGGGTTAGACGTGGGGCCTGTTGTGAGGATGTGGGAGTTAGACGTGGGGCCTGTTTTGAGGATGTGGGGGTTAGACGTGGGGCCTGTTGTGACGATGTGGGTTTAGACGTGGGGCCTTTTGTGATTATTTGGGGGGCAGACATGGGGCCTGTTGTGAGGGTGTGGGGGTTAGTCGTGGGGTCTGTTGTGAGGATGTGGGGGCAGACGTGGGGCCTGTTGTGAGGATGCGGGGGTTCGACGTAGGGCCTGTTGTGAGGATGTGGGTGTTAGACGTGGGGCCTGTTTTGAGGATGTGGGGGTTAGACGTGGGGCCTGTTTTGACGATGTGGGTTTAGACGTGGGGTCTGTTGTGAGGATGTGGGTGTTAGACGTGGGGCCTGTTGTGAGGATGTGGGGATTAGACGTGGGGACTGTTGTGAGGTTGTGGGGTTAGAGGTGGGGCCTGTTGTGAGGATGTGGGGGTTAGACGTGGGGCCTGTTGTGAGGATGTGGGGGCAGACGTGGGGCCTGTTGTGAGGATGTGGGGGGTAGACGTGGGGCCTGTTGAGAGGATGTGTGGTTAGACGTGCGGCGTGTTGTGAGGATGTGGGGGTTCGACGTGGTGCCTGTTGTGAGAATGTGGGTGTTAGACGTGGGGCCTGTTGTGAGGATGTGGGGGTTAGACGTGGGGCCTGTTGTGAGGATGTGGGGGGCAGTCGTGGGGCCTGTTGTGAGGATGTGGGTGTTAGACGTGGGGCCTGTTGTGAGGATGTGGGGGCAGACATGGGGCCTGTTGTGAGGATGTGGGGGCAGACGTGGGGCCTATTGTGAGGATGTGGGTGTTAGACGTGGGGCCTGTTGTGAGGATGTGGGGGCAGACATGGGGCCTGTTGTGAGGATGTGGGGTTAGACGTGGGGCCAGTTGTGAAGACGTGGGGGTTAGACGTGGGGCCTGTTGTGAGGATGTGGGGTTAGACCTGGGGCATGTTGTGAGGATGTGGGGGTTAGCCGTGGGGCCAGTTGTGAGGATGCGTGGTTAGATGTGGGGCCTGTTGTGAGGATGTGGGTTTAGACGTGGGGCCTGTTGTGAGGATGTGGGGGTTAGACGTGGGGCCTGTTTTGAGGATGTGGGGTTAGACGTGGGGCCTGTAGTGAGGATGTGGGGTTTAGACGTGGGGCCAGTTGTGAGGATGTGGGGTTAGACCTGGGGCCTGTTGTTACGGTGTGGGGGCAGACGTGGGGCCTGTTGTGAGGATGTGGCGGGCAGACGTCGGGCCTGTTGCGAGGATATGTGGTTAGACGTGGGGCGTGTTGTGAGGATGTGGGGGTTCGACGTGGTGCCTGTTCTGAGAATGTGGGTGTTAGACGTGGGGCCTGTTGTGAGGATGTGGGGGTTAGACGTGGGGCCTGTTGTGAGGATGTGGGGTTAGACGTGGGGCCTGTTGTGAGGATGTGGGGTTAGACGTGGGACCTGTTGTGAGGATGTGGGGGTTAGACGTGGGGCCTGTTGTGAGGATGTGGGGGTTAGAGGTGGAGCCTGTTGTGAGGATATGGGGGGCAGACGTGGGGCCTGTTGTGAGGATGTGGGTTTAGACGTGGGGCCTGTTGTGAGGATGTGGGGGTTAGACGTGGGGCCTGTTGTGAGGATGTGGGGTTAGACGTGGGGCCTGTTGTGAGGATGTGGGGGTTAGACGTGGGGCCAGTTGTGAGGATGTGGGGGCAGACGTGGGGCCTGTTGTGAGGATGTGGGGGGCAGACGTGGGGCCTGTTGCGAGGATGTGTGGTTAGACGTGTGGCGTGTTGTGAGGATGTGGGGGTTCGACGTGGTGCCTGTTGTGAGAATGTGGGTGTTAGACGTGGGGCCTGTTGTGAGGATGTGGGGGTTAGACGTGGGTCCTGTTGTGAGGATGTGGGGGGCAGACGTGGGGCCTGTTGTGAGGATGTGGGTGTTAGACGTGGGGCCTGTTGTGAGGATGTGGGGGCAGACATGGGGCCTGTTGTGAGGATGTGGGGGCAGACGTGTGGCCTATTGTGAGGATGTGGGTGTTAGACGTGGGGTCTGTTGTGAGGATGTGGGGGCAGACATGGGGCCTGTTGTGAGGATGTGGGGTTAGACGTGGGGCCTGTTGTGAGGATGTGGGGGGCAGACGTGGGGCCCGTTGTGAGGATGTGGGTGTTAGACGTGGGGCCTGTTGTGAGGATGTGGGGGCAGACATGGGGCCTGTTGTGAGGATGTGGGGTTAGACGTGGGGCCTGTTGTGAAGACGTGGGGTTTAGACGTGGGGCCTGTTTTGAGGATGTGGGGTTAGACGTGGGGCATGTTGTGAGGATGTGGGGGTTAGCCGTGGGGCCAGTTGTGAGGATGTGGGGTTAGACGTGGGGCCTGTTGTGAGGATGTGGGGGCAGACGTGGGGCCTGTTGTGAGGATGTGGGGGGCAGACGTGGGGCCTGTTGCGAGGATGTGTGGTTAGACGTGGGGCGTGTTGTGAGGATGTGGGGGTTCGACGTGGTGCCTGTTGTGAGAATGTGGGTGTTAGACGTGGGGCCTGTTGTGAGGATGTGGGGGTTAGACGTGGGTCCTGTTGTGAGGATGTGGGGGGCAGACGTGGGGCCTGTTGTGAGGATGTGGGGTTAGACGTCGGGCCTCTTGTGAGGATGTGGGGTTAGACGTGGGGCCTGTTGTGAGGATGTGGGTTTAGACGTGGGGCCTGTTGTGAGGATGTGGGGGTTAGACGTGGGGCCTGTTTTGAGGATGTGGGGTTAGACGTGGGGCCTGTTGTGAGGATGAGGGGTTTAGACGTGGGGCCAGTTGTGAGGATGTGGGGTTAGACCTGGGGCCTGTTGTTACGGTGTGGGGGCAGACGTGGGGCCTGTTGTGAGGATGTGGCATGCAGACGTCGGGCCTCTTGCGAGGATATGTGGTTAGACGTGGGGCGTGTTGTGAGGATGTGGGGGTTCGACGTGGTGCCTGTTCTGAGAATGTGGGTGTTAGACGTGGGGCCTGTTGTGAGGATGTGGGGGTTAGACGTGGGGCCTGTTGTGAGGATGTGGGGGTTAGAGGTGGAGCCTGCTGTGAGGATATGGGGGGCAGACGTGGGGCCTGTTGTGAGGATGTGGGTTTAGACGTGGGGCCTGTTGTGAGGATGTGGGGGTTAGACGTGGGGCCTGTTGTGAGCATGTGGGGGTTAGACGTGGGGCCTGTTGTGAGGATGTGGGGTTAGACGTGGGGCCTGTTGTGAGGATGTGGGGGTTAGACGTGGGGCCAGTTGTGAGGATGTGGGTGTTAGACGTGGGGCCTGTTGTGAGGATGTGGCGGTTAGACGTGGTGCCTGTTGTGAGAATGTGGGTGTTAGACGTGGGGCCTGTTGTGAGGATGTGGGGGTTAGACGTGGGGCCTGTTGTGAGGATGTGGGGGGCAGACGTGGGGCCTGTTGTGAGGATGTGGGTGTTAGACGTGGGGCCTGTTGTGAGGATGTGGGGGCAGACATGGGGCCTGTTGTGAGGATGTGGGGGCAGACGTGGGGCCTATTGTGAGGATGTGGGTGTTAGACGTGGGGCCTGTTGTGAGGATGTGGGGGCAGACATGGGGCCTGTTGTGAGGATGTGGGGTTAGACGTGGGGCCTGTTGTGAAGACGTGGGGGTTAGACGTGGGGCCTGTTGTGAGGATGTGGGGTTAGACGTGGGGCATGTTGTGAGGATGTGGGGGTTAGCCGTGGGGCCAGTTGTGAGGATGTGGGGTTAGACGTGGGGACTGTTGTGAGGATGTGGGGGCAGACATGGTGCCTGTTGTGAGGATGTGGTGTTAGACGTGCGGCCTGTTGTGAGGATGTGGGGGTTAGACTTGGGGCCTGTTGTGAGGAGGTGGGGTTAGACGTTGGGCCTGTTGTGAGGATGTGGGGTTAGACATGGGGCCTGTTGTGAGCATGTGGGGGTTAGACGTGGGGCCTGTTGTGAGGATGTGGGGGTTAGACGTGGGGCCTGTTGTGAGGATTTGGGGGGCAGACGTGGGGCCTGTAGTGAGGATGTGGGGGGCAGACGTGGGGCCTGTTGCGAGGATGTGTGGTTAGACGTGGGGCGTGTTGTGAGGATGTGGGGGTTCGACGTGGTGCCTGTTGTGAGAATGTGGGTGTTAGACGTGGGGCCTGTTGTGAGGATGTGGGGGTTAGACGTGGGTCCTGTTGTGAGGATGTGGGGGGCAGACGTGGGGCCTGTTGTGAGGATGTGGGTGTTAGACGGACGTGGGGCCTGTTGTGAGGATGTGGGGGCAGACATGGTGCCTGTTGTGAGGATGTGGGGTTAGACGTGGGGCCTGTTGTGAGGATGTGGGGGTTAGACTTGGGGCCTGTTGTGAGGATGTGGGGTTAGTCGTGGGGCCTGGTGTGAGGATGTGGGGGGCAGACGTGGGACCTGTTGTGAGGATGTGGGGGGCAGATGTGGGGCCCGTTGTGAGGATGTGGGGTTAGACGTGGGGCCTGTTGTGAGGATGTGGGGTTAGACCTGGGACCTTTTGTGAGGATGTGGGGGTTAGACGTGGGGCCTGTTGTGAGGATGTGGGGGTTAGAGGTGGAGCCTGTTGTTTGGATATGGGGGGCAGACGTGGGGCCTGTTGTGAGGATGTGGGTTTAGACGTGGGGCCTGTTGTGAGGATGTGGGGGTTAGACGTGGGGCCTGTTGTGAGGATGTGGGGTTAGACGTGGGGCCTGTTGTGAAGATGTGGGGGTTAGACGTGGGGCCAGTTGTGAGGATGTGGGGTTAGACGTGGGGCCTGTTGTGAGGATGTGGGGGGCAGACGTGGGGCCTGTTGTGAGGACGTGGGGGGCAGACGTGGGGCCTGTTGTGAGGATGTGGGGTTAGACGTGGGGCCTGTTGTGAGGATGTCGGGGTTAGACGTGTGGCCTGTTGTGAGGATGTGGGGTTAGACGTGGGGCCTGTTGTGAGGATGTGGGGGGCAGATCTGGGGTTTGTTGTGAGGGTGTGGGGTTAGACGTGGGGCCTGTTGTGAGGATGTGGGGTTAGACGTGGGGCATGTTGTGAGGATGTGTGGGTAAGACGTGGGGCCTCTTGTGAGGATATGGGGTTAGACGTGGGGCCTGTTGTGAGGATGTGGGGGTTAGACCTGGGGCCTGTTGTAAGGCTGTGGGTGTTAGACGTGGGGCCTGTTGTGAGGATGTGGGGTTAGACGTGGGGCCTGTTGTGAAGATGTGGGGGTTAGACGTGGGGCCAGTTGTGAGGATGTGGGGTTAGACGTGGGGCCTGTTGTGAGGATGTGGGGGGCAGACGTGGGTCCTGTTGTGAGGACGTGGGGGGCAGACGTGGGCCTGTTGTGAGGATGTGGGGTTAGACGTGGGGCCTGTTGTGAGGATGTCGGGGTTAGACGTGTGGCCTGTTGTGAGGATGTGGGGTTAGACGTGGGGCCTGTTGTGAGGATGTGGGGGGCAGATCTGGGGTTTGTTGTGAGGGTGTGGGGTTAGACGTGGGGCCTGTTGTGAGGATGTGGGGTTAGACGTGGGGCATGTTGTGAGGATGTGTGGGTAAGACGTGGGGCCTCTTGTGAGGATGTGGGGTTAGACGTGGGGCCTGTTGTGAGGATGTGGGGGTTAGACCTGGGGCCTGTTGTAAGGCTGTGGGTGTTAGACGTGGGGCCTGTTGTGAGGATGTGGGGTTAGACGTGGGGCCTGTTGTGAGTATGTGGGGGTTAGACGTGGGGCCTGTTGTGAGGATGTGGGTGCAGACGTGGGGCCTGTTGTGAGGATGTGTGGTTTGACATGGGGCCTGTTGTGAGGATGTGAGGGGCAGACGTGGGGCCTGTTGTGAGGATGTGGGGTTAGACGTGGGGCCAGTTGTGAGGATGTGGGATTAGACGTGGGGCCTGTTGTGAGGATGTGAGGGCAGACGTGGGGACTGTTGTGAGGATGTGGGGGGCAGACCTGGGGCCTGTGTGAGGATGTGGGGTTAGATGTGGGGCTTGTTGTGAGGATGTGGGTGTAGACGTGGGGCCTGTTGTGAGGATGTGGGGTTAGATGTGGGGCCCTTGTGAGGGTGTGGGGATTAGCCATGGGGCCTGCTGTGAGGATGTGGGGGGCAGACGTGGCTCCTGTTGTGAGGATGTGGGGGCAGACGTGGGGCCTGTTGTGAGGGTTTGGGGGTTAGTCGTGGCGCCTGTTGTGAGGATGTGGGGTTAGACGTAGGGCCTGTTGTGAGGATGTGGGGTTAGACGTGAGGCCTGTTGTGAGGGTGTGGGGGTTAGTCGTGGGGTCTGTTTTGAGGATGTGGGTGGCAGACGTGGGGCCTGTTGTGAGGATGTGGGGGCAGACGTGGGGCCTGTTGTGAGGATGTGGGGTTAGACGTGGGGCCTGTTGTGAGGATGTGGGGGTTAGACGTGGGGCCTGTTGTGAGAATGTGGGTGTTAGACTTGGGGCCCGTTGTGAGGATGTGGGGGCAGACGTGGGGCCTGTTGTGAGGATGTGGGGGACAGACGTGGGGCCTGTTGTGAGGATGTGGGGGGCAGACGTGGGGCCTGTTGTTACGGTGTGGGGGGCAGACGTGGGACCTGTTGTGAGTATGTGGGGGTTAGACGTGGGGCCTGTTGTTAGGGTGTGGGCGGCAGACGTGGGGCCTGTTGTGAGGATGTATGGTTAAACGTGGGGCCTTTTGTGAGGATGTGGGGTTTGACGTGGGGCCTGTTTTGAGGATGTGGGGGCAGACGTGGGGCCTGTTGTGAGGATGTGGGGTTAGACGTGGGGCCTGTTGTGAGGATGTGGGGGGTAGACGTGGGGCCTGTTTTGAGCGTGTGAGGGGCAGACGTGGGGCCTGTTGTGAGGATTTGGGGTTAGTCGTGGGGCCTGTTGTGAGGATGTGGGGGGTAGACGTGGGGCCTGTTGTGAGGGTGTGGGGGGCAGACGTGGGGCCTGTTGTGAGGATGTGGGGTTAGACGTGCGTTCTGTTGTGAGGATGTGGGTGCAGACGTGGGGCCTGTTGTGAGGATGTGGGGGGCAGTCGTGGGGCCTGTTGTGAGGATGTGGGGGTTAGACGTGGGGCCTGTTGTGAGGGTGTGGGGGTTAGACGTGGGGCCTGTTGTGAGGATGTGGGGTTAGACGTGGGGCCTGTTGTGAGGATGTGGGGGGCAGACGTGAGGCCTGTTGTTAGGGTGTGGGGGCAGACCTGGGGCCTGCTGTGAGGATGTGGGGTTAGACGTGGGGCGTGTTGTGAGGATGTGGGGGGCCGACCTATGGCTTGTTGTGAGGATGTGGGGTTAGACGTGGGGCCTGTTGTGAGGATGTGGGGTGCAGACCTGGGGCCTGTTGTGAGGATGTGGGGTTAGACGTGGGGCCTGTTCTGAGGATGTGTGGGTTTGACTTGGGGCCTGTTGTGAGGATGTGGGGGCAGACGTGGGGCCTGTTGTGAGGATGTGGGGGTTAGACGTGGGGCCTGTTGTGAGGATGTGGGGGGCAGACGCGGGGCCTGTTGTGAGGATGTGGGGGCCGACGTGGGGCGTGTTGTGAGGATGTGGGGGTTAGACGTGGGGCCTGTTGTGAGGATGTGGGGGCAGACGTGGGGCGTGTTGTGAGGATGTGGGGGGCAGACGTGGGGCCTGTTGTGAGGATGTGGGGGCAGACGTGGGGCCTGTTGTGAGGATGTGGGGTTAGACGTGGGGCCTGTTGTGAAGATGTGGGGGCAGACGTGGGGCCTGTTGTGAGGATGTGGGGTTAGATGTGGGGCCTGTTGTGAGGTTGTGGGGGGCAGACGTGGGGCCTGTTGTGAGGATGTGGGGGCAGACGTGGGGCGTCCTGTGAGGATGTGTGGGTAAGACGTGGGGCCCGTTGTGAGGATGTGGATGACAGACGTGGGGCCTGTTGTGAGGATGTGGGGGGCAGACGTGGGATCTGTTGTGAGGATGTGGCGGTTAGACGTGGGGCCTGTTGTGAGGATGTGGGGTTAGACGTGGGGCCTGTTGTGAGGATGTGGGGTTAGACGTGGGGCCTGTTGTGAGGATGTGGGGGGCAGACGTGGGGCCTGTTGTGAGGATGTGGGGGTTAGACGTGGGGCCTGTTGTGAGGATGTGGGGGTTAGACGTGGGTCCTGTTGTGAGGATGTGGGGGGCAGACGTGGGGCCTGTTGTGAGGATGTGGGTGTTAGACGTGGGGCCTGTTGTGAGGATGTGGGGGCAGACATGGGGCCTGTTGTGAGGATGTGGGGGCAGACGTGTGGCCTATTGTGAGGATGTGGGTGTTAGACGTGGGGTCTGTTGTGAGGATGTGGGGGCAGACATGGGGCCTGTTGTGAGGATGTGGGGTTAGACGTGGGGCCTGTTGTGAGGATGTGGGGGGCAGACGTGGGGCCCGTTGTGAGGATGTGGGTGTTAGACGTGGGGCCTGTTGTGAGGATGTGGGGGCAGACATGGGGCCTGTTGTGAGGATGTGGGGTTAGACGTGGGGCCTGTTGTGAAGACGTGGGGTTTAGACGTGGGGCCTGTTTTGAGGATGTGGGGTTAGACGTGGGGCATGTTGTGAGGATGTGGGGGTTAGCCGTGGGGCCAGTTGTGAGGATGTGGGGTTAGACGTGGGGCCTGTTGTGAGGATGTGGGGGCAGACGTGGGGCCTGTTGTGAGGATGTGGGGGGCAGACGTGGGGCCTGTTGCGAGGATGTGTGGTTAGACGTGGGGCGTGTTGTGAGGATGTGGGGGTTCGACGTGGTGCCTGTTGTGAGAATGTGGGTGTTAGACGTGGGGCCTGTTGTGAGGATGTGGGGGTTAGACGTGGGTCCTGTTGTGAGGATGTGGGGGGCAGACGTGGGGCCTGTTGTGAGGATGTGGGGTTAGACGTCGGGCCTCTTGTGAGGATGTGGGGTTAGACGTGGGGCCTGTTGTGAGGATGTGGGTTTAGACGTGGGGCCTGTTGTGAGGATGTGGGGGTTAGACGTGGGGCCTGTTTTGAGGATGTGGGGTTAGACGTGGGGCCTGTTGTGAGGATGAGGGGTTTAGACGTGGGGCCAGTTGTGAGGATGTGGGGTTAGACCTGGGGCCTGTTGTTACGGTGTGGGGGCAGACGTGGGGCCTGTTGTGAGGATGTGGCATGCAGACGTCGGGCCTCTTGCGAGGATATGTGGTTAGACGTGGGGCGTGTTGTGAGGATGTGGGGGTTCGACGTGGTGCCTGTTCTGAGAATGTGGGTGTTAGACGTGGGGCCTGTTGTGAGGATGTGGGGGTTAGACGTGGGGCCTGTTGTGAGGATGTGGGGGTTAGAGGTGGAGCCTGCTGTGAGGATATGGGGGGCAGACGTGGGGCCTGTTGTGAGGATGTGGGTTTAGACGTGGGGCCTGTTGTGAGGATGTGGGGGTTAGACGTGGGGCCTGTTGTGAGCATGTGGGGGTTAGACGTGGGGCCTGTTGTGAGGATGTGGGGTTAGACGTGGGGCCTGTTGTGAGGATGTGGGGGTTAGACGTGGGGCCAGTTGTGAGGATGTGGGTGTTAGACGTGGGGCCTGTTGTGAGGATGTGGCGGTTAGACGTGGTGCCTGTTGTGAGAATGTGGGTGTTAGACGTGGGGCCTGTTGTGAGGATGTGGGGGTTAGACGTGGGGCCTGTTGTGAGGATGTGGGGGGCAGACGTGGGGCCTGTTGTGAGGATGTGGGTGTTAGACGTGGGGCCTGTTGTGAGGATGTGGGGGCAGACATGGGGCCTGTTGTGAGGATGTGGGGGCAGACGTGGGGCCTATTGTGAGGATGTGGGTGTTAGACGTGGGGCCTGTTGTGAGGATGTGGGGGCAGACATGGGGCCTGTTGTGAGGATGTGGGGTTAGACGTGGGGCCTGTTGTGAAGACGTGGGGGTTAGACGTGGGGCCTGTTGTGAGGATGTGGGGTTAGACGTGGGGCATGTTGTGAGGATGTGGGGGTTAGCCGTGGGGCCAGTTGTGAGGATGTGGGGTTAGACGTGGGGACTGTTGTGAGGATGTGGGGGCAGACATGGTGCCTGTTGTGAGGATGTGGTGTTAGACGTGCGGCCTGTTGTGAGGATGTGGGGGTTAGACTTGGGGCCTGTTGTGAGGAGGTGGGGTTAGACGTTGGGCCTGTTGTGAGGATGTGGGGTTAGACATGGGGCCTGTTGTGAGCATGTGGGGGTTAGACGTGGGGCCTGTTGTGAGGATGTGGGGGTTAGACGTGGGGCCTGTTGTGAGGATTTGGGGGGCAGACGTGGGGCCTGTAGTGAGGATGTGGGGGGCAGACGTGGGGCCTGTTGCGAGGATGTGTGGTTAGACGTGGGGCGTGTTGTGAGGATGTGGGGGTTCGACGTGGTGCCTGTTGTGAGAATGTGGGTGTTAGACGTGGGGCCTGTTGTGAGGATGTGGGGGTTAGACGTGGGTCCTGTTGTGAGGATGTGGGGGGCAGACGTGGGGCCTGTTGTGAGGATGTGGGTGTTAGACGGACGTGGGGCCTGTTGTGAGGATGTGGGGGCAGACATGGTGCCTGTTGTGAGGATGTGGGGTTAGACGTGGGGCCTGTTGTGAGGATGTGGGGGTTAGACTTGGGGCCTGTTGTGAGGATGTGGGGTTAGTCGTGGGGCCTGGTGTGAGGATGTGGGGGGCAGACGTGGGACCTGTTGTGAGGATGTGGGGGGCAGATGTGGGGCCCGTTGTGAGGATGTGGGGTTAGACGTGGGGCCTGTTGTGAGGATGTGGGGTTAGACCTGGGACCTTTTGTGAGG
This sequence comes from Urocitellus parryii, assembly GCF_045843805.1. NCBI lineage: Eukaryota > Metazoa > Chordata > Mammalia > Rodentia > Sciuridae > Urocitellus > Urocitellus parryii. The sequence continues at coordinate 614,384 of NW_027551783.1, read as the reverse complement.
ATGTGGGGGTTAGACGTGGGGCCTGTTGTGAGGATGTGGGGGTTAGAGGTGGAGCCTGTTGTTTGGATATGGGGGGCAGACGTGGGGCCTGTTGTGAGGATGTGGGTTTAGACGTGGGGCCTGTTGTGAGGATGTGGGGGTTAGACGTGGGGCCTGTTGTGAGGATGTGGGGTTAGACGTGGGGCCTGTTGTGAAGATGTGGGGGTTAGACGTGGGGCCAGTTGTGAGGATGTGGGGTTAGACGTGGGGCCTGTTGTGAGGATGTGGGGGGCAGACGTGGGGCCTGTTGTGAGGACGTGGGGGGCAGACGTGGGGCCTGTTGTGAGGATGTGGGGTTAGACGTGGGGCCTGTTGTGAGGATGTCGGGGTTAGACGTGTGGCCTGTTGTGAGGATGTGGGGTTAGACGTGGGGCCTGTTGTGAGGATGTGGGGGGCAGATCTGGGGTTTGTTGTGAGGGTGTGGGGTTAGACGTGGGGCCTGTTGTGAGGATGTGGGGTTAGACGTGGGGCATGTTGTGAGGATGTGTGGGTAAGACGTGGGGCCTCTTGTGAGGATATGGGGTTAGACGTGGGGCCTGTTGTGAGGATGTGGGGGTTAGACCTGGGGCCTGTTGTAAGGCTGTGGGTGTTAGACGTGGGGCCTGTTGTGAGGATGTGGGGTTAGACGTGGGGCCTGTTGTGAAGATGTGGGGGTTAGACGTGGGGCCAGTTGTGAGGATGTGGGGTTAGACGTGGGGCCTGTTGTGAGGATGTGGGGGGCAGACGTGGGTCCTGTTGTGAGGACGTGGGGGGCAGACGTGGGCCTGTTGTGAGGATGTGGGGTTAGACGTGGGGCCTGTTGTGAGGATGTCGGGGTTAGACGTGTGGCCTGTTGTGAGGATGTGGGGTTAGACGTGGGGCCTGTTGTGAGGATGTGGGGGGCAGATCTGGGGTTTGTTGTGAGGGTGTGGGGTTAGACGTGGGGCCTGTTGTGAGGATGTGGGGTTAGACGTGGGGCATGTTGTGAGGATGTGTGGGTAAGACGTGGGGCCTCTTGTGAGGATGTGGGGTTAGACGTGGGGCCTGTTGTGAGGATGTGGGGGTTAGACCTGGGGCCTGTTGTAAGGCTGTGGGTGTTAGACGTGGGGCCTGTTGTGAGGATGTGGGGTTAGACGTGGGGCCTGTTGTGAGTATGTGGGGGTTAGACGTGGGGCCTGTTGTGAGGATGTGGGTGCAGACGTGGGGCCTGTTGTGAGGATGTGTGGTTTGACATGGGGCCTGTTGTGAGGATGTGAGGGGCAGACGTGGGGCCTGTTGTGAGGATGTGGGGTTAGACGTGGGGCCAGTTGTGAGGATGTGGGATTAGACGTGGGGCCTGTTGTGAGGATGTGAGGGCAGACGTGGGGACTGTTGTGAGGATGTGGGGGGCAGACCTGGGGCCTGTGTGAGGATGTGGGGTTAGATGTGGGGCTTGTTGTGAGGATGTGGGTGTAGACGTGGGGCCTGTTGTGAGGATGTGGGGTTAGATGTGGGGCCCTTGTGAGGGTGTGGGGATTAGCCATGGGGCCTGCTGTGAGGATGTGGGGGGCAGACGTGGCTCCTGTTGTGAGGATGTGGGGGCAGACGTGGGGCCTGTTGTGAGGGTTTGGGGGTTAGTCGTGGCGCCTGTTGTGAGGATGTGGGGTTAGACGTAGGGCCTGTTGTGAGGATGTGGGGTTAGACGTGAGGCCTGTTGTGAGGGTGTGGGGGTTAGTCGTGGGGTCTGTTTTGAGGATGTGGGTGGCAGACGTGGGGCCTGTTGTGAGGATGTGGGGGCAGACGTGGGGCCTGTTGTGAGGATGTGGGGTTAGACGTGGGGCCTGTTGTGAGGATGTGGGGGTTAGACGTGGGGCCTGTTGTGAGAATGTGGGTGTTAGACTTGGGGCCCGTTGTGAGGATGTGGGGGCAGACGTGGGGCCTGTTGTGAGGATGTGGGGGACAGACGTGGGGCCTGTTGTGAGGATGTGGGGGGCAGACGTGGGGCCTGTTGTTACGGTGTGGGGGGCAGACGTGGGACCTGTTGTGAGTATGTGGGGGTTAGACGTGGGGCCTGTTGTTAGGGTGTGGGCGGCAGACGTGGGGCCTGTTGTGAGGATGTATGGTTAAACGTGGGGCCTTTTGTGAGGATGTGGGGTTTGACGTGGGGCCTGTTTTGAGGATGTGGGGGCAGACGTGGGGCCTGTTGTGAGGATGTGGGGTTAGACGTGGGGCCTGTTGTGAGGATGTGGGGGGTAGACGTGGGGCCTGTTTTGAGCGTGTGAGGGGCAGACGTGGGGCCTGTTGTGAGGATTTGGGGTTAGTCGTGGGGCCTGTTGTGAGGATGTGGGGGGTAGACGTGGGGCCTGTTGTGAGGGTGTGGGGGGCAGACGTGGGGCCTGTTGTGAGGATGTGGGGTTAGACGTGCGTTCTGTTGTGAGGATGTGGGTGCAGACGTGGGGCCTGTTGTGAGGATGTGGGGGGCAGTCGTGGGGCCTGTTGTGAGGATGTGGGGGTTAGACGTGGGGCCTGTTGTGAGGGTGTGGGGGTTAGACGTGGGGCCTGTTGTGAGGATGTGGGGTTAGACGTGGGGCCTGTTGTGAGGATGTGGGGGGCAGACGTGAGGCCTGTTGTTAGGGTGTGGGGGCAGACCTGGGGCCTGCTGTGAGGATGTGGGGTTAGACGTGGGGCGTGTTGTGAGGATGTGGGGGGCCGACCTATGGCTTGTTGTGAGGATGTGGGGTTAGACGTGGGGCCTGTTGTGAGGATGTGGGGTGCAGACCTGGGGCCTGTTGTGAGGATGTGGGGTTAGACGTGGGGCCTGTTCTGAGGATGTGTGGGTTTGACTTGGGGCCTGTTGTGAGGATGTGGGGGCAGACGTGGGGCCTGTTGTGAGGATGTGGGGGTTAGACGTGGGGCCTGTTGTGAGGATGTGGGGGGCAGACGCGGGGCCTGTTGTGAGGATGTGGGGGCCGACGTGGGGCGTGTTGTGAGGATGTGGGGGTTAGACGTGGGGCCTGTTGTGAGGATGTGGGGGCAGACGTGGGGCGTGTTGTGAGGATGTGGGGGGCAGACGTGGGGCCTGTTGTGAGGATGTGGGGGCAGACGTGGGGCCTGTTGTGAGGATGTGGGGTTAGACGTGGGGCCTGTTGTGAAGATGTGGGGGCAGACGTGGGGCCTGTTGTGAGGATGTGGGGTTAGATGTGGGGCCTGTTGTGAGGTTGTGGGGGGCAGACGTGGGGCCTGTTGTGAGGATGTGGGGGCAGACGTGGGGCGTCCTGTGAGGATGTGTGGGTAAGACGTGGGGCCCGTTGTGAGGATGTGGATGACAGACGTGGGGCCTGTTGTGAGGATGTGGGGGGCAGACGTGGGATCTGTTGTGAGGATGTGGCGGTTAGACGTGGGGCCTGTTGTGAGGATGTGGGGTTAGACGTGGGGCCTGTTGTGAGGATGTGGGGTTAGACGTGGGGCCTGTTGTGAGGATGTGGGGGGCAGACGTGGGGCCTGTTGTGAGGATGTGGGGGTTAGACGTGGGGCCTGTTGTGAGGATGTGGGGGGCAGACGTGGGGCCTGTTGTGAGGATGTGGTGGTTAGATGTGGGGCCTGTTGTGTGTATGTGGGGGCAGACGTGGTGCGTGGTGTGAGGATGTGGAGGGCAGACGTGGGGCCTGTTGTGAGGATGTGGGGGGCAGACGTGGGGCCTGTTGTGAGGATGTGGGGTTAGACGTGGTGCGTGGTGTGAGGATGTGGAGGGCAGACGTGGGGCCTGTTGTGAGGATGTGGGGGGCAGACGTGGGGCCTGTTGTGAGGATGTGGGGTTAGACGTGGGGCCTGTTGTGAGGATGTGGGGTTAGACGTGGTGCGTGGTGTGAGGATGTGGAGGGCAGACGTGGGGCCTGTTGTGAGGATGTGGGGGGCAGACGTGGGGCCTGTTGTGAGGATGTGGGGTTAGACGTGGGGCCTGTTGTGAGAATGTGGGGGGCAGACGTGGGTCCTGTTGTGAGGGCGTGGGGGGCAGACGTGTGGCCTGTTGTGAGGATGTGCGGTTAGACATGGTGCCTGTTGTGAGGATGTGGGGGGGCAGACGTGGGGCCTGTTGTTTGTATGTGGGGGCAGACGTGGGGCCTGTTGTCAAGATGTGGTGGCAGACGTGGCAGCCCGTTGTGAGGATGTGCGGGGCAGACGTGGGGCCTGTGGAAGGCGGGGGCCTCTGTCTTCCAGTGTGTTTTCATGTGGAGATGAGGTTCCTCATAGGGAGAGTGGCTGGGCTTCTTCTCTTGAGCCCCCAGGGAGGTGGTGAGTGTTCAGGGACGCCCACCTGTGGGGGCCTCGGGACTGCAGCCACATGACTTCACAGCCCACGCCTGGCTGTTAAGGCCCCACGCCAGCCAAGGAGAGACCCATGCTCAGGACAATGGCCAGCTGTGTGGTCGCTGACCGTCAGCCTGGACCTTGACGTCCTGTTCCAGGTCTGCCCTTCCAGGACCCTCTCTCCAGGTCCGCTGCCCAGGCGGGAAAGCCCCCACTACCTGGCCTAGGGGACACCTGGCTTCAACACGCCTTCCCCGTGTCCATTTTGGATGGGCAGCTGCCTGGGGGCCCCACAGCCCAGCTCTGTCTTGTTGGGCTTCCTGGTGGGGCAGGCCCGAGGCCAGCGCTGCCATCACGTGCTTGGTCAGCTTGGTCCCTAACGGAAAGCACGCGCCTCTTCATTGGTGACGTTCATGGAGTCTGTCCCCGGCTTCTGCTGTCACTGCTCTGCTGTCACTGTCTCAGACTTTCCTTCTTGGAAGCATTTGACCTTGGTTTAAAAACTGGAGGCATCAAGGACAGGTGACAGTCTCCGTGAGACCCCCAAGCGGCATGATGTCAGAGAAGAGGATGGAGCTCTGAGTGATCTCTGAGTGGTCAGTGTGGGCAGTTGGCCGCACGCAGACACACCAAGCCCTGTGGCTGGGATCCAGGCCACTCAGCGTCAGTGTCCTGCGCCCTGGCTAGGCGCTCACTTGGGGACAAGAACTTCATTTGGGTTTGGGTGGGTGTGGGTCTCTGCTACTTTTTCCTACTTGCCTTGGGTGATCTTCAGCCCTGGTGGCCTCATTTGGAGATCGGGACTAGTCACGGTCCCTCTAGCAGGGCTGTGGGGTCATGAAGAAGTGGGTGCCGGTGAAGTGCTTGGTGTAGTGCTGGGCACATGAGGGCTCGTGCCACCAGCTGCTTTGTCATCAACGTGTGTGACTCAGAGCGTCTTCAGTAAGACAGCAGATGTTTGTGGCCTTGCCTGGGCCCGAGAGAGGCCGCGCAGAGCAGCTTACTAGTGACAGGATGAGGCATCCCAGAGGCCGCAGGAGGCAGGGCCAGGAGGCGGGTGGGGTGGAGAGGACGCCCTGCTCCGGCAGACCTGCCGGGGGGCTCCTCATGCTCCCCCGAGGACCCGGAGCCTGCAGCCTGCACCGCGGAGACAGCGCCGTGGCCAGGGACCCAGGGAGGCTGGACACGCTCTCTCCTCTTGGAGAAGCACTGCCTCTTCTCGGGCTGACTTTGGTTGGGCTCAGAATTTCCCAGTCACTTGTTCTTGATTCCCACCTCCTGCGAGAGAGTCGATTCTCTTCTCTAAAGTCCGTGAACACACTTCAGACCTGCTGGACCCGATGGTCCTGCCAGTACTTTGAGAGCCCGCTTCAGTCTCAGACAAGGTTTGCACTCTTCCTTACCTCAGCAATTCCTCCTGTGTTTTCCCCCGCCTGGCCACCCCTCAGTACCCACTGCTTCTCCACAACACTGGTAAAGCCAGGGCCTGAGAGCCGAGTTATGCTTCCCATCCACCTTCTGTTCAGGTTTTGCAAAAGCATGTGAGATATCAGGCCTTCTAAGTCTAACTTCATATAATGAAATAGAATCATAAAGTTCTGTGATAAACGGGTGGGATTATTAATAGTCCATGAAATAGATGAACTTGGGAACAGAAATCAGCATCAGTGAACTTAGCCTGGTGACTGAAGACCACTCATCGGGCCTCACCGGTGGCCGTTTTGAGCCAGGATGTGTGATAGTGACTCCTGTTTTGTTCGAGGAATCAGAATTTCAAGGGGAAAGAAGCAGTGAGGCTAGTCTATAATGACTTTCACGGGCTTAATTTATCATTTTTAAAAACCTGCAAGCTCCCATATCTTATTGGACATTAAAATTATTCTGATTTTTGTCAAAGGAAAGGATGGGGAAGCCGGCAGAGAGTGTGGGGACAGGGGCCTGGGCCCGGCAGCGGGCCGTGAAGGGGTGGCCTAGAGCTCCTCCCACAGCGGTTCCACCTGTAGGTAACCCTGCTGACCAGGAGCACAACGTTTTCTTCTTCTTCCTCAGTCGTGAAAGGCGGTGGAAAGATGAACACTGCTGTCCTGTATCATAGGGGAGATAGCTGGCCAGCCAGGTTCCCCTGGTGTGGCCAGCGGTCTTGCAGTCTGGGTTGGGATCCTGAAAGCAGATTCCTCTGTGTGTGGGGTTGCCACGGAGGCTGACTGAGTAAGAGTGTGGTGGGCTGGCTGATGGGGACAGTCTGCTCTGGGCTCCATAAGGGCAGTTGGCCTTAAGGAGCAGAGAGGGAATAAATGTCCCCCAGTGGTGTTGCCATGAGGTCCCGACACAGACCCGTGATGCTCTGAGCTTGGAGTTTGGCATTCGAACCTGGGGAAGGTCCATGGTGATCATCATGAACTCAGGTATTAAAAATGCAGCCTACAACTTAACTGTGCTGAGCAGAGGCTCAGCTCTCTCTAATGAAAATAGAGGTTTCCCAAAATCACGTTCAAAGGAGACATTTGCTGTTTAAATCCTGCCTCTGTTCACAAGGAGAAGTCAGTGGTATCTCAGCTTAATAAAGACAAAGAAAAGGACCACCATGTTTTAGGCAAGAAGTAGGAGCCAGGAGCACCTGACAGACGGTCCTGAGAAGCCGCCATGGCTCTCTCCCTGCCTGCGAGCGGCAGAACACGGGCACATTCTGATGGGGGCCATATTGTGCCCCCGAAGTCACACGTTGACATCCTAGCTGCCAGCCCCTCAGAAAGTGACTTTATTTTGGAACAGACGCTTCTTTTTAATGAGGGAAGTTTGGACAGAGACAGACAGGGAAAGTGCCTGTGAAATTAAAGAACTGTCTCTGCAAGACAAGGAGAGGCTCTGGCCCTCAGAGCGCGAGGGGAGACGGTCCTGTGGCTCAGCCCCAGGCTTGAGGTGCTCCGCTGCGGTGGCCTCGGGACTCATGCAGCGAGTAAAAGCTCTTGGATTTCTACCTTAAACTGAGGTTCCAGTTGTCAGGGGCTCCTGACGGGAATCACCTTTTAAAATCTTCCCCCTGTACTTGCCCAAGTAACCTTCACCCTTATAATATCCTCTTGTATTTCTTGCACAAGCCAAAAACTCTTCTTTTTCAACAATCCAAGTTTGGTTTATTCTGTAAGTCTCAGTTCAAGAGCCACTTTCTTAGTGCAGATTTTCTTTATGGTACTTACCCACCCACCCACCCACCCACCCACTCATCCACCCATTCACTTACCTATCCATCCAACCATTCATTTCTCCATCCATCCATACATACACCCACCCATCCACCCATCTACCCATCCACTCACCCACCCACTCATCCACCCATTCACTTACCTACCCATCCATCCATTCATTCTCCATCCATCCATCCATACACCCACAAACCCACCCATTCTTCCCTCCACCTACCCATCCATCCATTTATCCATCCACCCTCCCACCCATCCATCCATCCATCCACCCACCCATCCATCCTTCCATACACCCTCCCACCCATCCATCCTTCCATACACCCTCCCACCCATCCATCCTTCCATACACCCTCCCACCCACCCATCCATCCATCCATCCATCCATCCATCCATCCATCCATCTATTCATCCATTTGTCCGTCTGTCTGTCTACCCACCCACTGGCTACGCACTTCATAGACTGTGTGAATGCAGTGCCTCCGACAGGCAGACTTGGTTGAGGTCCCTTGTCACGAGCAGCATGGGGACTGCAGCATGGGGACTGCTCTCAGGATCCTTCCCTGCCCCATCCAACAGCTGGCGGGTGCAGAACAGTCCTGAAGGCAGGAGGAGAGACAGAGAAGGGAAGGGGGGCGTCACTTTCCTCAGGCCACCTGCTGAGTGGGGCAGGGTGCCTCCCACCTCCCGTGCTGGGTGCTGTGAAGCAGGCAGCCCCTTCAGGGCTTTGGTACCAGAGGAGACGAGGCCTCCCAGAGGTCCCTGAAGCGCTGACTCGCGGAGTGCAGGCAGGCTGACTCAGCGCTCACCTGAGTAGGCAGGATGCTCTTTCTGTCACTTCTCTGCAAGTTTTGCCTGTGGAGTTGAGCTGTGGTGAATCGGGCAGAGAGAAGCCCCGGTCCTGCCTGGCTGGCTTCAGGAGTGTCTGCACCCAGGAGGCCAAGGCATTGGTGAGCACAGGGTAGACCACGGCGTCACTGCTGACCCCACTCCATGATGGCGCTGGCCTTCTCTGACTCCCCTGCACTGGAGTTCTTGTGGTTCAGACTGCTGGCCAAGAGGCCCGTCCCCTCACTTCCTACCTTCTATTTCAGAAAATAGGTCACCTGCTGGTTTGGCCAGGAGACAGACAGCAGGGTCCTGCACTTGTTGTGTTTGCAGAAGTCTCACAACCCGAGGCCTCGTGCTCAGGCCGATACTGCCTCGTGGCTTGTCCTCCACTGGGTGGACTTTCCTTGTCCCTCCACTTGGGAGGGACGTGCAGGCTTCCGTCCTCTCTCCTCTTGCTTCTGCAACTTCCGACTTTTTCTGCTCTTCCAGCTCATTGGCTCACTTAGGCCCCAAGCGCCTGCTGAGCAAGGTGCCAGGCAGCTTCCAGGATGTCACAAGGCCCTTGGGACTATCGATGATGAAGCCCAACGGGGACAAAGGTGCTGGACTCTATGAGAAGTCCTCAGCACTGCCCGGTCAAGGCTGGAGCTCGCCGCCTCGCTGCCACTGGAATCCTCTAGAGAGTGCTCAGAGTTTTCCAAGAGAGAAGAAATCAAAGTGCGCCAACCGAGGCTCACTTAGAGAGGGTTGACATCACAGTGTGACCCCCGTGAGGAGGAAGACCCCAGGGGACCGCTGTCAGGGTCCTTGTCTTGCCGAGGCTGCCTTGTCTCTGGGGTTAGCTTCGCTTGCAGAGTTCGATATCTCAGGTTGACCCTCAGGTGCAAGCCATGATGTCACACCTCTCAGACCTGCTCACACCCACTCACACCTGCTCACACCAGCTCACACCCACTCATATCCACTCACTCACACCTGTTCACACCTGCTCACACCCACTCTCACACTTGTTCACACCCACTCATACTCGCTCACACCCATTCACACCCGCTCATACTTGCTTATATCTGCTCACACCTGCCTCAGTTGCATGTGCTCTTACCCACCTCAGCACTTCCCCTCCACGAAGAGGGCCATAAACATCACAGCTCATCTGCAGTGTGAAGAGGTTCATGCAGTGGTATGATTTTTTTTTTTTTGGTACTGGGGATTGAACTCAGGGGCACTCAACCACTCAGCCCTATTTTGTATTTGATTTAGAGCCTGGATCTCATCGAGTTGCTTAGCACCTCACTGGTGCCGAAGCTGGCTTTGAACTCACAATCCTCCTGCCTCAGTCTCCCTAGCCGCTGGGATTACAGGTGTGCACCACTGTGCCTGGAAGGTTCATCTAGTTGTAGCATGGATTGGTTCTTCCTTTTTATGGCTCAGTAATATTCCATTATGGAAAATCCACATTTCGTTTGCATATTCATCTGTAGATAAGCATTCGAGGGGTTTCCACTCAGGGCTGCTGTGACTGGTAGGAACAGAGGTGTGTGGCAGCCTTCTCTCTTTCAGGTCCTCTTGGGAATGTAGCAGGAATTGCCAGTCCATACTGTGGGGATTCTGTTTGAACTACTACACTTCTTACCAGGCATTGGGCTGGCCCTGCACAGGGTGCATCAGAGATTTTCCACCTGAGGCTTAAACTGACTCCATCCTTTGGGGAGAGATCCACGGTGGGGAGGTGACATTGCTGGAGTGTCATCTGCGGAGGCTCTTCTGGGCTGGCCTGCAGAGCGGGAGGAGGGACTCGGGAGCCAAGGAGTGCAGGTGGTGCCTCACTGGTTCTTGGTCCTTGTCACTCCTGGCTGGCCTCCCTTGGAGGCTCTGGGCCTCCATTTGCTGCGGTGAGCTTCACAGCTGGCCCCTACGCTGTCCTCCTTGAGCCTGTGGGTGTTGTGGTTTTCCGCTCCTCCCTCAGGGGCTCTGTTGCCCTGTCCTGGATCTAGTTTGCTGTGTCCTGTTGGGTTGGATGGGTGGCCTCTCACTGAGGACTTAGGGACGAGAGCCGCAGGCCCCTTGACCAGGCAGAGCGGGGTGGTCTGCTGTGTCCCTCCGGCTCTCTAGGGCACAGGGTGATCCCGTGGGGCCCACCGAGCTCTACATCCTAGTCTGTCCTTCGCCGTCTCAGCCTGTGCTAGTGACAGTCCTCGGCCTCCCTGGGTGTGAGCGAGGGTACTCCACTATGTGAAAGGATGGGGGTGGGGGGAGATGTGAGCGGCTACCTGGACTCACTGGAGGATCCAGGCCCAGCCTTCAAAAGACACTGGGGTCCCCGGGGCCCAGGGGACCTGTTGGGGACCACAAATCAAGTCAAGATGGCGCCTGGCAGTTTGCCAGGAGGAGTGGTTTGCAAGGCAGCGCCACCGAGCCATTAAGAGGGTGGGATTTCTTATTGGCTGACTGCTGTATCTGGATGATGCTAATTGAGTCAAGCTGTGTGTAATCAGTTAGGTATATATACTGCTGTTGTTCTGCAATAAAGTGGCTCCTGCTACTTTGGGTGCCCGTTACCTTGAGTTCCCGCTGAGTTTCCCTGCAATAAAGCAGTTCCCGCTTCAACCTTCAAGTTGCTTGTCACCTCTCGGTTATTATGCCCAGCCGGACTGCGGTTATTGTGCCCAGCTGGACTGTGGCATATGGTGGCCCGTACGGGGAATTCCAGGATGCTTGGGAGTAAGTGACAAGGTAAACTGCTCGCCCCTAAGGATGGGTGACCATTTCAAGAAACAGTGTGCTCTTGTTTCGTTTTGTTTCATTTTGGTTTCGTTTTTAAGCTGCCTGTCCCTAGAAATAAATAGGACGGGAGAAAAGCTGATCGCCCCTGAAGAACAGATAGGGTGAGAGGATGGATGGACATTTCAAGAAAATAGAAAAATTGATACAATGTATTTTTGTTCCGTTTTTGTTTCATTTTGTTTCGGTTTTGTTTTGTGTTATCTTAGTGGGTTGTGTTATCTTTGTTATGGAAACATGGGATCAGAAGTTAGTAAAAACCAAACCAAAATGGTGTTAAGTAAATTACTAAAAGAAGGAGGCACCCAGTAAAACCAAGAACAGTGAGGGCATACGTTGATGCGATACAAAAATGTAGCTCATGGTTCTTTAAGGAGGAGTTGTTAATATCAGAATGGAACCATCATGGTGAAGATTTAAAGAAGATAGAAAAGAAAAGCCCAGGGACTCTGCCAGTTGGCACATTGCCATTGTGGACGTTGATACAATCTTGTTTACTTAGTCCAAAGCCTTCAGTTCAGACTATGGTAGAGGAAGGAGAAGACATCTTAGATCAAGTAAAAGAGGAAGTCTCTTGAGTTAGTCAGACAGGGGAAGAAAGTTTAGAGGAGGAAGGGCTATCGGGGGAGGAGTTTCAACGGGAGGCTGCTACTAACACCTTTCTATCACCAGAGGGTGTGGGTGTCCAACCAACAGCTCCACCTATGGAGACAACATATGCTGGGCGGCCCCCAACCCCCATAGTTGATAGATGGGATCCTGAGACAGGACCTCGAAGCTTAGCATGCCCTGTAATTGAGGATGAGGGAGGGCAGCGATATCACCAGGCTTTGGATTTTAAAACTGTAAAGCAGTTAAAGGAAGCTGTAGCAGCCTATGGTCCTCAAGCCCCTTTTACTGTAAGCATGGTTGAATCCATTGCAAATTTAAACATGACACCAGCAGATTGGGCTAGCCTGCGCAAAGCTGTGCTAAATGGAGGACAATATTTGTTATGGAAAGTTGCCAGTCAGGAATTGTGTGTGGATACTGCCAAGAGAAATGCAGCAGCCCAGTATCCACAGAGAAATTTAGACATGTTACTAGGAGAGGGACCTTATGAGGGTCAGCAGCAACAAGCTGGATATGATCCTGCCATATACTTACAAATCGCTTCAGCTGCCATTAAGGCGTGGAAGACTTTACAAGGACAAGGAGATTTACAAGGTCAATTATCTAAGGTAATACAAGGAGCTAATGAACTTTACGATGAGTTTGTGGATAGGCTTATACAAACAGCAAGCAGAGTCTTTGGGGATGTAGAACAAGAGATGTCATTAATAAAACAACTAGCCTACAAACAAGTCAATAGATGGTGTAGAGAGGCCATTAGATCTTGGAAATATAAGGACTTAAATGCATACATTAAACTGTGTAGAGATATTGGTGAACCAGTGGTGCAGGGGCAAGTCTTGGCAGCTGCAGAACAACAGGCTTTAGGTGCCAGGCCAAAAACATGTTATAATTGTGGTCAAGCAGGACATTTTAGAAGGAATTGCCCCTTAGGAGGAGGGTTTAAAACAAGTTACAAAACTGGGTATGATCAAAAAAGAAAAATACCAGGTGTTTGCCCACGATGTTGTAGGGGAAAACATTGGGTTTATGAATGCCATTCTCAGACGATTGTAGAGGGTACTCCATTCCAAAAAACGGACGAGGGGGCCCGATGCCGTGGGGCCCACAACCACAAATATATGGGGCATTGAAGGAACCCAGCAACACCATCAGGGTAGTGCCAGGACACATTGTCCATTAGATCCCTCATCAGACAAACCAGAGGAAGCGCAGGGTTGGACATCTGCGCCTCCACCAGAGCAGTACTAACTCCAGAGATGGGAGTTCAAATCATTCCCACAGGGCTAAAAGGGCCTCTTCCCAAGGAACAGTAGGCTTATTATTAGGATGCAGTTCTTCTACTCTAAAAGGACTTATGATAAGTCCTGGGGTAATTGATCCCAATTATGAAGGTGAAATAAAAATTATAGCCAGTTCTCCAAGGGGTATATCGGTGATTTCACCAGGAGATAGAATAGCACAGTTATTAATAATACCCAGCCTACATGATAAATTTTCCAGTCATACTGTAGAAAGAGGTTCCAAGGGATTAGGCTCCACAGGTATTGATTGGGCTATGCTTTCTTTAAATTTAGATTCTTGCCCTATGTTAAAATTAAATGTTCAAGGACATGAATTTAATAGGCTACTGGACACAGGTGCAGATCTTAGCATCATATATCGTCAAAGATGGCCAAAAGATTGGCCTTTACAACAAGCCACTCAAACACTTCAAGGACTAGGAGTGGCGACTAATCCCCATGGAAGTGCAATGGTATTAGATTGGAAGGATCCTGAAGGATGTGAGGGAACTATACAGCCATATGTATTGGATCATCTTCCTATAAATTTATGGGGACGAGATGTTCTAGGTCAATTGGGATTAACATTAACAAATAACATTCCACATATCAATCCAAATGCGCCCACTATTATGGCTGGACAAGGTTTTAGGAAAGGAAAATGATTAGGAGAACAAGGACAAGGTATAGCGGCACCAATACAAATAGATCAAGGAACAGACAGACATGGATTGGGTTTTCAGAAGGGGTCACTGAGACAATAAAAATTACTTGGAAATCAGAAAGGCCAGTATGGGTTCCTCAGTGGCCCCTGACTAAAGAAGAGATACCAGCAGCCCATGACCGGGTCAATCAACAATTAGCGGAGGGACATATACAACCTTCTGTATCTCCCCATAATATTCCCATTTTTGTTATTAAAAAGAAATCTGGCAAATGGAGATTATTGCAAGATTTAAGAGCCATTAATAATGAGATGGTTATTATGGGACCTGCTCAATCGGGGATTCCTCAGTTGTCTGCTTTGCCAAAAACCTGGCATGTTTTAGTTATAGATATTAAAAATTGTTTTTTTTTCCATTCTAATTCAGCCTGAGGATAGTCCACGTTTTGCATTTAATGTCCCTGTGCTGAATCATGAGGGTCCTGATCAGAGATACGAATGGAAAGTACTCCCTCAAGGGATGGCCAATAGTCCTACTATGTGTCAAATTTATGTTAACAAAGCAATCCAGCCACTTAGAAATCAAAATCCAGAACTACAAGAATTTCATTATATGGACGATGTATTATTAGCACACAAAGATAAAAGCACATTGCTATAATGTTATGCCACACTTACAAACTTATTAAAAATTATAATCTAGAGATAGCAATAGATAAAGTACAATTAAATTTTCCAATTAATTATTTAGGAGTTCTATTATCCTCGACCATGATCCGCCCACCAAAAATTCAAATATGAGTAGATCAACTTAAAACACTTACCGATTTTCAAAAGTTGTTAGGAGACATAAATTGGATAAGGCCTTATCTAGGCATACCAACAGGAGAGTTGGGACCTTTATTTGATATCCCGAAAGGTCCATTGGATCCAAATTCACGCCGCATGTTAACGCCTGAAGCAAGAAAGACATTAAAAATCATTGAAACATATATGGAAAATATGCATCTAGATAGAATTGATATAAGTTTGCCTCTGTTATTTATTGTACTACCAACAAAAAATATTCCTACAGGAGTATTTTGGCAAGAAGGTCCATTATTATGGATACATTTATCTTATTCTCCTAACACTATTCTTACTAGGTATCCTGAGGCTGTAAGACAATTAAAAATAAAAGCAGCAAAGGGAGTGTTTGGAATTTCTCCCAATAAAATTATTACTCCATATACTATGGATCAAATTGATGAGTTAGCTAATGAGTTAAATACTTGGGCAATAATCATGTGCAAATCTATTTGTTCATTTGATAACCACTTACCATCTAACCCTTTATTGTCTTTTTGGTCATCGCATCATGTAATTTTTCCAAAAATGACAAGAAAAACACCTATCATGAATGCTCCAAATATATTCACTGATGTGTCAAATAATGGTACAGCAGCAATAGTTACCCCGATCAAGCTTTTACATTTTTAGTACCCAAACAATCAGCTCAAAAGGTAGAGCTGAATGCAGTATTACAAGCTTTTGCGATGTTTAAAGATTCTGTATTTAATTTATTTTCTAACAGTCAATATATAATTAATGCTATAAATTCCCTTGAAGATGCTGGTAGGATTTCCCCTTCCTCTACTGTTTTCTCTTTGTTTTCCGATATACAAAGTCTAATCTGGGACAGAAAAGATCCATTCTTTATAGGACATATCAGGGCACATACAGGATTGCCTGGAGCCCTTAGTTTGGGCAATGATTTAGCAGATAAAACTACACATGACATACATGTTTTTTCAATACTAGAAGAAGCTGCAAATTTTCACAAATCCTTCCATGTCAATGCTAATACTTTACAAAAGCATTTTAAAATAACTAAGGAACAAGCTAGACAAATAATAAAACAATGTCAAAATTGTGTGACCTTTTTACCACAAGTTAATCTTGGAGTCAATTCTAGAGGACTCTTATCTAATCATATATGGCAAATGGATGTCACACATTTGCCAGAATTTGGAAAATTAAAATATTTGCATGTTACAGTTGATACTTCTTCCAGATATTTGATGGGCTCCCTTCACAATGGAGAAAAACTAAAGATATTATAGCTCATTGTTTACAAAATTTTGCCACTGTGGGCGTTCCAAAACAGATAATGGCCCTGGCTATACTTCTACCTCTTTTAAACAATTTTGCTCATCATTTGGCATTACTCATATAACAGGTATCCTGTATAATCCACAGGGACAAGGCATAGTTGAAAGAGCTCATCAAACTATTAAAATGTACTTATTAAAGCAAAAAGAGGGAATTGGGAAGGGGTATATATCCCCCAAAGATAAACTTAAAATAACCCTTTTTACTCTAAACTTTTTAAATTTGGATTCATCAGGACTTAGTGCTGCAGAAAGGCACATGTGTCCAAAAAATGTACATAAGCCAAAGGTACTTTGGAAGGATATTCTAACTGGACAATGGAAAGGTCCTGACCCAGTGATTGTTTGGAGTTGGGGGTCTGTTTGTGTGTTTCCACAGGGAGAACAGCAGCCGATTTGGATTCCAGAGAGACTAACTAAAGCGATTTCTACAGACAAAAAAGAAGATGATTTGGCTCAAATCCATAACAGTTGATATCTGGAACTCCAGTTTAGCTATCCTTACATCTTCGACAATGGTTCTCCCACACCTGGAGGCTAATGAATAATGAGCACCATTAAGGCCTATTTCAAATGTAAAAAACCTTGAGGCTTACTTGTAGGAATATCTTCAAACCCAAATGCAAGTTACAGGAAGAAGGATGAGAGATCAAAAGAAGAGTCAAACCCAGGTGATAGCCAGGATGCTTTTTTCTATTTTATTTTTTGAGCTCATACAGACCTAGGTTAATGTTTTTCTGATCAGTTTTATTTTTTGATCAACTGTGGAGTTTTTAAACATTACAATGGAGATTTCACCTGTGAAAAGCTACAAGGCCTCTACTATTGTGTTATGTGTGCACACTTGTGTTATGTGTTGTATGTTATGTGTGCACACTTGTGTTATGTGTTGTATGTTATGTGTGCACACTTGTGTTATGTGTTGTATGTCTGTATGTGCGTATGTCCATATATCATTTATGAGGAGCGCTCATGAAAATTTAAAAAATAGATCCAAATATCTTTAATTCACGTGATTTAAACAGTTTAATTTAAATTGGGTAAACAGATGAAAGTAAAGATATCTTTAAAATTAAGCTTACAAGTTTTTCTAGGTGTTCAAAATGTTGATGTCTATGAAATAATCTACCTAAATTCAGAAATTTACAAGGATTGTTTTAAAATGTGAACAAAAAAGGAGTTTAAAGATCTGTTTGTTTACTTTCACCTTTTCATTATATCTAATAATTCTGTTCAGGAAAGTGTTCTAAATTGTTCAGAAAATTGTTTTCTTAGTGCCTGCTGGATGCTACACAATTTTCTTTATCCATAATTGCCAGAATTCCTACCTTCATCCCAGTGCCAGTGAAGACAAAAATAGAAGAATTTCCAGTATTACTGAAAAACCAAATGAGACTTCGGAATTACAGCTACCCATCGTCACAGCTGTTGCTTTTTCTGCTGCTGCTACTACAGCTTCTGTGATAGCTTTCACAACAAACTGTATAACCTATGCATCAATACTTCAAGAAGGAATAGACATATTAATGGGTTACTCTGCTTTAAGCTGCTTACAGAACTTACCTGGACTGTGTATCACTTATATGCATTATGAACTAATCTATGGATAATTGTAATAGTACCAGGGTATCTTTGCTGACGGTGTCATCGGTGGTACAATTTTTCTAAGGGCTTTTCACTTGGAGCCGTCAGTGGCTTGGTATTGTGGCATTTTGTATCCTCCTCCTTCTGCTTGTGGCAGATTGTTTATGGTGTTTGTGTAAAAACCACTCTGGTCATTATCCACAAGTATGGCTAAATATATTGGGCTGGTAGTCAAAGATGGGTAAGATCCAATTACAATGGTACCAACCTAAGCCAGGAGGCTGACGATTTGAGGTCAGACCATCCAATGACGGGTAAGGATCATATGTAGTATTGGACAACCTAAAATAGGCACGGTCCCTAAACCACATACTTGTTGTTTAATAAAATAAAAGGGAGGAGATGTTGGGGACAACAAATCAAGTCAAGATGGCGCCTGGCAGTTTGCCAGGAGGAGTGGTTTGTAAGGCAACGCCACCGAGCCATTAAGATGGTGGGGACTCCTTATTGGCTGACTGCTGTATCTGGATGATGCTAATTGAGACAAGCTGTGTGTCATCAGTTAGGTATATATACCTCTTCTCTCCCACAATAAAGCGGTTCCCGCTACTTTGGGTGCCCGCTATCTTGAGTTCCCCCTCAGTTCCTGCTGAGTTTCCCCGCAATAAAGCAGTTCCCGCTTCAACCTTCAAGTTGCTTGTCACCTCCCGGTTATTGTGCCCAGCCGGACTGCGGCAGGGACCTGAGAGAGAAAAACCTCAGAGGACCCTGAGGCTCCTCAGGGACACAGAGCTGGACTCTTGTGGCCAGGATCTCGGCCAGTGCAAGGACACGCCTCCCACCTTCCCTGTGGGCAGAAAGCTCCAGAAGAGTGGCCGCTGGTCAGCTGTCACTCAGTTGGACTAGGTGGGCAGGCGGGGAGGGGTCCGGGCCTCCGGCCTGGGTGGCAGCCTTGAAGCAGAGAAGGTGTGGGGTGGACGGGGAGGAGCAGGGGCAGCCATCTCTGAGAGGCCCCGGGACCTTCTTGGGCCTGTGCTCCAGCAGACACGAGGCTCTCGAGGTGGGCACCTTGGGATGTGGCAGTCTTGACCTGAGGCAGGGGCTGGTCACTCCCTGTCACCAGATTCACACTCCCAGGGTGCAGGGGGCACTGAAGCATTTTGTCCGATTCCTGTGGGTGAGGGGTGAGCTGTAAGTAGCAGCTGCAGCAGGTACCTAGGGGTGTTTGCAAACCTGGGCTGTGTGGACCAGGCCGTCTGGTGTCCATCTCAGTGCTGACAGTCTTCTCCATGGTGATGCCAGGTGGTGCTACAGAAACTCAATGGCAGTCAGGGTCCAGCGTCTGGGTCCAGTGTCTGGCTACCATCCTTCTGTGACCCAAGGGCGAGGGTCGCAGTCAACACCAAGAAGGAAGCCAAGTTAAAATGCCCTTGGGGCTCTGCCTCTGCAGTCCTTCCCAGCCTGGACACCAGGTGCTCCGGGAGGCCACCAGGGCCCATCTGGAGCAGCTGGCCATGTGACAGGCCCAGGGTGCAGACCCTTTCCCATGCGGAAAGCACAGGTACCAAGGCAGACCAGGGAATGCAGGAGAGCAGCCGGCCGGCCCTTGGGCCCAGAGGAGCACCTGTGAGTGGTGAGCTGTCTTGCACACACACTGTGCCAGCCAGTCACACACTGCCACCACCCTGTGGGGTAAGCCCTACTGCTACTCCTGTCCCCAGGATGACTTCTGAGGTCACACAGGCTGGAGCGAGGGGGCCAGGGCTGGGCACACACGCCTGCAAGGGCAGCAGGGGAGCTGACCGGTCTGCAGGTCTCCCTGGTGCTCTGGGTGCCGCAGTCTGGCTGGGCACAAAATCACGAGCTACTCACAGCTTTGTAGATTCAAACAGCAATTCTTTATTCCCGAACTCACACTGGCCCTCTACAAACACATTCTGGGGGAAATTCACGTTCTGGGCAAAATCCACGTACTCCACCAGGCTCTAATCAGCAGGATACGTCCTTTTCCCGGCAGGGTACACCTTAAACCTGGAACTGCCCTAAACCCAAGGAGTGGGATACTCCCTAAAACCTGATCCGCCCTAATCCAGTAGGATCCTCCTTAAACCTGGATCCACCCTGGTCCTTGAGCAGGGTCACCTTTCTCAAACATACATGCAATGTCACTGCAAAATGTCCAAGGCAAGTCCATTTCCACGAATCCTTCCTCTAAGCAACATGGGGTACGCTGGCAAGGAAATTTCGATGCGTCATTCCTACTTGGCAATGGCTCTCAGCATCTGGGGACGTCCCTCGGAGGCGAGAGAGGGCTCTGGCGCTGGCCCGACTCCCCTGTGCTGCGGAGCTCCTGCGAGCCTGTGGTGTGGTTCTGGTCCGACCGGCGGCTGGGCTGTGTGAACAGCTCCCTCGTGCGGCCTGGTGGGCTTTCGCACCTGCCTGCCGGAGGGCTTTGTGGGTCCAGTGGGCCATGGTGCCGGGGAGGGTCCTGGGAGGCACAGCAACCTGAGGGACTGAGGTCACATTCCAGCGTCCCAAGCTGTGCCGTCCAGGCAACTCGGGACACTGTGCTGGCTTTTAACTGGGTGCCATGCCTACCACTCTCCAGGATGGTGTGGCACCCGGGGTCTTGCTGGAGGCAGAAATTCCTCGCACCTGAAGTAGAGAACAGGAACACTGAGGTGGCTGGGAGCTCTGTGGGCCGTGGGGACGTGCTGCTGACTTGCAGGGCCCAGAGGGTTCCAGACGAGGGAGGGAGGTGTTGCTCTGGGCCTCGGGCTGGGGCACTGCTGGGAGAACCCCACTCTGGGGCAGAGGGAGCCGCCCCTCCTCCAGAGCAGGCCAGCTTGGTGGGAGGGAGAGGCAGGCTCTGAATGGGCAGCAGGCTACAGAGTGGCCTCTGGCTGTGACCACCTAGCAGACCCACCCGGCGAGGCCCAGTCTGGAGGGAGAGGAAGCAATAAAGAGCCCCTTCAAGGAAACATGCCCAGGAGCCTCTGGTCAGCGAGATCAAAGTACCGCACTTTAATTAAAAAAATACCTGCTGCTGGTGTGTGCAGAGGACTGCCTTAACTGTGTCCACCAAGGAGAGGGCGGGTAGAGCTGACCTCTGCACTGTGAGGGGCAGGGCATAGCTGGGGCGAGAAGAGCACCCATAGAAAGCCCACGAAAAAGTTTCTGAATGTGGGGGCCCAGGAACCAGGGTGCTGCAGTGTTGCCTGGAAAATTCTGTGGGAGGGACAGAGGTGGCTGGGAGCTTTGTGAGAGGGACAGAGGTGGCTGGAGCTCTGTGGGAGGGACAGAGGTGGCTGGGAGCTCCGTGGGAGGGACAGAGGTGGCTGGGAGCTCCGTGGGAGGGACAGAGGTGGCTGGGAGCTCCGTGGGAGGGACAGAGGTGGCTGGGAGCTCCGTGGGAGGGACAGAGGTGGCTGGGAGCTCCGTGGGAGGGACAGAGGTGGCTGGGAGCTCCGTGGGAGGGACAGAGGTGGCTGGGAGCTCCGTGGGAGGGACAGAGGTGGCTGGGAGCTCCGTGGGAGGGACAGAGGTGGCTGGAGCTCCGTGGGAGGGACAGAGGTGGCTGGGAGCTCCGTGGGAGGGACAGAGGTGGTTGGGAGCTCTGTGGGAGGGACAGAGGTGGCTGGGAGCTCTGTGGGAGGGACAGAGGTGGCTGGGAGCTCTGTGGGAGGGACAGAGGTGGCTGGAGCTCTGTGGGAGGGACAGAGGTGGCTGGGAGCTCTGTGGGAGGGACAGAGGTGGCTGGGAGCTCTAGGGGACCCTGTTGGTCCAGGACCTCTGAGCATGCTCTTACTGGGTTGGGACTGGCTGGAGACTGGAGCATGGAGAGAGGTGGTGATGAAAGGGTGGAGACTTGTTTGAAAACCATCTTTAGGGAGATGTTTGGAAACTGAGTGAGTGCATAAGTTTTTTGACATTTTTAGGGTGACAACCCAAGTGCTAGCCTTGATCAGGTCTGTGGCCCTGGGCTTTGGGGAGGACAGAGGATCCAGGAGAGGGGCATCTGGAGGGTGCTCTGCTCGGAGGCCCATGGTGGAGTTGTTGGGATGAGCAGAGGCCAGGGCTCTGGCTCTTGGAGACTGGAGCAGTCATAACCAGACTGCGGGGTGGGAGGGACACAGATGAGAATCCTGAAGGTTCCTTGGCAAATACCCTGCGTGGAAGGTGAGGGTAATTAATGAGCAACCCCTCGTTAAGGGGAACATAGAGCTCACATGCAGACAGGGGGAATGATGGGCTGGAGAGGGGCAGAGGGTGGCAGTGCTGGAGTCAGTCTGAGCTGGTTCTGACAGGTCTCTGGGGTTTGGATGTGCAGAGGTGATGGGCTAAGTGACCAGATCAGAGGGCAGGTTACTGAGGTTCAAACAGAATGAGACGGGGTGATTATCAAGGCCACAGGTATGTGAAAGATAAGGAAAGATGGGTGGGTGGGTGATGAGGTCATATGGCATTCTGTACTAAGCAAGCAGGGTGCAACACACACACACACACACACACACAATGTGCACAAAACGTGCCTCATCAGCTATAGCGTATTGCACATTGAGTTTTGATAGCTGTAAGTTCATGCACCTACCGCCACAGTAAGACATGCTCCCCAGGCCCCCGGCAGACCGTTCTCTCCCTGACCTGGCCTCTGGCACACTTTGGTCTGCTTCTCTCTCCTCAGTTGGGCCTTTCCTGGAATTTCATGACCCCAGAATGGTGTGGTCAGCATCTTCTGGCTCTGCCTCCTGCAGAGCATGACGTGATGGAGCATCCACACCGCTGCATGCACTAAGAGTTCATCTGCGTTTATTGCTGAGTAATATTTCATTGTGCGGACATGCTACCTTTGTTTATTCATCAGCTGATGGACATTTGGGTTCTCTCCAGATCTGGCTATTATGAAAACTGCTATCATGAGCATTCCTATAAAAGTTCCGTGTAGACATATTTCTTCATTTTTCTTGGGTAGATGCCTAGAAGTGGGAGTGGTGGGTCTTTTGGTAAATGTATGTCTGACTTAATAAGAGACTGCCAAACTGTCTCCGTCTCCTGCATCCAGCAGTAGGGTTCATGTATTGTTTCCTCGGGTTCCTAACGGTTTGTGAATTATGGATCTTTCAAAGAACCAACCCTGCATGCCCTTGATGTTGATCTACTTGCCTGTCGGCCATTTTATTGCTTTCTGTCCTATCCTAACTTCTCTTCCTCCTTTCTTTGGGTTTGATTTGTTCTTTTCTTAGCTTCTTAAAGTGGGAGGTCATGTTGTTGACTGTAGGCACTGTTCTTTCTAATGTAAAACTTTAGTGATGAATTTCCCTCTAAGTACTGCCTTGGCTGCGCCTCATAAATTTTGATGTGCTGTGTTTTAATTTAATTTTGTGATTTCTCCTTTGGCCTGCTTGCTATTTATAAGCATTTTGTACAATTTTCACATACTTGGGGATTTGCCAGAATATTTTTATATTTTCATGTAAAATAGGGTGTGGCCAGAGAATACACTTTGTGACTTCAGTCTTTTACAATGATTGAGTCCTGCTTTATGGCCCAGAACGCAGTCTGTCCTGGTGATGTTGCATGTACAATGTTGGTGTACTGACCTGTTCTTGGGTAGAGTACTTTCCGGGTGTTGCTGTGTGCTAGTGTTATTCAAGCCTTCTGTATAATTACTGGTTCTGGCTACTTGGCCTATGAGTTATGGATAGAGAGTAGTGAAATATCAAGTTATGATTTTCAACCCTGTCAGTTCTTGCTTCATGTATGTGGAGCTCTATTGTTAAGTGTGTGTGTATACGCCTAAGTTATCATATATGCAATTAATGCCATATTATTACATAATGCCTAAGTTATTACATATGTTAATAATGCCTCAGTTATTATATACGCTAATAATGCCGTATTATTACATAATGCCTCAGTTATCATATATGCGAATTGTGCCATATTATTACATAATGCCTAAGTTATCATATATACAAATAATGTCTAAATTATTATATATGCTAATAATGCCATATAATTACGTATGATACAAATGCATTTTATCATTATCAAGAGTGCCTCTTTTTCAAGTAATATTGTTTAGCTTAAAAACTGTTTGATATGGGGCTGGGGTTGTAGCTCAGTGGTAGAGCACTTGCCTGGCAACTGTGAGGCACTGGGTTTGATCCCCAGCACTACATTAAAAAAAAAAAAAAAAACTAAATAAGCAAAATATTCTCGCCCGCCAAGAGAACTGCCAAGTCAGTCCGGCAGAGAGCGTGGTGAGAAAGGGGAGTGGTGCGGCCTGCTCCCCGGGCCCTCCGCGGGTGCGCTGGGTGGCCGAGGACAGGGCCTCTCCTGCAGATCCCCGGAGCTCCTGCGGCGAGTGCCCACGGGCTGGCCCTGGCTGTGAAGGACCGGCGAGCCTGCCACCCAGATGGGTGACCTGATGGCGGCAGCGACCTGTCGGCCCCGGACCCCGAGGGCGGCCGGGTCTCCTGGCTCAATCGTGCCCGTCCCAGCTGAAGCCGCCACCCGGGACGTGGCGCCTTTGGGTGGCGGCGGCGTGGCAGGGGGCGAGAAGAATGGCGGCCGCCCGAAGGCCGCGGAGGCCGGCGGGGCCTTCAAGATCCCGAGGAGGAGGATGGACGTCTGAAAGCTCGGCCACGTTGGACAGCGGAGCCGCACAGACCAGGGCTCCCCGTGGAGACCGCACCTTGTCTCGGCCAACGAAGACCCGAACGTCCTGGAGGTGAGCGAAGCCCGGAGGACGGACGAGGGCGGTGGACCGCTTGGCCGCCTGGGGCCGTCAAGAGAGAAACGTGGAGCCACCAGCCCGTCTACCCATTTTGTTTTTGCTGTGTATATAGTGTATATAATGGACAAATAAGTCCCAATTTTGCAACATCTAGTCTCTAGATGTTAAAGAGGTTGCCAGTGTATGACCAAGTAGTTAGTAAAATTAGAACATTTTGTACATTTTTTGTTGAAATTCATAGGAAAGCTTGTCCTCTGTAAAAAGACTTTTGGATATGGATTTGTTTGACCATCTCTAAGTGTTACATATGCCTGTACTTGTCCACTGGACTGAAAATAGAAGGTAATGAGGAGGGAGAGGTTCAAGGACAAAATGGTCATATTAGAAGATACCTCATATTTAACCATTGCTACGTGTGCAATTTTATTTACCAGTGCTGTGTGAATAGTGGACAGGGTCTTATGTGGAATATCTAGTCCTTCTATATATTTAGAAGTGCTTGATATATTTAAAAGTAAAAGTAGTAGAATTGAAACTTTTTGTAAATAGCTTTTAAAAACTGATGAGAAATATTGTGTTTGGAATTGTTAAACCACCTCTTAACAGAAAAAAAAAATAAATAAGCAAAATAAAGGTATTATATCCATCTAAAATTAAAAATATTTTAAAAACCCATTTGATGTTAATATGGCCACTCCAGTTCTCCCATGTACACATGTCCTTCTCCTTTACCACCTGTAGACAAAGTACAGTGCAACTTTACTTTTAGATATAATCTGACAATTTCTGCCTTATATTTGGAGTGTCTGGAAAATCTATATTTAATTATCAAGAAGGTTGAATTCATGCCTGCCATTTTGTTCTACAGTCCTGTCTTCTTTTGTGTTAAATATTTTAGTAGAGCACTTTAATATTGATTTCTTAGCTCTATTTCTTAGTGTACTTTCCTTTTGAAACTATTTTGTGGTTGCTTTAAGGCTTACAAAGGAATTTTGACATCATAATCGATTTCAAGTTAACACTGACTTTCTTCTGTTAAAACACAGGGACTTTTACTGGTACAGCTTCATTCTACCACTCCCCTGTGCTGTTGTTGACACACACATACACATATGCACATACATAATCTCCTCTATATGCATATCAGAATTGAAATATCTATGTAGACATGTACATGTACATATATACACACTTGCTACATACATTCTATGTTAAAATACAGCAACGCAGTATTATAATTTTTGCTTTAAACACTCCTGTATCTAAACACGTGCTTACCATTTCTGTTGTTTTATTTTTTCCTGTGAATTAGCATCTGGCATCTTTTCCTTGTGAAGTTCCAATAACAACAAATTTTATCAGCTTTTCTGCAGCTAGAAATGTCTTGCTCTCACTCACATTTTAGATGGCAGTTTAACAGGGTGTAGGGTTCTTGTGGAGGAGTTTTATCATTTTTGCATTTTGACTTGTCATTCTAATGTGTCCTTGTCACCGTTGGTTCTGGTGAGAAGCTGGGTCTGTGCTTCTCTGTGTGTGATGTGCCATTTTCCTCTGGCTGCTTCCAAGAGTTTCTCCTTGTCATTTGCTCTCAGCAGTTTAGCATGTGGACGTGACTTTTTTATGGTCAATCCTACTTGGGCTGGGTGAGTTTCTAGATCTCTAAGTTAATGTTTTTCACCAAATTGAAAAAAATTTATGCACATTCCTTTAATCCTACCTTCCCTTCGCTCTACTCCTGGGTCTCCATGGCCTGTGTGTTGGTAGCACAGCATTTTCCATCAGTTCTGAGCCTCTGCCCACTTTTCTTCACTCTTCTTTTTCTTTCTTTGGATTGAACATGTTCTATGATCTTTGCCACCTCATATCTGCTCTTTAGCCCATCTGGTAAATTTTTTATTTCAGTTATTGTACTTTTCAGTTCTAGCATTTCTGTTTGGTTCTCTTACATAGTTTCCATTTTTTAAAAAATTTATCAATTCACTCAACTTAGCACATTTTCCTTTAGTTTCTGAGCTTATTTTCTTTTGAACTTATTTATATGGCTTTTTTTTTTTAAGTCTGCAAAATTCAGCCGTGTTTTCGCCTACAGTCACTTTATATTGATTGTGAACTGGGCTTGAAGCTGGGTGTGTGTTTGGAAGCCAGGGTGAGGACATGCAGAGACAATTGACAGCCGTTGCAGACCTGGACTTGGGCACCAGCTCTGAGGGCCCCGTCGTTCCTCACCTTGTCCAGCAGATTCCTCACTTCCCCCATGGGCTGATCTGGTGATGTCTCTAGGTAGGACACAGCCATGATGACCCTAGCCATCTGACGAGGAATATTCACCTTAGCCAATGCCCAGCTTCCTTGGTAGCCGTGGAGGACAGACTGCCCTGCCGTGGACGGGGAAGTGGCTCTGCCTTGAGCCATATTTGTTGCTTTGTGATCAGAGCAGGAGGCTTGGCCAGTCTGTGGGCATCGTTGCAGAAGCTCTTCTCTTGCTAACTCGTGCCTGAGGGGCAGCACGGGACAGTACTGTGGTGCAGCACACGGTGGATGGTGGATGGTGGATGCTGAGCCGAAGTGAGGAGCCTGTGATAGTGCTCAAGAGCTCACACGCCCTGAACCATCTTTGGTGCCGTGGTGCCTGTACCGGAATCCACTCAGGAGCTGCTGCCGCAGGCCCAGCATTTTATTTCCAGCTTCATTTTTAAAACTTGGAACTTCTAGGAGAGGAGAAAGAATGGCCCCCAGACATGCAGAGGGGACTGCTTACTTCACACCCTTTCGTCCATGGCAGCACTGCCCCTCGGTCACTCAACACAGAGGGCACTTGAGGGGACCAGAGGGCAGGGAGGCCCTCTCCCCAGGTGTCAGCCGCAGAGGCCCTTCAGTGGTGCCTCCCGCAGCCTCCCTGCAGCAACCCCGCCTCTGCTCTGCCCGCGAGCCGTCCAGCTCAGGCTTGCTGTAGCAGAGTGGACCCTTCAAGCTCAGTTAACCTGGGGAGGGAAGTCATTTAAGGAACCCGAGCGCTCACGGGAGCCAGACAGGAAGAGAAGGGTGCTGGGTCTCTGAATTGGGGAGGGGCCAGGCCACCCGGAGCTGAGCCATGGCTGTGCTGCTGGCCCTCTGCGGAGCCCTCTTGAGGAGCTGTACAGACTAGAGGAGCCACCACAAGCCCACAGCAGGAGGGTGGCCTGTCAGAGAAGGCACGTTGGTGGGCGCAGAAACACCTGGGGTGTCAGGGAGGATGTGAGTGCGGGGCATGGAGGGAGCACTCTCAGTACCCTCAGGTGCCTCCAATCCAAGCAAAAGTCCTATGTCAAAACGTCATGTTCCTGTCACCTTGACAGAGGTTTTGCAGGGCAGGATCCCTGGGTGGGACTCAGCGTAGCCAGCACCCAGCACGGGCACATGACTAACCAGTCTCTGTCCAGCTGGGATCCAGGTGGCCAGCTCTCACCCAGCAGCACTGCAGCCCTGTGGAGTGTGGTGGCCTGTCCGGGGCCTCCAAGGGGAATGGCAAAAGCGTTCTCAGGCTGCTTTGGGCAAGGCGCGTGCCGGCTCAGCCCCGGTCCTCACATTGCAGTTCAACTCTGTCCTTTGTCGTCAGTGTCCCCTCCTCGATGCTGCTGCCCGCAGCCCCCACAGAGTCAGTGTTGATGGCTGGACTCCCTGGGGCCTGTCTCCAGGGCAGGGGCTCACCTGCGTCACCTCTCCTGAAAGCTGCCCATGTGTGTCCTGGGGGATCGTGAGCTCCCAGGGTCAGCAGTGGCCCCTGTGCAGCCTCCCACTTCTGCAGGCTGATACCCCGGGGGCCTTCGGGGCTGATAGGGCACAAAGGGGGGGGGGTCATTCCTGCAGTTTTCTGCTCACCAGGTCCCATGTGGGCTTCGGGGAGCCAAGGCCAGGATCAAGTTCTGAGTAGCCTGGAGGGCCTGGGTGTGAGTCGCAGAGTCCAGGCGAACAAAGGAGAGGTGTGTGTGAAGGTACTGATGTCTCCTCAAAGGCTGTGGAACGTGTGTAAGAAACACCCAGGGAAGAAGCCAGGGGCAGCCAAGTCCACGGGCCGGGAGGAGCTGCTGCCTGCGCTGGCCGGGAGGACCCCGCACGCCTCCACGGAGCATCCAGTGGTCTGGGCTCTGAGAGACACGCGTGGGCCGCGCTCCCTCACCAGGATTGTTGGGGTTCAGGAGCCGGCCAGTGGGTCACGTGACAGCGGAGGGAAGAGCCTTCCTCTCACCCGACCTCGTGGAAAAGGGTCTCTTTCCCCGGCCTGGTGAGCTGAAAGCGGATTCAGGCTGAGTGGACGTGAGGTGAGGAAGGGCAGGAGGGGCCCTTGGGTGGCTCCTGCGATGAGTTTGCTAATGTGGACGTGCAAACGTCCCCCTGGCTGTCCTGAAATTCAGGCCTCCTGGAGATGCTCCTTCAGGGGTGCAGCACCCTCCCTGGGGAGCTTGGCAAGCCCTCCCTGGAGCCCAGCCCAGCCTCGCGGCAGCCCAGTGTGGACAGGCTGGGCAGGACAGAGCCACAGCTGGAGCAGGCAGCGTCGACTTCGGAGCAGGTGGCAGCGTGCGGCAAACTGAGCCCAGGAAAGAGGCAGAGGAAAGCAAGGGTGTTTGCATCGTGCTGACTGCCCTGGGGGGCCCAGAAGCTCACCTTGGCTGCCCACTGCCCAGCACAGAGTTGGACTTCAGTGGTGCGTTTTGAGTGAATGACCTGGAAGGTGCCAAGGAGGGAGGAAGGAAGCAGGGCCTGGGCAGGCACCTCGCTCGGCAGGCGTCTCCTACGGCAGAGCACCCAGGGCAGTCACGTGGTCACCCAGCAAGGTGGCCACCAGCATCGTCCCTTTGCTCTGCAGAACTCCAGAGAAGTCGAGGCCCTGGAGAAAGCAAAGCTGAGTGAGGACAAGTGTGGCCAGGCCAGTCTTGTCAGCAGGAATGAACCAGAGGGGACCCAGGACTGAAGGAGGGATCCCAGATGCCCCAGTGTGATGCTAACAGCAAGCAGGTTTTTTGGTGAAAGTCAGTTCTGAAGTGATTGGAGGCACTTACACTATGAACTTATTTGTTGTTTTTCCAGGATCCAGTCCAGCCGGGTGCTGTGCCTTTACTTGTGTATCTCTTGGCTGAATCTTGCCACCCTCGCTGGAACATGGTTCTCGTGAACTGGGGTGCGGTCTGGACCCCTGCATGGAACATGCAGTCTCACGAGCACAGAGGTGGTTTCCAAGGCTGCAGACCCAACCCTGACTCTGTTGCGCAGTGCAGGGGAGGACCCTGGGTGCCGTGCAGGGGAAAGGAGGTCTTTGGGCCGAGGCCTCCACTGCTGGCCGGTCCTTTCAGTCACAGGCAGTCGCCCCACCTGGGTGGACGTCGAGGGTCTGAAGTGCTGGGCTCTGTGGAGAGTTCCGGGGCAGTGCGGCTGGTGGTCTGAATCCTGACTGGCCAGCACTGAGAGGAGACCCACTCAGCGTCACTCAGGCCTCACTCTACAGACGGGCGGCTGAGGCGTGAGGGGCAGGTGCAGGACCCCCACGGCTCTCAGCCCTCCTATCTTCCTTCTCAGAGGCAGGTGGAAGGTGGGGGCGGGGTGAACACAGCCGGAGCCCCGCTTTCCCTGGGATTTGGAGCTGGCATTTGTAAATTGTGGTGAGCCGTTTCTGTGTACTGTGGCCGCCATTACAAGATGGCGCTGATAAGTGCCGTGGCCTGTGATAAACAACTCCTTATTTTGGGAGAGTTGGCACGTAGCTGTAGAACACCCTATGAGAAAGATCCACGTGGCAGTTGTGCATTGGGGCTTTATCTGCTTTATTAAGGCTGGGGCACGTAGCAGTAGGAGTAGTAGTAGGAGTAGTGGCAGTAGGAGTAGTAATAGTAGTAGTAGGGGTAGTAGTAGTAGTAGTAGTAGGAGTAGTAGTAGTAGTAGAGAGAGAAACAAGCTAAAAGACATGTCAAAACAAAGGCCTGAATAAACTGCTGAAGGAAGAATCCTGTGTCGTGTTTCCTTTGCTGGCGAGGGGACGCGGCAGTAAATGTACTGGAAGACAAAAAAAAGATAGTGTGGAAAAGGTACAAGGCAGTGAGCGAGGTCGGACGCCAGGCCACACCTGTGCCTGTGGCTGCGCCCAGGCCTGGGCCTCGTGATGCACAGAGTGTCAGTGCGCCCAGGAATGACAGTGGCAAACGGAATCAGCTACTTCCTGAGTTGATCCAATTTGAAGAAATAAATCAGGCCCTGGCCTTCCCATGTCCCCCAATCCTGACAAAATGAGAACTGCAGGGGTCCAGCCCTCTGGCCCCGAGGCTGCTCCTGTCCTCTTGGCTCAGCGCGGGGACCCCACACTGCTTCCTAGTGCCGCAGCGCTGGGAGGTGGTGATGCAGAGACCTCACCTCTGAAGGAGCAGCGTCAGGCACCTGCACCTGCCTCGCCCCAGCTCCTTCCCGAGTTCCCTCAGGAAGAGCTTCCCCTCTGCAGGAGGCGCAGTGCCCCAAGAGCTCGTCCGGAAGGAAGAGTTTTCACTCAGTGGCTTTGTTTTCTTGTTTTGAATCTCCGGAGAGAGAGGGAAGGAGGGACTTGGCCTGTTGGTGAGACCGAAGACCTGGCCACGTGTCATTTGGTTGAAGGGAAAAACAGACTGAGAATGAAGGCTGTAACGTGTCCACCATGCGGTTTTACTTGTTTTAAGAAAAAAGTTATCCTTTATCCATCATGACGCTTTGGCATATTCATTTTATTGGCAAAATGAAACAAAGCTCTCAAAGGCACCACGTCTACGGACTTTGTGATCACAGCAGTGTAGGAAGGTGGCCACCCCGGCCTTGAGCCGGACACGCAGATCTAGCCAGAAGACCCCATTTTATTTAACCCAACAGATTTAGTTCTCAGGCGGGACCACACCTCCGGGACAGACAGAGATGAACGGTGCTGGCTGGAGCCTCAGGAGGCTTATAAAAGGGGGTCAGTAGGGAACATAAAACAGGAAGGGCAGAGACTCAGAGCTCGCCTGCTAGTCCCACGAGATGGAGAACAGAGTTCACAGGTAAATACAGGCTCAGGTCTTTGGACAGCGCCCGGGAGGCACCAGCTGAAGCCCAGGCCCACCGTCCACAGCGCTGCCCTGCGTCCTCACTGACTGGAGACTCGGAAATGGGACTCTGTTGGAGAGTTCCTGCTGCTTTGGTTGGAGGAGCAGCTCCCCAGAGGCCACACAGGGCAGTTCCCCTTGCTGGCCGCATGGTCAGTCCCTGTCACTGTTAGATTTCAGAGGATGGAAATCGGGCTGGCCTTGATTCTCCTTGCTGATCTACAGGTTGAGAGCAGGATGACATTGGGAAGCTGGGCAGATCTGACAGAGGTGGATGTCGCTCCACAGTCCCAAGGTGTCTCCAGGGGGGTGAGCTCAGGGCCCTGGGACTGCCGGTCCACCTCCCCCACTCCTTCCTACGGCTTGGGGTTTCCTTCTGAAATCAAAGCTTTGGTGGGACTTTCCTTGGGAATGGCTCCTTGGCACCAGGCAGCTGGACCCTGTGTCCACGTGCTCCCGTTTCCTATCTGGGGACACTCCCTTGCAGCCCGTGTATCTTGGTGGGGATGCCTGTGCACTGGGTGACAGCAGGTTGGTGATGCGGCTGGTCCTGCCGGGAGCTTCCTTTGGTATCTGCAGAGACAGTGGGAGGTAGGGTCAGGGAGAGGCATTGGAGCGCCTGCCTGGTCAGTCTCCCTGCCCCTCCGCGTGCCCTGCCGTGGGCCTTCCCGTGACACCAGCTGCCCTGGGAACCCCTGCAGCACTCCCTGGCTTGGTGACGGGGTGCTGGGGCTCAGTGGAGAATGGGAGACAGGCCTGTGTGGGTCGCTGCAGCCACGTCTCAGGCAAACTGCACTCGGGGCAGTTTCCAGAGGAAGGGCCGAGAGACCAGTGGTCAGGAGACGCAGGAAAGACTCCGCACAGGTGAGACGCGGCGGCGCGGAGGGCGCATCCCCGCCTCTGCACGTGACTCGGAGTGTGCACGTCTGCGGGTGCACCCAGTGCCCGAGCGTGTGTATCCGTGTCTGGGTGTGTGTGCTCCTGCGTGTTCCCCTCAGCAGTCTGCAGCGTGCTCAGGGCACCCCGGCAACTGCCCGTCCTGGGCAGACACGCAGCAATCCGCACAGCGCCCGCCCGCTCCGGGGCGTCTCTGGGAGGCGAGTCCCTTACCTCTGCGCCCGGGTCTCCCTCCGCTTAATTGCAGGTGAGGAATCAGAAGCGCCTTCACCTGTTTTCGCCCGCTTTCATCTTCGCAGACAAAGCAGGTGGGGCTGGGCCTTGATCTGGTGCTCAGGCCCCTCACTGAAGGGCTGGATCTCCCGCAGGCTTTTAAGGGTTTGGGGGGTTACCCTGATGAGCCTGTGTAATAAATTGAAGCTTTGTTGTTTGGCAGGTTTTGTGTGTGTTTGTTTTTCTTTTATCACTCTAGCGAGGGAGGGGGCACGTCCCTCTCTCAGGCTCTGCTCTGCCTTGGGATTTGTCGTTGACTGGATTGGGCTTTGAGAGTGCAAATGTTGTTGTTGTTAGGTTTCTGTTTCTAAAGTGAAAGCCCTAAATCCAAGTACCCAAATGTCCAGATCTCTGGAGTTTAGAGTCGTGGCAGGGCTGGTGCTGGGCTGGGAAGTGTCACCTGGTGGCCCACCGGTGGCGCTCTCCATACCTCCCTGCAGCAGCGCTCAGTGACTTCTCCGGGGGACGCTGGTATCCCTTTTCCCGTGCCAGTACTCTCTGGAGGTGTTCTTTGTTCAGAGCAGAACTGGAGGGGTTTACTGAGTGGACGCACTGTCCCTAGGAGCCCCTGACCATGGGGGCGCACCAGCCCTGGACGGTGTGGTCGACCAGCAGCCCGCAGACACGTGTCTGGAGGTGTGAACAGCAGGCTGAGGCTGGACGTCCTGCTTTCCATGTGGGAGAAAGGCCACTCTGCAGACCTCTGCCGCTCCTGGGACAGGTCAGGTGTGAAGGCAGGTCTGAGGTGGCGTGCACTAGATGGGAGGAAGGGAACGTGTCAGACAGTTCCTCTTTTCATTCTAATAGTCAGTTTTTAGCTCAAAGAAGATTCGGCAAGCTCTGAGCTTTGTTCTCAGTCCTCGCCCTCTCCTTGGTGGAGGCGATCAGACTCTGCCCATACCTGCCAACATGCTCCCCCCTGCCTAGATCTTTGTGAATACAGCCGTGCTCCCCTCCCCCACGGGCTGATTCCCACAGTTTCATTCACTACTATGCTGCGTCTAATCACATCTCTGGGAAGTGAGATGAGAAAGTTATGCTCTTTTACTCCATCAGATTTAATAAGTTTGGATGTGTTCCAAGTACCAGGCATTAATCACACTCAAACCCAGGCCTTGATAGTTCATCCACCCGGAGTATTGGTGTCAGGGACATAAAACAGTCTCTCCAGCGCCACGGTGCCCTCCGACTTGAGCACTTGCCTGTGTTCATAAAACTGGCTTTGTGTGGAGGACTGGAGGGGGACGGGGCGGGACTTTAGATCATGTCAGACGTCCCATTGGTGAATCTCCCTTTCCTCCACTTTCTAAACCCAGTTTCCAAGCTCTGCAGAATGACATGAAGCAATTAGCAGTGAGGTGAGCTCCGAGCTAGGAAGAGGCAGCCGCAGAGCCGGGTTAGATCCGAGTGGAGAGGGGCGGTCCTTCCCGTTGGCTGGCTCTCTCCATCTCCAGGTGTGCACTGGGGGTCCACACGGCCATCAGATGATGAGGCTGGCCCATTTTCCAGTAGGTGGGTGTGGTGAGAGGACTGGCGGTCGCCCCCGGGTAGGAGGGGGCTGGATGGACAGACAGGAGGCACTCTTCACCCCACACCTCTCCCTCTGCTCCCTAGGGTGTTATGCTGCTTCCTGCTGTGGACAGCTCACTGCCGCCCATCCCCACCCAGGAAAGGAAGGCTTTCTAGAATATTTCTCGTTTTCTTTTGGCCAGAACATTTTGTTGTCATAGAGTTCTTTTGTTATTTAATCAGATGGTCACAAGTTTGCACTTGTTGGTGTGAAGCTGAAGAGTCCTCTGTATCACGGACGGACATGCCCCCGTGGGCAGTGCTTGTGGGACAGGTGCTTGTGACTCGTCTGCAGCAGGTGCATTTGCTGCTGCCCAGCAGGATCGAGTGGATGTCAGCTGGATTGTGCATGGGCACTTGGTCCTCCTGGGATGTGTGTGTCTCTGGCACAGAGGGTTTACCCTCCCGGCACAAAGACAAGGCGTGCTGAGCCACAAGCCACCAAGCGGGTGGCAGGGGGCTGGGCTATGTGTGCAGATAGAACCTGAGGAGTCTGAGAAGGGACAGCTGGGCTGGGAGGGGCCAGGAGGCTGGACAGCCATCAGGGAGAAGATGTCCCTTCCTCCTGTCTGACTCAGGCCCTGCCTTGGGCCTCGCTTGCCATTCCTGGGCTGTCCAGGGCCTCACCTGGACTCAGTGGCCGAGGCATGCCCACCACTAAGGGGTTTTCTAGAATGGTGCCCATGCATGTTTTATTTTTCTGGATGAGAATCATGAGTGGGAGTGCGGTGAGCTGCCTGGACTGAGCCCCTCACCCCAGTGTCGGCAGATGAGACCTGCACACGGTGCGTTTCCAGCCCCAGCAGTGCACCGACTTGGGGCAGATGGGTTTCCATGTGAGGCGTGGCTCAGACACCTGGGAGGCATTTGCTTCCACTGTGTGAATGTCTGAGGTTAGGGCCTCCCTGGGTGCTGGTGTTCAGGAGGTAGGATGTGTTCGGCCGGGGTGCCTCAGTCTGTGGTTGGCACAGCCATGTGAGTGTGTGCATGTGATCCGGGCCCGCGGGGACACAGTGAATCAGCAGGCCTGCGGGGCTTGATGGCAGGAGCGCAGCACTGGTACTGGTGCCGGAGAGGGCCTTGTTTCCTGGGAAGTTCACCACTTGGTGTGGTAGACCAGCTTTCCTGGAAAACATCTCAATTCACATGACATCAGACTGTGCAGGCGGCTGTCCTGCATGATTCATTCCCTGAACGTTAGTTTAAGGAGTATTTATTGCCTGCTGTGACGAACTGGCAGCCTTCCAGGGCTGGCTGGAGGATGGGCGCAACCCCGGCTCCCTGCTCACCGAGCGCATATCACTGTGCAGAGGGAAGGCAGGACATAGAGATTCAAAGAGAATCAAGAGGGTTAGAATTGCCAGGTGCTGGGAAGAAACAAGTGTGGAGACCAGCAGGTGGACGTCACGTGGTCCGAGCAGGCCCTGTGCAGACAGGGCATCAAGCAGCGAGCTGAATGCAGCCAACTAGTGAGCCTTGAGGCATCCGAAGGAGAGAACATTCTGGAAGGAACAGGAAGTGGAGTAGGAGTGTGCCCCGTGTGCTCAGTGAACATCTATTCTTTTCTTTCTGCAGGCATTGTCTGTATAAATAGATTTTTACTGTAACCCCAAAGTATACCAGATTAATAGCTGAGGTAATAGCTGAGGATTGGAACTGTGTCTGAAATGTGTCTTACACCTTCATAATGTTCAGCCCATAACAAGTGCCTGACAAATACGAGTTGAATATGATGGAACCAATGATTTAAAATATTAAATTAATACTAACCATCACGTGAGGGGTGTGCAGTCGGCAGGGGACATTTTCCAAGGAAGAGATCGAGCTATCACAACCTTTCCTTTGGAGAAGTTTCCTTTCCACTAAGATTAAACAGTCTCATCTGGCTCCAGTTAATCATCGAGCACTGTCCCAGAAAACAGTCTGGTGCCGGATATTTAATGGAATTTTTCTAAGTGTAGAATGGAGCATCTGCAGTTAACCCAGCAATTCGGCCAAGTGGAAGGGGCCATCCCAGCTTCCCCGGGAGCACCCAAGGCTCTGCAGGCTGATTCCCAGGTGACTGCATGTCATCCATGGTGTCACAGTGCACCTCAAAGCCCCACATGGCAAATGGGCACAGCTTTTATTTGTCTGGAATGCTTCCAGGGCTGGGGAGAAATGAGGGTGTGTCTTACTTGTCCGGGAGGCGAGCTCGGAGAGGGGTGCTTGGGTGACTGGGATGGATGGGTGAGAGCACTCCCTGTGCGTCTGGGGAGTCCAGGAGATGGAGGCAGGACTTTGCAGCAGGTGGTCAGTATAAAGGCCCTGAGCTGGGCCGGTCCTTGGAACAGCTGAGAAGCATCAGAGGCCATTCTACCGAGTTCTGAAGCATGTGCTATCTGTATAACCCAATCTGTCCAGGCTGGGCTTTGGAGGATAGGGTGAGGACCAGACTGAGAGCTGAACACTGTTTGGACGCACAGTGACATTCCTGAGCTTGAAGGGGACAGGGAGGCCCACAGGAAAGGAGGCTCTTCTCACCACTGTGACCGGAGCCAAGTTGTTGCAGGACGCTGCTTCAGTTTCTTCTGGGGGAGATGGGAACTCAGTGAGGAGGTCCGAGCCAGCTGGGCTGGACACACTGAGATGCCGTCTCTGCCACATACCCCCAGCCTCTACAGCAGAAGGGGCCAGGGTTGTTTATTTTGCAACAGGGAAGGGGGCAGCCCCCAAGCCACCCTCAGGAGCCACATGCAGCTTTGGGAGAGCCACCCTGCTACCTTGACACATGTCAGGCGTCCCTTGCCAAGGCCACCAGAACGCCAGGATCCAGATGGCAGGGGCCGTGTGGGTGTGTCTGCCTTAAGACATGCCCAGGTCTCTCTCCTCCTGATCTCGCTCCTTCCAGATTCCCCAGGGGTACGTGCAAAACTCTGGGTGCCTTAACTCATAGGAAAAAAAATCTGTCAAGAATCTTTCAAGACCTTTCATAGAATTTACGCATCTCCTGTCAACCTTTGACTCCAGAGAGAAATTGTTAATTGGGCAATTTGAATGATCTTGATATTGATTTCAGCCTTTAAATGCTTTTTTAGATATTTCATCCTAATGCCATCATGAGAATCAGGAGGGCAAAAATGATCTTCTCATTCATCAAATGACTACACCCGCCTACGCAGACCAGCGCCGGGACCCAGTGCCTCTGATTTCTAATCAGGCTTTAACATCCATATGCATTTCAGACAAATTGGGTGCGTTCCCTGATGGCTGGCAGCCAGGGCCCCGAATGCACGCTCTGCAGACTGTGCCTGCAGCTCCAGGAGCCCCTGCTCAGCAAACAGCTCCCAAGAAAGCCGCCCAGATCTCACCTGTCGGCTTGAGCATCCCACCTGGAGACTTTCCTTGGACATTGAGACAGATGGCGTCAAGCTCTGGAATCCAGTCAACGTGCTCTCCAGGGGTCCTTCCGTGGTTCACCAGGGCACAACAGAGGAAGCCACCACGGGTCTGCGGGAGGAGCTGGGGAAGGGGTGGTCTCCCTCATGACACGGACCACCGCCTCACGCTTCACTGTGCTGCTTCTCGCCTCCTGAGAAGGGACCTGCCTGAGGGAGGCTCCTGTGGCTCCTCAAGTGCGTGGCTGGACACGTCCCTTGGAGCAGCCTTCCTGGGGCTGGAGGGCAGGGCGCGGCCCAGAGGACAGAGCAGCTCCAGGGAGATGCTGAGCTGCTCCCCTCCCCATCAGCATCTCCGTCTCTAAGATGGATAAGGCTCTGTGACCTCACCCAGAGTCTGACCCCCAGAAGTTCCCAGGTATAACCCAGCTTTCACATCATGCCCACAGGGGCACTACAGGAAACTCCACCTGTTCCCTAAACTTGCATTTTCAATAAAGCGTCCATTGACAGCGTTGTTCAGAGTCACATTGCTCAGTGTCCCAATTAGACTCAGGACCAGAGGAGACCTGTCCTCTGGTTGTGAGCTGTGTATTTCCTTCAAATAGGAGTAGTGTAACTTACCTCTGGCTTTACTGAGAGTAAATTTATTCAGAGAAAAGTTTCAGGTTTAATTCCTGAAATTGATAACTATCTATGGTCTGTCTATCCATCCATCTACCCACCCATCCAACCACACACATCCACCCTACCCATCTATCTACCCACTCATCCACCCACCTCACACATCCACCCCACTCATCCACCCACCCACCCGTCCACCCACCCCTCCATCTACCCACCCACCCACCCACCCAGCCGTCCACTACACCCATCCACCTATCCATTCATTCACACATCCACCCCACCTACCCACACATTCACAAACACATCCACCCACCCACATATCCATCCATTCACCCCTCGATCTACCCAACCACCCATCCACACACCTATCCACTCCACCTATCTACCTATCCACCCCCCACACACATCCACCCATCCACCCACACATCCACCCTACCCATCCATCCATTTACCCACCCACCCACCCACCCAGCCGTCCACCCACTCATCCACCCCACCCACCCCTCCATTTACCCACCCACCCACCCACCCAGCCATCCACTACACCAAGCCGTCCACTACACCCATCCACCTATCCATTCATCCACTCATCCACCCCACCTACCCACACATTCACAAACACATCCACCCACCCACATATAGATCCATTCACCCCTCCATCTACCCACCCACCCATCCACACACCTATCCACTCCACCCATCTACCTATCCACCCCCACACACATCCACCCATCCACCCATCCATCCACCCACCCACACATCCACCCACTCATCCACCCACCCACACATCCACCCCACTCATCCACCCACACATCTACCTCACACATCCACCCCACTCATCTATCCACCCACACATCCACCTCACTCATCTATCCACCCACACATCCACCCACACATCCACCCCACTCATCTATCCACCCACCATCCACCTCACACATCCACCCCACTCATCCACCCACCCACACATCCACCCCACACATCCACCCCACTCATCCACCCACACATCCACCTCACACATCCACCCCACTCATCCACCTCACACATCCACCCCACTCATCCACCCACACATCCACCTCACACATCCACCCCACTCATCTATCCACCCACACATCCACCTCACACATCCACCCCACTCATCCACCCACACATCCACCTCACACATCCACCCCACTCATCTATCCACCCACACATCCACCCACACATCCACCTCACACATCCACCCCACTCATCCATCCACACATCTACCTCACACATCCACCCCACTCATCCACCCACACATCCACCCCACTCATCTATCCACCCACACATCCACCTCACACATCCACCCCACTCATCCATCCACACATCTACCTCACACATCCACCCCACTCATCCACCTCACACATCCACCCCACTCATCCACCTCACACATCCACCCCACTCATCCACCCACACATCCACCTCACACATCTACCCCACTCATCCACCCACACATCCACCTCACACATCCACCCCACTCATCTATCCACCCACACATCCACCTCACACATCCACCCCACTCATCCATCCACCCACACATCCACCTCACACATCCACACCACTCATCCACCCACACATCCACCTCACATATCCACCCCACTCATCCATCCACCCACACATCCACCTCACCCATCCACCCACACATCCACCTCACACATCCACCCCACTCATCCACCCACACATCCACCTCACACATCCACCCCACTCATCCACCCACACATCCACCTCACACATCCACCCCACTCATCCACCCACACATCCACCTCACCCATCCACCCACACATCCACCTCACACATCCACCCCACTCATCCACCCACACATCCACCTCACACATCCACCCCACTCATCCACCCACACATCCACCTCACACATCCACCCCACTCATCCATCCACCCACACATCCACCTCACACATCCACCCCACTCATCCACCCACACATCCACCTCACACATCCACCCACACATCCACCTCACACATCCACCCCACTCATCCACCCACACATCCACCCACACATCGACCTCACACATCCACCTCACTCATCCACCTCACACATCCACCTCACACATCCACCCCACTCATCCACCCACACATCCACCTCACACATCCACCCCACTCATCCACCCACACATCCACCTCACACATCCACCCCACTCATCCACCCACACATCCACCTCACCCATCCACCCACACATCCACCTCACACATCCACCCCGCTCATCCACCCACTCATCCACCCACACATCCACCCCACTCATCCATCCACCCACACATCCACCTCACCCATCCACCCCACTCATCCACCCACACATCCACCCCACTCATCCACCCACACATCCACCTCACACATCCACCCCACTCATCCACCCACACATCCACCCCACTCATCCACCCACACATCCACCTCACACATCCACCCCACTCATCCACCTCACCCATCCACCCACACATCCACCTCACACATCCACCTCACTCATCCACCCACACATCCACCCACACATCCACCCCACTCATCCACCCACACATCCACCTCACACATCCACCCCACTCATCCACCTCACCCATCCACCCACACATCCACCTCACACATCCACCTCACTCATCCACCTCACACATCCACCTCACACATCCACCCCACTCATCCACCCACACATCCACCCCACTCATCCACCCACACATCCACCTCACACATCCACCCCACTCATCCACCGCACCCATCCACCCACACATCCACCTCACACATCCACCCCACTCATCCACCCACACATCCACCTCACACATCCACCCCACTCATCCATCCACCCACCCACACATCCACCCCACTCATCCATCCACCCACACATCCACCTCACACATCCACTCCACTCATCCACCCACCTACCCATCCACCCACCCACCCATCCATCCAATCATCCACCCCACCCACCCCTCCATCTACCCACCCACCCACCCACCCAGCCGTCCACTACACCCATCCATCTATCCACTCATCCACACATCCACACCACCTACCCACACATTTACACACACATTCACACACAGATCCACCCACCCACATATCCATCCATCCACCCCTCCATCTACCCTCCCACCCATCCACACACCTCTCCACTCCACCCATCTACCTATCCACCCCCCCACATCCACCCATCCATCCACACATCCACCCCACCCATCCACCCATCTACCACCCATCTACCCATCCATCTATCTACCCACCCACCCATCCATCTACCCATCCATCCACCCATCTACCCACCCATCCACCCATCCACCCATCCACCCATCCATCCACCCATCCACTCCTCCATCTACCCACTGGCCCATTCACCCCATGCACCCATTCATTCATCTATCCACCCACCCGTCCATGAAGGTATATAGATACATGGGAACCTTCCTTACCCCTACTGCAATCTTTGCTTCTTGAGTTTCATCTTTTCTCTCTTTTGGTTGATTTTGGTCTTAGTTGATTTTGGTCTGGACAGTTGTAAACCATCTGAAATCTGTTTGGATGTATCCTAAATTGAAAGAGAACCCATTAATACCAAGTGTTGAGGATTGATTTGAGGTGTCATATGCTAATGAGCTCCCAGAAAATATATGTGAATCTGAGCATTGGGATCCAACCCTGGTGCTCAGTGGAGGAGGCACTTGGAAGCAAGAGTCCCTGCCCTTCTATGGACAGACATCCTGGGGCAAGGGAGTCATTAGGACTGCTCAGGGTCACACTTCATTTTAGTTTACTAGATATGACCAGAGAAGAAATGCCACTCCCAGAGAACTTGACGCCTATTGAAAGAGAGCTTAAATTAATCACCAAGTCCTTCACTCTTGGCTGATGTGAGCCTGTTATTGCGTGAAACCTTACTTCACGACAGCCTCCTTGATTGAGTATGTCATTCATTTTTATTCAGACAACATTTCTTGGGTCTCCACTGTGTGCAGGACTCCACTACAGACGGGGACACAGCAGCAAACCAAGTGAGAGCTGCCCCCACCCTTGTGCACCCAATGTCAGGTATCAAGATGGTGCTCTGTGGAGAAGCAGGGTGTGCAGGGTGGAGCCCAGGCTCCTGCCTACCTACGGCGGGCCTCCTGAGGGAGCTGGGAGCCCAGCAGGAGGAGCCAGGTGGGCCAGGGAGCCTGGCTTGATCCTTGAGCAAGGGGTGTGGGGAGGACTGTGTCAGGCAGGGCTGCAGGGCGGTCTCCCAGGTCCCCTCCCTGCGGGGTGGTCTCTTGTGGGGGCTAGCACCTGTACCCACACCTCCTTCAGCATGCGGCACCTTCCACAGCACCTCCACTGGTCTCTGAAATCCCACAGGGTAGTTTGCTATGTCTGTTGTCTGTTGATATTACATGCTAGCATTTCCTCTTCAAATAGAGGGTAATTTTCAAAATATTTGGAATAGAACCTTAAAATATTCCATAATCAATTATTTAAAAAATTATTTTTAAAAAAAGGTTGGAAAAATTACTTTATGAAGCCTTAAGAAGCACTGAATATAATTCAGTTGTAATCCAGGTTTACAATTTAATAATAACAATTAAATAATACAATTTAATAATAGTTCATTTCCAAAATAAAAGTTATCATACGTGAAACCATGAAATTTCCTAACACTCGATTTCAATACGTTTCACTAATTTTCTAAAACAACTCCGAGGAACCAGTATTTACAATCGGTGGAATATTCATGAAAAATCTGCTGTCAGGTGTGTTTTTGTCTGTCTGTAGTTGTATGTTCAAACCCAGGAGACTACATGGAGGAGGAGAGGAGTCTGTTGGTCTGTCTCAGCAGCAGGACTAGAGTGCAGGGGTCTGGAGCAGGAGCAGACGTCGTGTTCCAAGACCCAAAGGGTCCTCAAGACTGAAGTCAAGTCTTACCTGCCGTAGAGGAAGGGATTCTTCCCCAGCTTTCATCGTCATCTGCAAGTCCAGCACCCTGGGATGGTCTGCGGGAACACTGCAATGAGAAGGGATGATGGGTTCCTTCAAGCGAAGATGGTGGTTAACTGGCACGACCCGCCCTGGCCATCGGGGTAGACTTGTGTTTCCAGCCCAATGCCTCACAGCACCAAGGCGTCCGTAGCGCTCATCCTAAACCCAGCCTTCTCCATCTTCATGGAGAACCTTGTCTCCCACTGAGTTCCCTTCTCCTTCCTTTCTTCAAGTCTGTGCTTGGCGTCAGTTGTGCATCAAGGTCTCTGATTTCTAAACTGAAAGTGACATCCTTCCCAAGGCAGTGGACTCACCTCATCCGATGTCCCCTTCCTCACTTTCTCCTGGATTACAGACACTACTTGGTATCTACAAAGACCGCATTTCCCCTGTTGTGTATTTTGCACACACCACACCATTCAATTCCCCTTCAATTGCGCAAAAAGACTCCTTGTCATCTGGAGAAAGAATCTCAGCAGTGCTTCTGTGATTCTTGCCTCCATAGAAAGTTTAGTGTGGAAGATGATATTTTCACTGTGACCAGTTTTGGAACAATTAATACTGTATTCTCCTAGTTTCACCAGGGCACTGTGAGGATAGACCTTTGGGGAGTGTGAGGGTGGAGTGCTCATCATAGTCTAGACAGAGACATTACTTTGCCCTATGTTGTGTGCCCCAATTGACATCCCATAAATTTTGATTCAGTCCACACAT
Source organism: Urocitellus parryii (assembly GCF_045843805.1). Classification (NCBI taxonomy): domain Eukaryota; kingdom Metazoa; phylum Chordata; class Mammalia; order Rodentia; family Sciuridae; genus Urocitellus; species Urocitellus parryii. The sequence goes on along the minus strand of NW_027551783.1, from coordinate 570,747 downwards.
GAGCACTGAATTGGATTTTCTTGTTAAAATGTTCAGCGTAAAAGGCTGAAGTGGGTGGATGATGGTAAACCTGCTCAGCCACGAATGTCGCGCTGTTTTTGAAAACCCAGGGAATGGGTCCTTCTGAAACTAGCTCTGTGTTCCCTCCAGTGTCATTTGGTAATGTCCAGCGACACTGAAAGATCTCACCCAAAATGGGGCTGTGTGGTTTCCTTTCCTTCCTGCATGAAAGTCTGAGAGGTACCATTACAACCTGAACCTTCCATCCTGGGGTCTTTCTGGTCACTGATAGTCACAAACAGGTTCAGATGTGCAAAAAAGTCTGCATAGGTTTCTAAAAGATCTTCTTTCAAGAATAAATGTTGGAAGAACTACTTAGTAAGGTCCATTTTGAGCCTACTGTGACAAGGGGTGCACCATAACACTGTTGTGGTCCTCACTGACCCTGCCTCCCGTCATTGTCTCTATCGACATGTCAATCCAAAAGGTCAGCATCACTTGTCCCGTTGGACATGGAAGAATGCAGCGATTCTGTGGCATCTGGGTGCTTTAGGCTATTTCCTGAACTGCTGTGTGTCAAGACTGAGGCAGATCCAGAAGAATCTATTAAGTGCATTGGGGATGAGCCACTCTGATGGAATTCATCACGTCATGGAACTCATCTTCACTGCTAGAGTAAGAGAACTCTGGGACCGTATTTGGAGACAAGGCGACATGACTTGGAGAAATCAGACTGCTACTAGGTGGTGAATGCCCACTGCCTGTGCCATTTGGTGTTGGAGTCTGATGATGTCCCAAGGTAGCTGACCCAGGTCCCACGGGTCAGGAAGACGGACGCTGCTCTGACTTACACAGCTGGTCCTGGAGGTCGGGCAGTCTGGGAAGGCATTGTGCTGACCACAGGTCCCCAGGGACTGGGTTGATACGTTGCGTCTACGGGATTCAGAGCACTAATGATTCCCTCTGCGCACTTCTCCGCGTTACTGTGCTCTTCACAACCCGCAGCAGCACGGCGCAGTGTTAATAGATCCTACCCGCCTCTGTTGTCTCCGCAGGAGTCTCAGTTCTCTTTCTCTGCTCATCATCTCTGCTCATCAGTTTTGAAGCTTGTCGTCAAAAGGCTTTAGTTGTTCTATCAAGAATCATAGGTAAGCATCTGCCTGTGGGTTTCTTGTCAAAGTCTTGGGCACTAGAACAAACCCTGAATCCAAACCCACAGAGGGCGTGAGAAGGAGGGGGGCGGGGAGCACGACATTGGCGCCTCCTGCCTTTGCCAGGGCAGGCAGCAGGGACCCCGGGGACTCAGGGGTGGGGACCAGCCCCTCTCCCAGACCCTCAGGGTCTACTCACCCCGCAAGTGGCCAGCCAGAGAGCCATCCGCTGAGGCCCCTGCCCTTGGTGCCTCCTGGGGCAGGAGCGGGGCTGCTCCTGCTCACACCCGTCTTCTACTCCCTCGATCCTCGGGGCGCAGGGGGCCCAGCCAGAGGCTCAGCCGGTACCCTGGGGCCTTAAAATTCTTATTATTTGAAAAAGTTAATCCTTGAGTAGTACACTTTATACAGTGTCTATAGTGTCTAAGAGCATGCCTAGCCAAAGTGCTCGTTTCAAAACATTCCAACTTCTCTTGGTAGAAAACACACATAAGCTAATCAGAGAAAACAGAACTTGCCCACAGCTCCATTGTCAAGAGAGCTGCTCTACATGTAACGTGTGACAGACTTCCAGGCTCCCGTCTTTCCTGATCCTTGCTGCAGTAGGTTCGTGTGCGTGTGCTCACACACCTGAGCATGTACATTCACACACACACTTAGAATACTGTTTTGTAATTTTTGCTTAATAACATACTATTATATCTCCCTATGCCAAAAACGATTTTTCTGTCACATTTCTTGTAGAGTTTGCTTTTGTATCGTCAACATGTCTGTGGAAAACCATCAGAAGATTCAGAAGTTTTATAAAGTAAATTAAAACACGCCTTGCTTGGTTATGTAGGCATGACCTCAATACTGAATAGTGCTTATTTCACCTCATAACTGGAGCATGTTTCTCCAAAAATTGCTGCTGTTGAGTAGCAAAAGGGTTTTCATTTTTTAGATTAAAATGAATGATGGGATTGACAGTCTTGTGGCTAAATCTTTGCATACATCTTAAATTATTTCTTGAAACCCAGTTCTCAAGTGTGAAGCTGTAGCGTCTAAGAGCATGCCTAGCCAAAGTGCTTATTTCAAAACATTCCAAACTTCCTTTATCCAATATTCCCTCTGAACTCTCCCCCACCTCTGCTGGGGAGCGAGCCCAGGGCTTCCCCTTGCCAGACAGATGCTCCTGAGCTACATTCCTGCCCAAATCGTGTAATTCCTGCAGTTTGCCTGCCTACGTCCTCAGAGTCGTACCCGCACACCTGCATCGGGGCCACTGGCGCCTTTGAAAAGACATCTTATTTCACCTTCTCTGATCACAGAAGCTCCGTAGGTGCCCCTGTGCCCTGCCGCCGTCCTGTGCTCTGCTGCCACTCCATCTCAGAGGGGCAAGAGGGCTGCCTCTGGGCCAGGTGGTGCAGGCATGTGGCCGGGGGCCAGAGTCTGGGCAGACCTGCCCACCGGATGCCTCCATCTCAGGCTGTCTCCCAGAAGCTTTTCCTTCCACAAGTGCAGGTGAGTCGGACACCACCGTCCTGTTTCAGTTCCTGCATCACCCCCTGTGCACCTTGGCCTTCCTGGTTCTGTCCCAAGGTGGCAAGGGTTGAAATGCAGGGCAGCGGAGGGCCATGGCTAACTAGGCACAGCAAGGGGGTGGCTTACTTGAGTGGGGGTGGCATTGGGGCTGGGCCCTCCCCAGGAGCCCCGCTGGGATCCAGCTGAGGAGGTGGGATGGGGGGTGGGATCCAGCAGAGGGGGTGGGATCCAGCAGAGCAGGGTGGGATCCAGCAGAGGGGTGTGAGATCCAGCAGAAGAGAGTGGGATCCAGCAGAGAAGGGTGGGATCTAGCAGAGGGGAGTGGGATCCAGCAGAGAAGGGTGGGATCTAGCAGAGAAGGGTGGGATCCAGCAGAGAAGGGTGGGATCCAGCAGAGGGGAGTGGGATCCAGTAGAGGGGGTGGGATCCAGCAGAGGGGAGTGGGATCCAGTAGAGGGGGTGGGATCCAGCAGAGGGGAGTGGGATCCAGCAGAGGGGGTTGGAATCCAGCAGAGGAGAGTGGGATCCAGCAGAGGGGGTTGGAATCCAGCAGAGGGGAGTGGGATCCAGCAGAGGGAGGTGGGATCCAGCAGAGGGGAGTGGGATCCAGCAGAGGGAGGTGGGATCTAGCAGAGAAGGGTGGGATCTAGCAGAGAAGGGTGGGATCCAGCAGAGAGGGTGGGATCCAGCAGAGGGGAGTGGGATCCAGTAGAGGGGGTGGGATCCAGCAGAGGGGAGTGGGATCCAGCAGAGGGGGTTGGAATCCAGCAGAGGAGAGTGGGATCCAGCAGAGGGGGTTGGAATCCAGCAGAGGGGAGTGGGATCCAGCAGAGGGAGGTGGGATCTAGCAGAGGGAGTGGGATCCAGCAGAGGGGGTGGGAATCAGTAGAGGGGGTGGGATCTAGCAGAAGGGAGTGGAATCCAGCAGAGGGGAGTGGGATCCAGCAGAGGGAGTGGGATCCAGCAGAGGGGGTTGGAATCCAGCAGAGGGGAGTGGGATCCAGCAGAGGGAGGTGGGATCTAGCAGAGGGAGTGGGATCCAGCAGAGGGGGTTGGAATCCAGCAGAGGGGAGTGGGATCCAGCAGAGAGAGGTGGGATCCAGCAGAGGGGAGTGGGATCCAGCAGAGGGAGGTGGGATCTAACAGAGGGAGTGGGATCCAGCAGAGGGGGTTGGAATCCAGCAGAGGGGAGTGGGATCCAGCAGAGGGAGTGGGATCCAGCAGAGGGGGTTGGAATCCAGCAGAGGGTGTAGGATCTAGCAGAGGAAAGTGGGATCCAGCAGAGGTGGTGGGATCCAGCAGTGGGGGTGGGATCCAGTAGTGGGGGTGGGATCCAGCAGAGGGAGGTGGGATCTAGCAGAGGGGGTGGGAATCAGCAGAGGGGTGGGATCCAGCAGAGGGAGGTGGAATCCAGCAGAGGGGGTGGGATCCAGCAGTGGGGGTGGGAATCAGTAGAGGGGGTGGGATCCAGCAGAGGGAGGTGGTATTCAGCAGAGGGAGGTGGTATTCAGCAGGGGCGTGGGATCCAGCAGAGGGAGTGGGATCCAGCAGAAGGGTGGGATCCAGGGAGCGGAATCACTGCTCATGGGGCAGGTGAGCAGAGGAGTGTTTGCAGCAGAGGTGAGTCCTGTGGAGAAGCTGGTGTCAACTGCACTCTCCACGCACCCTCATCAGGAGGACCCTAAAGTGGGATGTCAGACTCGGGTGTGTTGAAGGGACTGGTAAGTTAGGGACAGTGGGAAACCTTCCCCTGCAGAGCAGAGAGGGACGATGACCCAATGACCCGTTCGCTGGCTGGAGGGTGTTCCTGGAGAACTGAAGCCCGTCTCTCCTGGGTACGACTCTGGGGGCAGGAGGAGCACCCACTCGAGTGTTGGCTGGGGTGTTGTGTGTCTCCTCCGCTTTGCTTCCTGGCTCGGGCTGTTTAGTGGCTCTTGGTTTGGGGTACGCAGTGGATCATTTGGGAATTTTGCTAACAGCCCAGGCAAACCAGACTCCCTGGGGTGAGATCTGGCCTCTGAGCACTGGGCACAGCCAGCAGCTGAGGCTGGGGACCTGCTCTACCAAGTGTGTATGTCCAGCAAAGTTGTCTGTCATCTGAGTTTGAGGGGAAGAGTCTCCAGCTTTGTTATTAAACGCAAAATGTAGAACTACAAAAAAAAAAAGTCACCCCTGCACGGGGTCGAAGTCTTTGGCCCAGACGGGTAAAGTGGTGACGTTCTGGGTATTTGAGGGGCATGTCCTGGGTCTGGCTTTTCTCCGCTGCTGTCAACCTCTTCCTTTCCTCAGGCAGAGCCACCTCCTACTGTGTCGGGGGACCCTCATGGCGAGTCACGTCTGACTCCCCTGTGCCGACCCATGCTGGCCTGGAGCAAGGTCTCCATGCCTACCTCCTTGGCTGGGAGCGTCTCACTCTTAGGCATGATTTGTTATAGCCTCAAAACTTGCAAATTCTGGTTCTAAGATTCTGTGCAGCGGGTCCCTGTCTTCGATGTCGATCCACTGGGGACTGACTTTTGAGTCCCTTCCCCACATGGTCGACCCCTGGGAATGGTTGAAGACCAGGGCGTGACTCAGTGGGCAGCTGCAGTTCTGGGAGTGACCACTGGGGTCGCCCTGTGGCCTCTCCACTGGTGAGTGAAGATCCCAGGCCCAGAGAGGTCAGGGACCTTGTTCACATCCACAAATCAGCCAATTTCATTACCTGAGAGTAGACACAAAGTATTGACGGCAGAAGGATCTGAAATTGAACTGAAATGAGGTTTTGGATCACCTGCGGACTTCAATTACCTGATCCATCTCCTCGCTGCAGGACAGGTGGGCTGGGATGATTGATAATAGAGCTTCTTTCCGAAGTGGGCTTCAGGCGCACTGGCCAGAGGCGTAGCCTGCTGGTGAATGCCGTGCTGCTGACAGGCCGAGATGCGGCCCTGGGCTCGGGCGCCCCCACTCCAGCCTGCCGTCTCTGCCGCTGCCTTTCACTCCAGTTCCAAACCTTCATTTGGGGGAGAAGTTTGATAAATTGGAAATTTGAGGCCTGCAAGAAGAGGAGGGAGTGGGACGGAATAGTGACTTCCAGGGGTAGCTTGCAGAGCAGGGGTGCTCAGCCATGATGAAGTCAGAATGGTTATTCACGTTCCAAAAATTGTTCTCGAATTTACTAGGGACAATCTGATCATGCTTCTCAGGCCAGGTGCCTTCTTGAGAAGCCAAAGGAGCATGCCCACTGGCATTTATTAAGTGCTTGCTGTTTACAGGCTCCACCCATCTCCGTCTTCCTCACTCACAATCTCCTGCAGGACATGATGGAGAGGACCACTGCCTCAGGGCCTGGCCTGGCTTCTCCTGGCCCTGGGGAGTCTCCTCTGCTCTGGGCCTGGCCTTGCACTGGGGAGGTTCCCTCCTCCTCTCTCCTCCCCAGAGTGCCCCTCTCACCAGCCTGAGTTGGCACATGCCGTGCTTCTTCCTCCCCCGCCCCGTCCTCTCCCAGGACCCACAGGGCACTCTCAGCAAGTGCTCGGCCAGCCCTGTCCACTTTACCTCACGTGCCCTGGACCTGCCCACCTGTGGATCCCTTGGTCTTCTCTGCCCTCTCCATGGGCACCCGGGTGCCCCCAGGGCCGCTGCTTCTGCTGACTGGTCTTTGAATAATGAGGCTCGGTGGGTGCACAGGCCCTGTCTGTGGCGTCTCGGCTGCACACCGCTTGGCCTCAGTGGACAGCAATGTCAGGACACGCTCTGCGCCCACTGCCCACTCGCTTTCCACACGGGCGCTGGCAGGACCTGGCTTTGCAGGTGGAGTGGGCCCCGAGGGCCTCTTGCTGAGTGTCCAGTGCCCGGAGCTGCTGGCTGGCTGGTGAGACCAATCGCTGCTGCCCAGGGTCTTCTGCAGGCAGTGTCCTCCCTGCAATCCCCAGGACCCAGTGCACTGTGCTGTCCTGGACCCTGCTGGTCCTACCCAGGGCAGGAGAGAAGCCGTGGTGTGGCCCCTGGTCTCTGGCCAGGCCGGGTTCCCAGGCCCTCCTCCCAAGCTAAAGCAGCCGGCCTCCCTTCCCAGCCGAGTGGCGCTCAGACCCACCCAGTGTACTCTGTCCTGCTGGGATGGCCAGCGCTGTCCTTAGATCTGGTGCTTCAGTGGGTGGAGGTTGTGGATTTTCCAAGGTTAGAAGCTTGCATTTCTGGAGTAAGACTTGTTCCCTGTGGGTGTGAAGCGCCCATGTTCTGTGTGGTCTCGGCCTGTTCCTGGGTGAGGCTGCTGTGCCTGCCTCACGGGGGACCAGGAGGGACTCGCAGTATAAAGTCCAGTGAGCGGAACGGTCCGAGTCCCCAGCTCACCTGTGACAACATCTAGTTTTGTGTTTTCTTTCTGAGCAAATCTCCTCCTCCTGCCTGGCTTTTCTAATGGTAAAAGGTTCATCAGGAATTCCGTTTATTTTTGAATTCCTATAAGTCACTTTTAGAGGAGTCCCCTGTCTGTCCCAGTGCTCGCGTCCTGTCGGTAGAGTGACATCGGCGCTGGGTCCCGTGCTCAGGCCCAACATGGCCTCGTCTCTTGGTGTTCTCCAGAAGTCTGATGCTGTTCTTTCTGAAGAACCACTTGGTTGATGTCTTCAGATTCCTGGGTCCGAGGAGGGAGCGGGTGAGCTTGCCAGCCAGGCCCACCCAGGGGAAGGCACTGCGGCCACGGTGCCCCAGACGGGCAGCTGGGCTGGGAGGTGAAGTGGGCGCCGAGGTCCGATGTAAAGTTTGGGCACAGTTCTGACATCCACCTAGGACTGGGCATTCGCATTGTTGACTATTATTCCCTGTGACTGACCAGGAGTTCAGTGCACACAGGCCCTCGGGGGCAGTCAGGATGGGCTCCAGGGGTCACGGTGTGGACCTGGAAGGTCCCCAGAGTCTCACGTTTTAAAGGTGGGGCCCCCATGCAGCAAGGACCAGGGTGGTGACCACTATTCCCTGTGACTGGCCAGGAGTTTCCATCCAGGGACACAAGGGTCTCACGGGGCAGGCCTAGGGGGACAGCAGGAAGCCCACTGAAGAGGCTGCCCCAGGCTGAGCTCCCTGGCACACCTTCTGCTGATTGTAGGAGAAGCAACATCAGCTTCCTCATAGGAGTGGACTATGTGGGCTGCGGCCACAGTGCCACTCAGCGGTAGGTGGCAATGTGCCTGAAACTGTGAGCTGCGAATTTAGGATGTGTAGTGGTTAGTGACTGGGATGTCGGGGGACAGGCCACTGTAGTGGTTAGAGCCTGGGATGTCAGGGGAAAGGCCACTGTAGTGGTTAGTGCCCGGGATGTCGGGGGACAGGCCACTGTAGTGGTTAGAGCCCGGGATGTCGGGGGACAGGCCACTGTAGTGGTTAGTGCCCGGGATGTCGGGGGACAGGCCACTGTAGTGGTTAGAGCCTGGGATGTCGGGGGACAGGCCACTGTAGTGGTTAGAGCCTGGGATGTCGGGGGACAGGCCACTGTAGTGGTTAGAGCCTGGGATGTCGGGGGAAAGGCCACTGTAGTGGTTAGTGCCCGGGATGTCGGGGGACAGGCCACTGTAGTGGTTAGAGCCCGGGATGTCGGGGGACAGGCCACTGTAGTGGTTAGAGCCTGGGATGTCGGGGGAAAGGCCACTGTAGTGGTTAGTGCCTGGGATGTCGGGGGACAGGCCACTGTAGTGGTTAGAGCCTGGGATGTCGGGGGAAAGGCCACTGTAGTGGTTAGTGCCTGGGATGTCGGGGGACAGGCCACTGTAGTGGTTAGAGCCCGGGATGTCGGGGGACAGGCCACTATAGGGGTTAGAGCCCGGGATGTCGGGGGACAGGCCACTGGAGTGGTTAGTGCCAGGGATGTCGGGGGACAGGCCACTGTAGTGGTTAGTGCCTGGGATGTCGGGGGACAGGCCACTGCAGTGGTTAGTGCCAGGGATGTCGGGGGACAGGCCACTGTAGTGGTTAGAGCCTGGGATGTCGGGGGAAAGGCCACTGTAGTGGTTAGTGCCTGGGATGTCGGGGGACAGGCCACTGTAGTGGTTAGAGCCCGGGATGTCGGGGGACAGGCCACTATAGGGGTTAGAGCCTGGGATGTCGGGGGACAGGCCACTGGAGTGGTTAGTGCCAGGGATGTCGGGGGACAGGCCACTGTAGTGGTTAGTGCCTGGGATGTCGGGGGACAGGCCACTGTAGTGGTTAGTGCCAGGGATGTCGGGGGACAGGCCACTGTAGTGGTTAGAGCCCGGGATGTCGGGGGACAGGCCACTGTAGTGGTTAGAGCCCGGGATGTCGGGGGACAGGCCACTGTAGTGGTTAGTGCCTGGGATGTCGGGGGACAGGCCACTGTAGTGGTTAGAGCCCGGGATGTCAGGGGACAGGCCACTGGAGTGGTTAGAGCCTGGGATGTTGGGGGACAGGCCACTGTTGTGGTTAGTGCCCGGGATGTCGGGGGACAGGCCACTGTAGTGGTTAGAGCCTGGGATGTCGGGGGACAGGCCACTGTTGTGGTTAGTGCCTGGGATGTTGGGGGACAGGCCACTGTTGTGGTTAGTGCCTGGGATGTTGGGGGACAGAATGAAGGGGACACTGAGGGGAGTGAGCGTGTCCCTCTGTCACTCTGCTTCCCATCCCTGTGACAAGAGACCTGAGGTAAGTGACTTACAGGAAGGAGGTTTACTGTGTCTCACAGTTTCCAAGGGCTCAGTGCCTGTCCCTTGTCCCTGTTGTGTTTGGGCCTGGAACTTCACAATGGGGAGGAAGCCACTTCCTTATTGGTGGCCAGGACGCAGAGGAGAAGGAGCTGGGGACAGGAATGGTCCCCCCAGGAGCACTGGCAGCGACAGGCTCCCGCCTTCCAGGCCCCACCCCCTCCAGCCACCCCCTGGCCATCATCCACCAGGGGATGACCTATCAGTGAGATCAGAGCCCTCGTGACCACTCAGCGTCCTCCTGAAGGTCCACCCTGGTCCTTGCTGCATGGGGGCCAGGTGTGGAGTGTCAGGTGTGACTGTCAGGTGTGGAGTGCCAGGTGTGGAGTGTCAGGTGTGGAGTGCCAGGTGTGGAGTGTCAGGTGTGACTGTCAGGTGTGGAGTGCCAGGTGTGGAGTGTCAGGTGTGGAGTGCCAGGTGTGGAGTGTCAGGTGTGAGTGTCAGGTGTGGAGTGCCAGGTGTGGAGTGTCAGGTGTGACTGTCAGGTGTGGAGTGCCAGGTGTGGAGTGTCAGGTGTGACTGTCAGGTGTGGAGTGCCAGGTGTGGAGTGTCAGGTGTGGAGTGCCAGGTGTGGAGTGCCGGGTGTGAGTGCTGAGTGTGAGTGCCAGGTGTGGAGTGTCAGGTGTGACTGTCAGGTGTGGAGTGCCAGGTGTGGAGTGTCAGGTGTGGAGTGTCAGGTGTGGAGTGCCGGGTGTGAGTGCTGAGTGTGAGTGCCAGGTGTGGAGTGTCAGGTGTGAGTGCCAGGTGTGAGTTCCGGGTGTGGAGTGTCAGGTATGACACCCCCTCTGCTGGATTCCACCTGGCACTCCATACCTGGCTCTCACACCTGGAATTCCACACTCGGCACTCACACCTGACACTCCATACCTGGCTCTCACACCTGGAACTCCACACTCGGCACTCACACCTGACACTCCACACCTGGCACTCATACCTGGCACTCCACACCCGGCAATCACACCTGACACTCCACACCTGGCACTCCACAACTGACACTTCACACCTGGCACTCCACACCTGGCACTCCACACACAGCACAAACACCAACACACTCCACACCCAAATATGCACTCACATACCCTACACTTGACACACACACACACACACAAATCCTGATACACCCCATGTCATAATACACTCACCCCCACACTTGTACACACACACACTTGCACATAGACTGTCACATGTGTGCACTGTGTTCCCTCACACACTCACATTTTACACACCCAAAATCCTGCCACGTCACACATGCCCACACGCCTGGGCACTCAGGGCCCACACGTCGCACCCTCATGCCCTTCTGGGGCTGCAGGTGGGCAGTGGATGGCCCCTCCTGTCCCCCGTCCCTGCCGGCTCCGCCCTCCTCTCCCAGCAGACCAGCCCTGCCCCCGCCCAGCCCCCCGGAACACATGGAAGTGGCTGCGCCATTGCTCAATCTTTTGCTCCAAGGAACATGTTAACTGATCTTAAAAATGATTACAGATCAATAAATTACGGGGTGAATTACAAGACAATTATAAACAGCTCACCGTGCGTCCCTCCATTCTGATGCCGATGTCACTTGAGCGGCCTGTTGTCTCCTCTGCCTCCACTGTGGGCCGAATCCACAGGGGCCCTGCCGTTGGCCAGGTGGTCCCTGGTCCTGCCCCTCGAGCCTGTGCAGTGTGCGTCGTCCCAAGGCCACCTCCTGTACTGCTGGCCTCACAGCTCCTGTCCCCCGGCCAGGCTGACCAGTGCCTTTGACTCGGGAGCACATGGACAAGGGCTGGTGGGGAAAGGGGAGGGGCTCACCAGACGGCACCCACCTGGGGTCTGGGTGGACCCCGTCCCAGGCTGCAGCTCTGCAGTGCATCTGGATTTGGCGCGGTCTCTAGACAGCACAGCACCAAGAAGCCCAGTCGCTGCCCATGGGAGAGCGGAGCTTCCTCCTGTAGCCCTAAAACATCTCCAACTAAATACACCTGGGAGGGGCCACGGCTCAGCCACAGAGCGCTGCCTGGTGTGTGAGGCCCAGGTTCCAGCCCAGCAGCACAAGAGCAAAACCAAACCAAAGGACGACATTGGACCTTTCCTATCTTTACTGAAGTGAAACCTACTCACCATGAGTAACTGAGCATTTAGGAATTAATGATCATTCAACGTTCTAAGTCGAGAGCTCAGTGGTGTTCACCACAGTCAGACTGAACACAGGCAGCAACTCTAGTTTTAAAATGTTTTTATCACCCCCCAAAGGAGACCCTCCCCCTCGCTCCAGCTTCTAGCAAACACTGGTTACGTTCTTTCTCTCTGGACTCACCTGCTCTGGATATTTCACTAAATAAAATCATACACTATGTGGCCTTCTACACCTGAATCCTTTCACTGAGTGCAATGTTTTCAAGATCCAACCATGCGCATCTTGTGTCTGTGCACCCATACACTGTTCTTTTTATGACTGAATAATATTTCACAGTATGGACATAGCATATGTTGTTTTTCCATTCATCCTTTGATGGACATTTGGGTCATTTCCACATTTGGACTATTATTTAGTGCTCTTCTAAGCAATTGTGTAGTTTTTGTTTGAACACTTGTTTTCAATTCCTTTGTGTATGCAGCTGGTTGTGGAATTGCTGGGTCACTTGGTAATTCTGTGCCTAGCCTCCAAGGGCCTGACAAACCATTTCCCATGGCAGTGTTACTGCTTTACGTCTCTGCCAGCCATGCGCAGGCACTAACCTCCACATCCTCACCAACACTCGTTAGTTCCTGTTTTAAAGAGTCATCCTGCTGGGGGCTGTGAAGTAGCATTGTGTTTTGATTCGCGTTTCCCTCGGAAGGATGCTGTGGGCTGTGTACAGATCTGACTGTTGAGTAAACAGAGGTGGAGCAGCTGTCTGAGCCATGTGATGTCTGTCCCACCACATGGCACCTTCACTGCCGAGGACCCTGGAGAGCACCTCTGTCAGCCCAGCAGGTGCAGTGCCACCAGTCCCCTGTCGGGGGCGCTGCACCATGCGAGTGTGTCACTAGAGCCCTGGCCTACTGGACAGGCCAGAGCAGGCTCACAGGGACTTTCCAGTCCAAACTGAGACTGGAAGTGAGCCAGCCACAGCCTGCAGAACAGGACGGGTTGGCAGTGGAGAGGCAGGAAGCCAGCCCCAGGCCCGGGGCCAGGCCGCCTGCTCCTGTGCCAGGGCTGGGGTGACACAGGGGCTGGAGGGAGAGGGTGCTTGCCCTGCAGAGGGGATATCAGTGGAGGTGAGTGGGGAAGGACCCCTGAAGCCCGGGACAGAGAGGCTAGATGGCTGGTCTCAGGCAGCAGTCAGTACCCTCGGCAGCCCACACTGGAACGTGTCACCTCCAGGCCCCACCCTTCAGTTTCCTGTTCAGGAGCCAGCAGGAACTGAGAATGCAGAGGCTGCATCACCAGGAGGCACCCCATGGTGACACAGCAAGTGAGCTGGTAGAGCCGTGTTACAGCACAGCCTGCATGGGGACCCAAGAAACTGATGTCCCAACAGACATTGCAACACATAAATCTGTTCTCCTGTTAGCCATGGTGAGCTGGGAACCCAGTGACCCATTGGGCAGGGTGACCAGGAAACCCGCTGGGCAGTCAGTTCATTAATCCATAAATATATTAACATATTACAAATAATTTGGACTCATGATGTGATATTCTCCCAAAGAACAACCAGCATCACTACATCTAAAAAAATACCAGCATCACTCCATCTCCTACATGACCAGCATCATTCAAGCTCCAAGAAGCCACAGAAAGGCATCATCTCCATGCACCAGCAGCAACTCTCCAACTTCAACACCACCATAGTCATTCCATGTCCAGGACCACCAGCATCACTCCATCTTCAAATTCACCAGCATCACTCCATCTCCAGGACAACCAGCATCACTCCATCTCCAGGACCACCAGTATTACTCCATCTCCAAGACCACCACCATCATTCCATCTCCAGGACCACCAGAATCACTCCATCTCCAGGACCACCACCATCACACCATCTCCAGGACCACCAGCATCACTCCATCTCCAGGACCTCCAGCATCACTCCATCTCCAACACCACCAGCATCACTCCATCTCTAAGATCAACAGCATCACTCCATCTCCAACACAACCAGCATCATTCAAGTTCCAAGAAGCCACAGAAAGACATCATCTCCATGCACCAGCAGCAACTCTCCAACTACAAAACCACCCAGTAATTCCATCTCCAGGACCACCACCATCATTCCATATCCAAATTCAACAGCATCACTCCATCTCCAACACCACCAGAATATCTCCATCTCTAAGATCAACAGCATCACTCGATCTCTAAGATCACCAGCATCACTCCATCTCCAACACGACCAGCATCATTCAAGTTCCAAGAAGCCACAGAAAGACATCATCTCCATGCACCATCAGCAACTCTCCAACTACAAAACCAGCCAGTCATTCCATCTCCAGGACCACTAGCCTCAATCCATCTCAAAAACCACCACTATCACTCCATCTCCAAATTCAACAGCATTATTCGATCTCCAACTGTTGAGAGCCACAGCCAAAGGGGCCCCAGCAAACTTCCAGCTGCCAGCAAACTTCCAGCTGCCGGCTGATGATTGGCTCACAGTGGCCCCAGCAACATCTAGCTGATTGGCTCTCTGTGGTGATGTTCATTGGGCTGTTTCCCTGCCCTTCAAGCTGCCAGCTGATGATTGGCTCACAGTGGCCCCAGCAACATCTAGCTGATTGGCTCCTCTGCAGTCATGTTCATTGGGCTGTTTCCCTGCCCTTCAGACTGCCAGCTGATGATTGGCTCACAGTGGCCCCAGCAACATCTAGCTGATTGGCTCCTCTGCGGTCATGTTCATTGGGCTGTTTCCCTGCCCTTCAGACTACGGAACTGCTCATTGGGGGACTTCTTTGGCTCCGCCCACGCGACCTAGCCAATCGGCCTCAAGAGCAGGAGGATTGTGGGAGGTGGTGGTTGGTGTGTGGGAGAGGCTGGTGGAAGCCGGTGGTGGCAGTTGGGCTCTGAGGGTTTTTCCTGAGGAGCTGTTTTGTTTGGCGTTTGTAGTTTTAAAAATAAAGTTTGTTTCTTTTGACAAGTGGCTCCTGAATTGTGCCCAGCCAGACTTCGGCATCCAACACCACCAGATTCACTCCATCTCCAACACCACCAGCATCACTCCTTCTCCAAGACTACCAACATCACTCCATATTCAAGACCACTAGCATCACTCCATCTCTAAGACCACCAGCATCATTCCATCTCCAACAAGACCAGCATTATTCAAGCTCCAAGAAGCCATAGAAAGACATCATCTCCATGCACCACCAGCAACGCTCCAACTTTAACACCACCACAGTCATTCCATTTCCAGGACCACCAGCATCACTTCATCTTCAACACAACAGACATTACTCCATCTCCAGGACCACCAGAATCACATTATCTCCAACATCACCACCATTACTTCATCTACAGGACCACCAGATTCTCTCCATCTCCAGGACCACCAGCATCACTCCATCTCTAACACCAGCATCACTCCATCCCTGCCACAACAGAATGACTCCATCTCCAAGACCACCAGCATCACTCCATCTCCAAGACCACATTATCACTACATCCCTAACAACATCAGCATCACTCCATCTCCAGGACATGAGCGTCACTACATCTCTGACACAATCACCATCATTCCATCTCCAACACCACCAGCATCACTCCATTTCCAAGACCACCAGCATCACTCCGTCTCCAGGACCACCACCATCACACCATCTCCAGGACCACCAGTATCACTCCATCTCCAAGACCACCAGCATCACTCCATTTCCAAGACCACCAGCATCACTCCATCTCCAGGACCACCACCATCACACCATCTCCAGGACCACCAGTATCACTCCATCTCCAGGACCACCAGCATCACTCCAACTCCAAAACCATCAGCATCACTCCATCTACAGGACCATCACCATCACTCCAACTCCAAAACCACTACCATCACTCCATCTCCATGACCACCACCATCACTCCAACTCCAGAACCACCAGAATCACTCCCACCATCACTCCATTTCCAGGATCATCAGCATCACTCCATCTCTAACACCAAAACCATCACTCCAAATCCAGGACAACCAGCATCACTTCATCTCCAAAACCACATCACTCCACTTCCAAGACAACCAGCATATCTCCATTTCCGTATCTACCAGCGTCACTCCATCTCCAACACCACTAACATTATTCCTTCTCCAGGACAACCAACATCACTCCATCTTCAACACCACCAGTATCACTCCATGCCTGACACCATCACCATCATGCCATCTCCAATACCAGCATCATTCCATCTCCAGGACCACCAGTATCACTCCATTTCCAATACCACCAACATCATTCTATCTCCAGGATCACCAGCATCACTCCATCTCCAAGACCACCACCAAAATGCCATCTCCAAGACAACAGCCATCACTCCATCTCCAGGACCACCAGCATCACTCCATCTCCAGGACCACCAGCATCACTCCATCTCCAGGACCACCAGCATCACTTAATCTCCAACACCAGCTACATTCTATCTCCAGAACCACCAGCATCATTCCATTCCCAACACCACCAGCATCATTCCATTCCCAACACCACCAGCATCATTCCATCTCCAGGACCACCAGTATCACTCCATCTCCAGGACCACCAGTATTACTTCATCTCCAAGACCAGCATCACTCCATCTCCAGGACCACTAGCATCACTCTAAGACCAGCATCACTCCATTTTCAGGACCACCAGCATCATTCCATCTCCAAGACCACAACATCATGCCATCTTCAAGATCACCACCAACACACAATCTCCAAGACAATGGCCATCACTCCATTTCTAAGACCATCAGTATCACTCCATCTCCAAGACCAGCATCACTTCATATCCAACACCAGCTACACTCCATCTTCAGGAACACCATCATCACTCCATCTCCAGGACCACCAGCATCACTCCATCTCCAAGACCACCATCATCACTCCATCTCCAGGACCACCAGCATCACTCCATCTCCAAGACCACCAGATTACTCCATCTCAAACACCAGCATCACTCCATCTCCAAAACCACCAGCATCACTCCATCTCCAACATGACCAGCATCATTCCATCTCCAAGACCACCAGCATCATTCCATCTCTAATATGACCAGCATTATTCAAGCTCCAAGAAGCCATAGAAAGACATCATCTCCATGCACCAGCAGCAACGCTCCAACTTCAAAACCACCCAGTAATTCCATCTCCAGGACCACCAGCATCACTCTATCCCAGCACCACCAGCATCACTCCATCTCCAGGTAACCGCATCAATCCATATCCAACACCACAGACATTACTCCATCTTTAGGACCAACAACATCACTCCATCTCCAAGACCTCCAGCATCATTCCATCTCTAACAGCAGTATCTCTCCATCCCTGACACCACCAACATCACTCCATCTCTAAGATCACCAGCATCACTCCATCTCCAACACGATCAGCATCATTCAAGTTCCAAGAAGCCACAGAAAGACATCATCTCCATGCACCAGCAGCAACACTCCAACTTCAAAACCACCCAGTAATTCCATCTCCAGGACCACCACCATCATTCCATATCCAAATTCAACAGCATCACTCCATCTCCAGGACCACCAGCATCACTCCATCTCCAACACCACCATAACTCCATCTCCAAGACCAGCATCACTCCATTTCTAGGGCCAGCATCACCCCATCTCCAGGACCATCAGCATCACTCCATCTCCAGGACCACCAGTATTACTCCATCTCCAAGACCATCACCATCACTCCATCTGCAAGACCACCAGCATCACTCCATCTCCAGGACCACCAGCATCACTCCATTTCCAAGACCACCATCATCACTCCATCTCCAGGACCACCATCATCACTCCATCTCCAGGACCACCAGCATCACTCCATCTCCAAGACCACCACCATCACTCCATCTCCAGGACCACCAGCATCACTCCATCTCCAGGACCACCATCATCACTCCATCTCCAGGACCACCAGTATTACTCCATCTCCAAGACCATCACCATCACTCCATCTGCAAGACCACCAGCATCACTCCATCCCTGACACTACCAGAATCACTCTATCTCCAAGACTGCAGCATCACTCCATCTCCAGAACCACCAGCATCACTCTATCTCCAACACGACCAGCATCATTCAAGTTCCAAGAAGCCACAGAAAGACATCATCTCCATGTACCACCAGCCACTCTCCAACTTCAAAACCACCCAGTTATTCCATTTCCAGGACCACCAGCATCACTCCCATCTCCAAAAACACAGCATCACTCCATCTCCAACATGACCAGCATCACTCCATCTCCAAGACCACCAGCATCACTCCATCTCTAATATGACCAGCATTATTCAAGCTCCAAGAAGCCATAGAAAGAATCATCTCCATGCACCAGCAGCAACACTCCAACTTCAAAACCACCCAGTAATTCCATCTCCAGGACCACCAGCATCACTCTATCTCCAAGACCTCCAGCATCACTCCATCTCTAACAGCAGCATCACTCCATCCCTGACACCACCAGCATCACTCCATCTCTAAGATCACCAGCATCACTCCATCTCCAACACGACCAGCATCATTCAAGTTCCAAGAAGCCACAGAAAGACATCATCTCCATGCACCAGCAGCAACGCTCCAACTTCAAAACCACCCAGTAATTCCATCTCCAGGACCACCAGCATCACTCCATATTCAAATTCAACAGCATCACTCCATCTCCAGGACCACCAGCATCACTCCATCTCCAACACCACCATAACTCCATCTCCAAGACCAGCATCACTCCATTTCTAGGGCCAGCATCACCCCATCTCCAGGACCATCAGCATCACTCCATCTCCAGGACCACCAGTATTACTCCATCTCCAAGACCATCACCATCACTCCATCTGCAAGACCACCAGCATCACTCCATCTCCAGGACCACCAGCATCACTCCATTTCCAAGACCACCATCATCACTCCATCTCCAGGACCACCACCATCACTCCATCTCCAGGACCACCAGCATCACTCCATCTCCAAGACCACCACCATCACTCCATCTCCAGGACCACCAGCATCACTCCATCTCCAGGACCACCAGCATCACTCCATCTCCAGGACCACCAGCATCACTCCATCTCCAAGACCACTATCATCACTCCATCTCCAGCACCACCAGCATCACCCCATCTCCAAGACCATCAGCATCACTCTGTCTTCAAGACCAGCATCACTCCATCTCCAACACTGCCATCACTCCATCTCCAGGACCACCAGCATCACTCCATCTCTAAGACCACCACCATCATGCCATCTCCAAGACAACGGCCATCACTCCATCTCCAGGACCACTAGCATCACTTCATCCCTAAGACCACCACCATCACTTTATCTCCAGGACCATCAGCATCACTCCATCTCCAAGATCAGCATCACTCTATCTCCAGGACCACCATCACTCCATCTCCAACACCACCATCACTCCATCTCTAAGACCACCAGCATCACTCTGTCTCCAGGATCACCAGCATCACTCCATCTCCACCACCACCATCATCATGCCATCTTCAAGACCACCACAATCATGCCATCTCCAAGAAAATGGCCATCACTCCATCTCCAGGCCCACCAGCATCACTCCATCTCCAATACCACCACCATCACTCCATCTCCAAGACTACCACCATCATGCCATCTCCAAGACAACGGCCATCACTGCATCTCCAGGACCTCCAGCATCACTTCCATTTCCAGGACCACCAGCAGCACTTCATCTCCAAGACCACTACCATCACTCCATCTCCAAAACCACCAGCATCATTCCATCTCCAGGACCACTGTCATTCCATCTCCAGGACCACCAGCATCACTCCATCTCCAAGACCAGCATCACTCCATCTCCAAGACCAGCATCACTCCATCTCCAAGATCAGCATCACTCCTTCTCCAAGACCACCACTATCACTCCATCTCCAACACCACCATCATCATGCCATCTCCAAGACAACGGCCATCACTGCATCTCCAGGACCTCCAGCATCACTTCCATTTCCAGGACCACCAGCAGCACTTCATCTCCAAGACCACTACCATCACTCCATCTCCAAAACCACCAGCATCATTCCATCTCCAGGACCACTGTCATTCCATCTCCAGGACCACCAGCATCACTCCATCTCCAAGACCAGCATCACTCCATCTCCAAGACCAGCATCACTCCATCTCCAAGATCAGCATCACTCCTTCTCCAAGACCACCACTATCACTCCATCTCCAACACCAGAGTTGCTCCATTCCCAACACCAGCATCACTCCATCTCCAACACCATTGGCATCGCTTACTCTCCAGGCGCCACGGCATTATTTGGGCACTTAGTTTCCTACATATGGATCTGGGGATGCATCAAATAATGTGTAAAAATTGGTGTTTTTTTCCCTATCACCTCCAAATTCATTTTATATTTAAGATCTCATTTTCTCCATTCCTCACCTGATCTACTGGACCAGGACATCAGAAGACATGAAGCACAGAACAGCTTTTCCTGGAGAAGCAAGAAGGCAGGAGTTGGAATCTCTTCCCTTGAGTAAGGCAGTAGTGAGAACCCAAGGACAAGAGCTTCTAGGTGTTGCCTGTGTGACCTCTGCAGGTTCCAGAAGGCTGTGGAAAGGTGGGTATTCTTCTGTTTTCTGTTGATACAGCAAAACACCCAAGGCCAGGTGCTTTAGAAAGAATGGAAGTTTATTTACTTCACAGTTTTTCAGAGACTAAAGTCCAAGATTGAGCTCTGGGAGGGACCCAGTTGCTGTGTCACAACACGTAGATGGCATCATGGCGGGGGCATGGGAGGACGTCTTGGGAGGTGTGGAGAGGACAAAGGGGAAGGCGCAGCAGCAGGTGTGTAGGGCACCTGCTGGAGCCGAGACCCCAAACTGCTGTGCAGACTTAGAGATGAGGCCCTGGGCCCCCTGGGTGGGACACAGGCTCATCCCTGCCCTCCCCACCCTCCTTTCCAAGCTCAGCCGGTCTCTGGACACCCTGAGGTCCTGGATGTCCAGGAGGCGCAGGACCTAGCCTCTGGAGGCGGCCTGTCCTCCTTTTCTCTGTAGCTTTGCACAAGCAGTGTGTCTTTCTGGAACGCCGCCCGGTCCTCCTCTGTATCGGGTACCTACAGCGCCCCATGCTACTTGTTTGTATGTAAATTTATGAAACAGCTCCTATGCGAACCATCCCATGATCTAGGAGGGAAGACGACGTGTGGATGAAACTCAAAATAAGGACGCCTGGGCTCTGGAGAAGTCCCCAACGGGGTGGTGTGGTAGGCTGCCCGGGCGGAGCCACAGGCACAGCTCGGGTGCTGCAGCAGCACCTGGGGAGCCACAGCTGGGGCAGGGGCCTGAGGTGGCCCAGCCGAGGACGTGGAGCACAGCTGAGGCTGAGGTCCTGGGTGGAAGGAAGTCGGTGGACAGCAGAGAGCAAGGACGAAGCCGAGTGGTGAAGCTGCCCCAAGGCCAGTACAGCGGGAGGAGCTGGTGGCTGGTGCTCTGCCTGCCGAAGGACAAAGGGGGCCAGGCCAGTGTGGGTGGGGTGGCCCTCTCCGCAGCGGTGCCCGTGGCTGCGAGGCTGTGGCAGACGCCACAGGATGCGGGGTCTTGGAAGGGAAAGTGACCCGGCTCTGAGAGCTGACCGCCCGCTCTCTGAGAGCTCAGGACGGTGGATGGTTTCAGTTCCCAGTTTCTCTAGCTGTCAGGCCGCTCTCCACCTGGGACTTTGAGGCGGCAGCGTCCTGGGTCCCAGGAGGTGCTGGGGAGTCACCGCGAGGTCACTGCGAGGAGCACTGGCATTTCTGCCTGGACAGCGCGGGCACCACGTTGGAAACCACGCGGGGCAGAAAGCTCCAGTGAGGGGTGTCCTCAGGCTGGGTGACCACGTGAGCAGAGCACCGCCCTCCTTTTCGATAAGTCAGGCCGGTGACACTGTGGGTGACTTCCAAGTTTGTGTTCCAACGGAATCAGTTTTAGCAGCACTTCAGGCTTTAAAGTGCAGAGTGACAACTGGTGTGTGCTCAGGCTCCTGGCTGGAGCTAACAAAGAGCGCGGAACTTCAGGTCCTCGAGCCGGCGTCCTCGGAGGGCCACCAGGTGGCGCCAAACCGCAGGGCCGTGAAACCTGCCGCAGTTTCTGATTTTAAGTGAATTTGGGAATCATGGCTGCTGGTGTTCTAGGCTCCCTGAAATCTGCTTCATCTGGCAAATTGTGGCGAAGAGACTCAGAGGCTTATCTGACATTTCCCAGGCTCCGTTTCCATCCGTCCTTGGAGTTGAAGACTCTCCCGCCCCAATCTTGGCTGTGGAGGGAGGTGGGGACAGGTTTCCTCCGCTGTCCTGGGTCCAGTGTGGGTGCTCTGACCCCAACCCCCCCCCAGGTTTTGGTGTTCTCCCCTCGAATCTGTAGAAAAGCAACTTACCAAGAGCAATTTATACTAAAATGTGAGTGACTGACGTCACTGGAGGGACAGGTGAAAGTGTGCTGAGGCCCAGGGGTGGTCCCAGGGCTCGGTGGGGACCGGCTCAGGACACAGGCTCCACACTCACCTTCACGTCTCACTCGGACCCCAGTGAACTCTTTAAAATACGGGCAGCTAATAAAGTCAGCTGCCGTTTAGTATCATGGATGTTTCTAATCAAGCAGGTTCGGTTTTCCTTGTTTTCACAATGACATCACAATTAAGAATGGCCACCATGAGTTTATAATGAACAAAACATATTTTTGGAGCTTTTATTTGAACTGTGAGAGGGACGGTGTGAAACAGGGCAGCAGGAAGACATCTGAGCATCCAGGTGCCGTAATTAGTGCATCTGAATCTTAAACACTGTTTACCGTTGCAGCTAATGCACAATAATATACACTGCAGAGCTCCACACGGCAGGCTGGATCCTTTGTTGAAATTACAGCTTTGGCTCTGCGTTCTTTCAGGTGATCCTCTATTTTTATCAGAATGTCTCACCTGCGGAACACACATTTAGAGATTAAGGGGCTTTCTCCCGGGGAGGACACGTCTCCCTCTGTTCTCAAGGGGGAGGTTGCTCTAGGAGGCCTCTGCCATTGATAGAGTGGAGGACGGGGAGGCCGGCAGGCCCTGGGGCTCCCTTCACGCACCCACTCCTCACAGGCCATTAGAGGCTCTGTCCTGGACCGGGCAGGGGGGCTCGGAGGTCACCTCAGCCAGGTCTGGACTCAGCTCTGAGCTGTGGGAAGGCGAGGAGGTGCAGCAGGGCCCGGGGCAGGCAGGGCTGGGCAGCAGATTCACAGGACGTGATGGTCCTTGGGAAGAGGGGCAGGGCCCTGTGTGGTGTCCTTTCCTGAGGGTCAGGCTGCTGGGGGCATAGAGAGGCGCCCTCTCCTCAGCCCCTCGTGTTCTCTGTTGGTTTCCCCCCCTCAGCTCCTGGCACCAGAGCCGTGGACGTGCCTCTGGCCATCGGCACCCTCTCCCCAGCCCACTGCTGCTCAGGCTCCTTGGGGGTGTTCCAGTCGAGGCCACCATGGGCACCAGCCATCAAGGGGGCAGGCCAGTGCCCTGCAGAGGCCGTGCTGGGATGTCCCAAGAGTGCTGCTCATGAGCCACCTTCCCTTGGGCCTGTGTTCACCACGCAGAGCCCCGGAGAGCCAGTGACCGCTGTCCTTGTGGCCAGTGCAATGGAAAAGGCCGTGTTTCCCTTGGCATGGGAGAGCCACGGTCCTCGGGGCGGCCTCTGACCGGCCACGACGCTGTGCTCTGGGTGGGTTCTGGGCCCGGTCCCTGCCCTTGAGCCTCCTGCTAAAGCTGTGGCCTTGGAGGTGCCCTGCACCTTCATTTCCCCTGTAGAGGACCGGAGGTGACTCTGGCACCTAGTAGGACTAGTTAACGTGGCACACAGGACCAACAGGCAGATGCGGCCCTGGAGGGAGCTCCGTCAGGGCTCCTTCCTGCTTGGTCCTTCCTCTGCAGCCTGTCCTTGCCCGGAGGGACGGAGGCCCGAGTGGCCTCTGAGGAGGGTGTTTCGGGGAGGGGGAGGTGAGGAGGGAGGAGGAGGGCGTTCACCTAGTGCTCGGGCTCTGGCGCTGTTCCCGCAGCTCCCAGGAAAGCCAGAAGTGCGGCAGGTCCCAGCTGTTCCTCGCTCTGTCCTTACTCTCCCGGGTCCGCGTGTGCCACCAATCACCAGGATCGCGTGGGGAACCGCTCCCCTTGGGTGTCACCCTGGCCCTTCGGGAGGAGCCTCTCTGCCTCGGGCCAGGGGTTGGGGTCTTGCTCACTGCCCTTCATGCAGACAGCACTGGGAGCGGATGGGACAGGGCGGGCCCTTCTCCCCAAGCCACCTGCCTTCCAGAGGAGCCCGTTGCAGGGTGGCCTCTGAGAGGGGCTCCCCGTCCACCTGACCGAGAGGACCCTCGTCCTCCCAGCCTGCACCCATCCGCTGACCCCCGGTGTGGCTGGCTTCTCTGTGGGCCACAGTGATGGAGAGTTACAGGCGTCCCCTTGGCCAGGGCACAGGTGATGAGCCCTGAGAACCTTCTCACTGTGGGCAGAGCCATGCCCCGCGGGCACACGGGCAAGAGAGGGCCCTCAGGCTGTGGGGCCCGGTGCTTCCCCAGGGTCCTGGTGTGCTGCCCCAGGCACTGGCCCACCTGCCCAGGCCCTCCTGGGGAAGGGGTTCCTTGGCAGAGGACGCCTTGTTCTTTTTTGTCTGTGTTTTTGTTCCTGGAGGTGCTGGAGCTGGAACCAGGCTGTGCTGGCCAGGCCAGGGCTCCTCACGAGCGGCACCCCCAGCCCACGCCTCGTTCTTAAAGGGAACTCTTGGCAGCTGTTTGCTTTGTGAGCTGGACGCCGGGGCTGCCGCTGCTGCTGAGGCTGTCCGTCCTGTGTCCTGACTCCCGGCTTGGGCTTCTCTCCACTCAAGAATTCCAGCCATTCCAGGCAGAAGCAAGGCCCACTTGGGCTGGAGAGCCACAGACCACAGCAGCAGGCGCTGGCCAGGCAGGCGGGCGGGCGGGCGCAGAGGGACGGTGTGCAGGAGGTTCCTTTTCTGCTCCAGGCACCAGCATTCGGTAATTACGCATTTACCCAGCACCCAGGGAGCGACCTGTTCCTTCTCTTTGTCTTAAGATCAGGAATGTGGTCTTGAGCAGTTTATTTGTTGTGACAAATCCATTTTGAGAGAACCT
Organism: Urocitellus parryii; assembly: GCF_045843805.1. NCBI lineage: Eukaryota > Metazoa > Chordata > Mammalia > Rodentia > Sciuridae > Urocitellus > Urocitellus parryii. The sequence continues at coordinate 546,101 of NW_027551783.1, read as the reverse complement.
GTAGGATTTTTATGTTTTGTTTTATATACAGGGATTTTGTCCGTAATGAGCCTCTTTGTAAAGGGCTGAGATAACACCGTGGTAGCTTTTGTCTCAAGGAGACTGGAGGGATAATAAAATGTAGTCACCACTAAATTACGTTGTGGGCTGAAGGAGATTTTCACCATTAATTGGATCTAGGCCCTCTGACCTTTCTGCAGGAAGCAAACTAAAGGTATAATAATTTTTATAAAGATGAGCTTTCTGGACTTGCTGTCATTTTTTTAGAGCACTGAAATCATTTCTGGACATTGGAAGGACTGTGACTTGCTGAGATGAGTCGGGCTCTGATTCTGGGGGCCTCGCTGTGTCTGCCCTGCATACCCAGCCGGGAGGGGAGCTCGCCGATGCCCACATCCAGGAACACAGTCTGACCGGGCCACGTTGCTTTCCGACTTGGGTTTCCACCGATGCACTACAGATGGCCTCCTGTGGCTCCTCCGCAACATGGACCAGGCCGAGGCAAAGGGCCCTGCGGGGAAGACGGGCCACCCCTCTGGGACGCTGTGCTCAGGAGTCGGAGCCCCGAGGCTCTGAGAGAGAAGGGCGGGGTGCTGCAGCGATGCAGGGTGCTGCAGGCGTGCCAGGCCACTCGCAGAGGCAGAAGGAGGCGCAGTGACCACAGTGTTGGCTCAGGTCTCTGGTGCGTGCTGCCCTGGGGGTTCCGTTTTATGTGCCCCTGACTTCACACATTGGGGTGCTGTCGGTCTAACTGGCTCTACTAAGCCCTGTCGGTGGGTTCAAGATTTTTTACCATTTTCTAAATGGTGCTTATAAGTCAATTAATGGAGCTGAATGAATACAGTGGGTTGGGTCACAGTCTGCCGCCCACAGGACGGGAGAACCAGGTTCCCGGGTCAGCATTTCTGGCTTCACCCTGAGACGGTCTGCCCGGTGCCGGGTCTGTAGGGAGAGCGGGGTGAGCGAGCTGGAGGGGTCTGCAGAGCAGGAGCCTGGGGTCCTCGGCTGCCTGCTCAAAGGGGGGGCGGGGAGGCCCAGGCCAGGGACAGCAGCTCTGGTCCACAGGGAGGGTCAGATCCCTCAGGTCCTCTTTTGTATTCACAGATTTGCATATTCACGTGCAGTAACCTCCAGGTTGGACTGCCTGGAGGAAATTGCATGGACCTGTCCTTTAAGGACAGTTGTAGGCAAGGTGAGGCCCATGGCTTTGTTTCACATTCAAAAACTGTACCAAGGGCTGGTGTCTCTGTGCATACACTCACCTGCGTATTTTTATGAAATCATTTCAAAGACAGATGCGTCTTTTCACATGCCTCCTTTGTGCAGCTGTGGAAAGATAATTAACAACCTACATGAAGTACCGGGAAAATAAAGGCAGCGGTAAGCAATTACCCATGCGTCCACCTACCGCGAAGGCCGGTGGTGAGTGAGGTCCACGTGGGTTGGCTCATGGCTGAATGAAGTCATTAACGATATGACAAAAATCTCGAAAAGCACTCATTTAATGGAAACTGGTGTCAGAGCCTTGTAGTAACAAGCCGGCTGCGAGACGCAACCTTGGAGCACAGAGCGCCGGGCCTTGGCGCTGGCTGCGATGACAGCAGGTGGGCCGCAACCGCTCAGGGGGCCTGGCACCCTTGCCCAGGGCTTCCTGGTGATGCCTGCTCCCTCCTGGGCCTCCCGGGTGGAGGTGGAACCGTCTTCCTAGCTCTTGCCTCCCGTGGTGGGGCCCTCCTCTCACGCTGTCTCCTACCACTCCACTGAGACGGGGGGATGTGGTGGGCTGGCCACCCGGGAGCCCGGCTGACAGGACCAGCGTGGCGGTGACTTAGCAGGTCCGGAGCATCGAGGGGCACACAGAGCAGACGTCCATTTGTTCTCGGAACCCATTATTCTTACGCCATGTTCTCTTCTTCAAGGCTCCCCCCAGATAGATTATAACAACAAGGGTGGGGGCCCCGACCTTCTTCCCACAGGGGAGGTCATCTCTCAGAGGTGCTGGCCATGCTCTGACAACCGAGTCCCCGGGGCTGGGACAGTGGCTGGCTGGCGGGAGCCCCACTGGAGACTGTTTTGGGGATGGGTCTGTCTGGGCTTAGGGGTGACCTCTTTTCCTTCCTCGTCTTTTGGACTGTGGCGCCGGCCGAGCGCGACTGTTCTTCTGTTCTTACATAATCAGATTATTCAGGTAATAGGAGCCTTGGTCTTTTTGAAAATAATTTGAGAGAAATGTTTTTGTAGAGGATTGGAACAAACTGCTCCGGGTTCTTCCCGCTCGAAGTGCAGAAGCCACTTAGCAGCTTAATGAAGCCTGATCGATCGAGAACCTGGGTGAGGGCAGCGGGCCTTGCTGGCTCTCACCTGTGCCTCTCAGGGTCAGTGCACGGACTTCACCCCAGGCCTGGAAGAAGGAAGCAGGTCCCCTTCCCGCTCCCCACCTCGTCCAGGGTGTCCAGAGGCTGTTCTCCCGGGCAGGGGCCCTGCTAGCTGGATTTTTTTTTTTTTTTTTTTGCTGCACATTGTGCTCCCTGAAATGACAGACTCTTCCCAGTGTTGACACGGCAGCTCTGTCTACGTCTTGGAGTGTTTAATTGTGTAAATTCCATTTAATCTGTAAAACTGGGGCAGCCCTTCCAAGGCCACGCAACAACAGAGGCGGCGTGGATCCTGGGCTGGGCGGCTTCAGACTGTTAACGCTATAAAAACAACAATCTGGGTTTGAAGGGAGACAATCGGAGCTTATTCTGATTAAAAGGAAGCAAAGTATTTTAAGTGGCGGTGGGTGAGGGGCGTCAGGTGCAGCCGGCATCTGAGAGGTGGGGTCTTAGCCTGTGTTGACAGCTGAGGGTTAGAGAAAACCCTGGCAGCAAAGAATGTTTTTCTCTTCCCAAACATCCAGCTATTTGTTTGAATATTATCGGCATTTTCAAGAGGGTTTTCAACTGTGCAGAGCTTCAAATATGTGGTTCTTCAGTTCAGCCTTTTGAAGCCTCTGAAGTCCTGTGTGGCAGCCAGAGATGGACATTTCATTACAAAAATACTTTACAAGTGAGACAGGAAGACGTCGCTCTGCCCGACTTCCCCGACTGTTTCAGAGCTGAATGTGGTGAAGACTCTTCCCTGGGCTGTGTTGGGCCGTGTTTGCCTGTGCAGGGTGACGGCAATGGTGGGCGGGTAGTCTGCAGCACCCGGTCCACGGGAAGGCATTGCTAGAACAGCCCTCTCCACCCAGCCACCTAGCTCTCTGCTCTGCACACACACCCCACAGGGCTTTCGTTAAACAACATTATCTTCACATAAAGGGACAAAATTAGTAGGCACAGCCTTGGAGTTTTAGGAGACGCTGGTGTTTGAAGGAATGTTCCTTCTGTCCTTCCCAGAATCAACCTGACTCCTCCCACTCTCTCACTGACAGGCAGGAGGGGGGCACTCGGGGTTCCAGCTCTAATCCATTGGCCTTCTCCTTCAAGGAGACCCTCCATAAGCCCATGAGCACCGCTCTGTAGCGGGGCCGTGGGAGATGGTGGCAGGGTGTGACGGGTGGGAGGGAGGCCTGGGTTCCCTGGGTGGAGGCCGAAGGGGCACCTGGGGCTGCGGTGGTGACAGAGGGAGCAGGACTGTGCCCTCCACTGAAGTGGCAGGAGAGCTGCTGAGCAGGAGCAGTCGCGAGACGGCAGCCTGGTGGTGTCCAGCGGGCCTTGAGCATCGTCCCCTGGCTTCCCGTGTTCCAGTGTGGGAGAAATACACACGTGAAACCCGCCGTCTGTCCGGCTCTCAGGGGCTGAGTTCAGATCGTCAGGCACAGCCACCCGTTGTGCCGCCGTCACCACCATCCGTCTCCAGAAGGTTCTTCTTCTCCCAGACGAAGCTCTGTCCCTGCCAAGTGTCCTCTCCCTGGCCCCTCCGCAGCCTGGTGCCCACTGTCCTGCTTCCTCCCCCTCGCCTCTGGCCCCTTCAGTGCCTGGTGCGTGTGGGACCACACGGGCTTTGTCCTTGTCCCCGGGCTTGGCGTCCTCGGGTCCATCTGCAGCCGTGTCGGAGTCTCCTCCTATGGGAAGCCCCAGAACATTCCGTGGTATGGCTGGACTGTGTCCAGCCTGCTCATGCCTGGAAGGGCCGTGGGGCTTCGGCCTCTGCCCACAGTGGACGGTGTCTGGTCCCTGCTCTCTGCTCTGTGTGTGTACCAGAGGAGGAGCTGTTGGGCCGTGCACGCTCCTTGCCTGATGTTGGGGGAAGTCCTGCTGCCCCCCTTGCCCCCACCAGCTGGGCGCGAGGGCGCTGCTCTCTCTGGGGCCTCAGCCACTGCTGTGTCCTGCTTCTGATGACCTGGCTGCTCCTTGAGACAAGTTTGTTGGCCAAGGGTGGAAGCCCTCGTCCAGGTGGGGCTGGACAGTGGTAGTGTCCAGGTGTGGATGGAAGATGAGGCCACGTGCTTTGCTGCTGGGTCAGCTGTAGGCTGAGAGGACAGCAGGACCGAAGGAGCAGAGGGTTTGGCCTGAGCCATGGGCAGGAAGGTGCAGGGTGGGGACAGAAAACTCCAGGGCTGGGGCTTGGGCCTCTCCAGTCTGAGCTGCTCCTGGGTGCCCAGGGCTGGGGTCAGCAGGTGGACGCCTGAGACTGAGCCCAGAGGAGCTCGGCGCAGATGCCATCAAGGAAGGTGCTCTGGACCCCTTCCCTGGGGGATAAGCCCGAGAACCCGCAGGAGGACTCCTGCTCCTCTGCCACGTCCTGACCCTCCCTGTGACGAGGGCCTATGGGAAGTGCCTCGAGGACACTGCAGGGAAGGGGGTGTCCCTCAGCGCACTCCGGTGGAGGTCTTCCCTGAGCAGTGGCACTTCTGTCCTCCCCAGCCCTGTCCTCGGGGCCTGTTCCCTTCCTCCCCGTCCCACTTCCCTCAGAGGCGCCCGTGGATCCTGAGGGCCGCGTCTCCCTCGTGTAGGGCTCCTGGTGGCCTTCCCCACCCCGGGACCATCACCGTGCCAGCCCAGCCAGAGCTGCGGATGCTCCTGACCGACACTGTGAAGCTCAGCACCTGACGGCTGTCACCGTCTCCTTTCCCATCCAGCCACCTGTGGTCTGAAAGGGGACTTCACACAGCCGTCCTGGGGGACAGCAGGAGTCCCGAGCCCTGCCACCCCATTACCCCACCCCTCAGCCCCAGTGAGTCCGCACCTGACTGCCGCCCGGCCTGAGTCCAGCTCCTCTCCCTGCTGAGGTGACACCATGACACACACCAGCCCTTCCTGGCCTCCCGCGTGCCCCTCCTCCCTGGGGGTGCCCTCCTCCCTGGGGGTGCCCCTCCTCCCTGGGGGTGCCCCTCCTCCCTAGGGGTGCCCTCCTCCCTGGGGGTGCCCCTCTGCCCTGGGAGTGCCCCCTCTCCCTGGGGGGGCCCTCCGTCTTCCAAGGGGCAGCCCCAGGCCCACCCAGGGATCTCTTCTTACCTATGTGACGTGGGCTCACTGCCCCTTCTCTGCCTCCCCAGTGGGTTTTGGCCAGCCCCTTTGGGCCCACAATCATGTCACTTTGTGGGGACACCTTTCTCCCAGCTCATGGCAGAGGCCCGAGGACAGGCCACTCTCTGACTTGGGTGAGTGGACCTGAACACACTTCCTGAATGCAGGCTGGAGGAGGGAGGAGGGGCACCCTGCGCACCCTGCACACACCCTGCACACACCCTGCACACACCCTGCACACACCCTGCACACACCCTGCCCCCTGGGAGTCTCACATTTTCTTTTCTTTCACAGAAATACGCGGTTTTATAAGATAAATGACAAAAGGAGCCAGAGTCCTCTGGGGAACGCAGCCTGCCCTGCAGGCCGCTGTGACCCACCTCCCTGAGTGACAAGTGCTTGAATTGGAAGACAGAGAGCTCCTGGCGCCTCGGCGCGGCCATGCATCCATGGTGCTCCCTGCCGGCCGCCCTGCTGCTGTGCTCTGAAGCTGCCTTGGAGTCCAGAGGCTGGAGGCAGCAGAGTCTGTCCGTGCCCTGTTCTTGGCCCCTCGCCAGGCCACGTGTCTGGGGACACAGGACGTGGGTATGTTGGAGGAATTTGCCCAAGCGTTGGGTAGCAGCACCTAAAGTCCACGTGCATTCCGGGGGAGGACCAGGCCTCAGGAGCATTCCAGACGTCGGGCTCGGCTGTGTGCTGCAGGTGCGGGCAGCAGAGTCCCCGGTGTGGCACCCGTGTGCCCAGCTCCTGGTCCTGGCCTGGTGCTGTGAGGCCAGAGTGGGCCCTTCAGGAGTCCAGGCCCTCCCTTCCCGTGTGGAAACCGCCATGGACACGGCTTCCTGCAGGCTCTCCGTGGGAAGGGCAGGGCCAGGCTTGCCAGGGCACATGCTCTCTGCTGACCCAGAGCAGTGTACAGAGGCCAGCTGCTGGTGTCCACGGGGCACACCTCAGAGCCCAGGTGGGCCCCCGGCCTGGGCCGAGTCACTGACCCTGCTCCCTGAACTCCTATCCCCAAGGCTCTTGTGATTCCAGAGGCCACCCTGCACGCGTCCCTACGTCAGGCCTCCGCCTCCATCTGCTTCCCACACAGCCGGGCGGGACAGCCCACAGCCATCTCTGGACTGCTTGGGTGACAGCATCGCTGTGCCCGATCTTGTGCCTGGGCCCTGAGTCTGTTTCCCCCAAGGGCAAGCACGGCACTTCGCAAACAGAAGGAGCTGAGGGCCACGCAGAGGCTGCAGTTAGTGAAGGACGCAGACCCAATTGCCTGTGCTGGCCAGGTGGTGTCCTGGGACCTCTGTGATCCTAACTGGAGCTCGCCTGTACGCCCTGGCCGCTGGAGCAGCCATCAGTCCAGGAAAGTGCGCTCCAGGCGCCCCCAGTGCTGCCGACCACTGCGGCCTGACCCTGTCCACTGGGCTGTTTCCAAATTCCCAGTTCAGGGCTGCTGGCTTCCCGTTTGACCTGGTGGCCTTCGGCCAGCTGGGAAACATTCAAGGTTGATGAGCAGAGCTCTCTCCATGGAGGGTGCTCACTGGGTTCCCTGAAGGAGCACGTGCTTTACCACCTCTCGTGTCCTGGGGCACCTAACACCCTGCTTGCCTGACAACAGGCCATCCCCTGCTTCCGGAAGGAATAAAGAAACACTGTTGGGGTTGGACTGTCCCCAAACTGTCAGCTTGGAGCTGGGCAGGCGGAATACCTCCAAGGCAGCTTCACATTCAGCCAGAATTTCTTTCGAGAGTCTTCTAGTCTCCCCGGAATGCTATCCGCGCACAGTAACCTGCCAGGATCAGATTGCAAGGCAGAAGTCAACCTAGCAGGGTGAATAGAGTTCTCAAAGTTTTATTTAGTAACCTCCCTTTACAAAGCTATTTTTTTTCCCTAAGTGAGAAACAAAACCAGAATTCTACCTGGGAGTTAAACCTAAGCAAACAGTGGTGAGCAGAGTGGATTACGGCGGCTGTAACCTGAGCTAGGCCCAACCCTGAGCAAATGGTGCGCCAGCCAAGTTTGTCTTTGATGCCCTCTCCCCTTGGCTGGCTCCACCTGCGCCTGATCACACTGCCCTCAGCCATCTCCGTGAACTTCAAAGCTGGGGCTCCATCTAGAGACCAGCTCCACCTAGACAGAGGTTGGGGTGGAGCTTCCCAACGGGCCCAAATTAGCAGCTCATAGACTTAACATGAATTTCTTCTCATTGCTGCTTGACTTTGAACTCAGTATCTCAGTTTTCTCTTTGTCCCTGGCTTTGAACTTCAGTGCCGAGGTGCCAGAATTATCTGACTGGGCCCCGATACCTGCCAGAGGGCCTCCCGAATTCCAAACACTCTCCTCTGGACTCTGCTCGGACCTCCCCTGCCTGGCCGCCCGGGGTAGACGTCTGGGTGCTGGACGTGTGTGAGAAGCTGCTGAATGCCCTTGTGCATGTGGACTCTTCCTCTGGTTTAGGATGAAGTCCAGGGCAGTGGGGAGACATGGGGCCAGACCTGCGCTTGGCCAACTGGTCTGGACTTGCCCCTCCTTGCTTCACTGCGGGAGGAGTGTAGCCCTGAAATCTCAGGACCCCCTGAGCTTCCTCCCTCACCTCCCCATACTTGCATTTTCCCGACCAACCTCTGCGTCTGAGTAATAAATCCATCTGCCTTGTTAATGGCCGATACCGCGTGCGTGATGGTGCGACTTCCTCAGTAGTAGGTGCATTTCAGAGGTGCCCCTAATCACCCAGGGCTCATTTTCATAAGGATTGAAGGACCCCACAGAGTCCTGGTGGCTTTCAGTTCTTTCCAAACGCCTACTTTCTGTATGAGATTCAAACTCAGACTTGTATACAAATGAGGGTTTAGAAACTCACGCTGGGGACTTTAATCTCCAAAATAAGAAAAACAAACACCGCTGCAGCTTATAAATGAAATAAAATCACAGCCACATAGATTTTCCACTGGTAACCCAAGGAACCGCTACCTGACAGCTCAGATGTAGCCAGCATCACAGAACCCTGTGCTGGGCCTGGTCCCATCTGCTCGGTGTGGAAGTGCTCAGGGTCAGTCTGTGGCAACAGGCCAGAGCAGGCCAGGCAGGCGCTGCAGGTTTCTGTGGGATCCCGGTGCTCCTAAGTGGGCAGAAGGGGCTGCGTGGGGCTAGCAGCTGCTGGGACCTGTTCCCATTCCAGACCCTGCTTCTCCTGAGAGCTCTTCTCTCCAGACACTCGGCCACCAGAGTGAGGTCCACACCAGGAGGAGGTCTCGCTCTGTCCACAGCAGCACCCTGGAGCCTAGAGTCACGCCGGCCCCAAGGATGTGCTGGTGAAATGACCGGATCCTGGGTCCAACTGGCTCTGTCAAAAGCTCTGATTTTTTCCAACTCTCCAAAGACTGTCCTGGGCTCGAGGTTTCAGCTCAGATTTCCTCTGTGAAACCATCTTTCTGGAATATTCCCTACCCGTGTGTTCCCGTTGTGTCTACTGCTGTGAGAATGGGGTAGACCTCATGTCTCCAACCAGAATGAGCCCTGAGGGACATCTGGTACCCCTGAGGTGCCACTGTGGGGTCCTGCTCATTCCTGGCCCAGGAACAGGAGAGGAAGGGGCTTTCCTTTGGGTCCAGTGGAGCAGGCACGAAGCCAAGCAGGAAGCTGGCCATGGTGGTGGGACTCAGGGGCCAAGGAGAGTGGGGACTTGTGGGCACAAGGCACACCAGGCTGTGCTGGCAGCTGCTGGCAGCATTTTGGGCTCTTGGCAAAAAGTACTACAAGCCAAAAAAAAGAAAGGCATGACTTCAGGAGCAGATCTGACCTCTGGGAGCCCAAGGGGCGGGCAGGGCTCTGAGGAGGGCACAGCCAGGCTGGAGATGGACATGGAGGGAGGTGGCCACCCGCACTGTGGGACGGGGACCTGGTCTGGCGAGCCAGCCAGATCGTTATATTAATAAGCTTTTGATTCTCCTATTTCTTAATATTGTAATTTCAATCTTAATGACTTCAGCCACAATCTCTTTCATAGTAATTAAGAGCTCTTGAAAGTCACGGAGCTTAGATTAAAATCTTGGAGCCACACAAGCATTCTGTGCAGTGTCATCTGCACATTGTCCTCGTTCCCAGGATCATCACACTGGATGATCAGTGGCTCTGTGGGCCCAGGTCCCCTGTCCTGCGCCTCTTGTGGCCCCATGAGACTCATGGCCCCGGCAGCCCCTGACCTCACTGAGGAGATGATTGGCTCGGGAAGGGCTGCAGTCTTGCTGACGTCAGGACCCGTGCTGTGGCCGGCTCCCTTCGACCCTGGGCCGGAGCGTAGCCGCACGTCCACCCAAGCTCTCCACTCTGGGATAGCACCCTTTCCGTTTAGATAGCCTCTCCTCTTTCCCTCCGGGGTCTCTGTGGATGCCGCCTTTCCCACAGACCTATTGCATTTATTCACAGCGACCTGGGGAGTGCTGTGGTGAGTACCGCGGGCTGTCACTCTCAGCCCTTTGGGTGGAGCACGGCCTTCTCCTTGGCGGGGACACACTCTGGAGTCCCTGTAGAGTCTGCTCCACCAGAGCCTGCCACGGCTTGGCAGGGACCTGCCTGAAGTAAGCCCTGAGTTTTACCTGTCATTCAAACCAAGTCATGCAAAGGATGGTGCCCGGGACAGCGCTGTCCTCTGTGGAAGGCAGGGCCAGCCTCCCTGCCATCTCAGGCCCGTGGCCTCTGCCCGTCTCACCCTGCCCGCGCCCTGGGGGTGCAGGGCTGTGGGGCAGCTCCCTCTCCTTCCCTCACTGCCCGGCAGCTCGTCTAACTCTCCATTTCTCGCCCGGCTCCAGGCTCAGCCTTCACTGCCAACTGCAGTGTGGTTTTGTGACCTGGAAATACACATCCATTAAGAAGAGGATCGAGAGCATCCAGCCATTTAGGCTAATCATACCCTGCACTTAGGCACCTTGCGAGTCATCCTCAGCTTGTGAGGTCTCCCGCTCCTGCACTGAAGTCCCGGGCAGGAGTGCATCCTGGTGGCTGGGCTGCAGGAGCAGGACGTTAGAGGCCTTCAGATTTGCCAAAGCCTAGGTGAGAAAGGAAGGTTCTAGATGTGAGCTCCTTCCATCCAGCAGTGCCACCTTCCTGGCCGCCTGCTGGGCTACTGTCAAAGCCCCTTCCCAGCCATGGTCCAGCCCTAGCTCACCCACTGGGACGGGCAGCTCAGCTCTGACTGACATCACCCCTGCTGGAGGACTAGGTGGACCTGCGGGCTTCCCCACGGGAGTCTGTGGGGCCACTGGGCTAGGTGTCCTTGTGCTCCAGGTGGAGGCACGTGACCTGTGAGCACCTCTCCCATGTGAAGCCCTGGACGGGCCACCCACACTTCTGACGCCCCCCCCCACTCCGTGGTAGAGCACTCTATCCCAGGGCAGGGCAGGGCAGAGAGGGGGGCCCTGGAGGCAAGGCCCCCCAGGTTGGAGAACGGCTGTAATCGCCCTAGGTGCACCTCACGGGCTTCCACTCTCTTCTCCTTTCCGGGCAGGTGGTTCACTCCTCAGATCAGTTTTGCAAACTTCCATCTAGACTCGGGACTGTGTGATGACTGCTCTTGCACTCTTGTGGCAGGGGACACATGACGTGTTTTCGATGTCACCCACATATACACAATGCAGAAACCCTTAAACCTCACCACTGCACCCAGCTGGCGATGGTGCCTGTAACCTCAGGCCAGCCGCTTGCGTACTTTCTGAAGGGTTGAGGGGGTTTTGAAGCTGTGATCATGACTAGTAATTTAACTACCCTGATTGACAAGCTCCAAGAGTGCTCAGTTTCCCCAAATGAATTTTTAAAGTATTTGGCTGCATCTAGAAGGGACTGCCCCACACCACGTGCCGTTCACTCGATTACAGAGCACCTTAATGGGACCCAAGTGCACCAGATCAAAGTGTTCATTTGGTAATTGTGGGCCATTAGAAAGATGGATTTGTTTTAAGCCTGAGCCCATAAATGTTTTGCCGCCTTCTTTGGCCACCCCCTTGGTAACAGAACCGTGACTCAGAGGAACTGATAGCGGAGTTACAGTTGGGCCATAAGGAGGCCCAGCGTTGCTGTCTCGGTTGGTTTTCATCTTGAGGGGAAGAGACCAGTGGGCCAGAGACCCCGCTGGCTCGGAGCTCGGCATCAGCTTGCTCCGTGAGCTTGGGGAAGCTGCGGCACCTCCCTGAGGCTGGGGCTCCTCATCTGTAGAAGGGAGACCACAGTATGACCCCCGAGGGGCTGCGGGGGCCACAGGGTCCCGCGTATAATGGCGTTTGGGGGACCTGGCGCAGCACTGTGGGAGGGCCTGTCTGCCCACGCACCTGCCAGGGAGGGGACCCTGAGGAGAACCTTGTCACAAACCCGTCCTCCTCTTTGTTTGCAACGTGTGGCTCCCTCCTGTGCTCACGCCTTCAGACCCACAGATGAGTGATTCTGAGATGAGCTTCCGGAGCTCACAGACGAGGGAGGCCCCAGCAGCCTGGACAGGGGACAGTCACTAGGAAACCCTGCTCCGCTCTCCTCCCTGAAATCCTTCAGGAGTGAGGACGTCCTGCTAGCCTACATCCCCATGGGGGGCCAGGACATGGGTGAAACAGAAACTCCAAAATCATGAGAAGAAAAAATGTTCTTGAAAAGGAGTCTGACTTTTTTAAAGCATTGAATTTACTGTCACGAAACACTCAGAACTCCTTGAAGTTCTTTTCATCCATTTTATGAAGCAACAGTGTTTCCGGTCTTTGATATGGGGAACAGCAATCTTCCTGGAGCTCCTGGCCTCCGGCTCGGCCTTGGGTTCCAGTCACACGGGGAAAAGCAGTTGAGTGACGCTGTCTCCAGATGCAGAATCCACGGCACAGGGGTGGCGGTGATGACGTGATCAGCTTCACCCCGACCACAGGTGAGATGTCCGCCAGCAGAGGCATCACGTCCCAGGGCCGCAGGGAAGGAACGTGCCCCAGGGCCCGGGGGGCCGTCTGGCTCCCGTCCCCAGAGAGCAGGAGGAGAGGAGGACGCTCTGCACACACGTGGCAAGTTTAAGTAAGGACAAGTGTAGGGTGAGCCAGAAAACGGTGGCGCTTCACTCTGCACATTAATGGTATGCTTCCTAGAATGACAAGAAGTTGTAGAACTAAAAAAGAAATCAGTGGCCTGAGTTTGAGTTCATTCTTGCCTTCAAAAATGGTACCATCTGTTGCTAAGTCCACAAATAACACCCCCTGAGCCATAAGGAGGGCTGCAGAGCTGGGAAAGGCAGGGGCCATTCATGTTCATATGGTTGAAAGGCTACCAGCACTTCAGTGGGGGTGCGTCTGCGGGAAACAGAACATGGGGCGGCGAGACCTTTCCTTGACGGTGGATTGTGATTCAGTGTTCAGTGAGGCCAGTCAGTGACAGATGCTAACGACGGCCGCGATGCTAACTCGCTGGGTCAGCCGCCCACATTCCCCAGGGAACGAGGTAAAGTGGGGACACTCCCTCCCGCCCTCGTCACCTTAGTCCCTCTGGCAACAGGCCCCTTCTGCAGTCTCGGACCAAGGCCCACATCAGGAGGACCCAATACAGAGCTGGGGTGGAGCCCTGGGGAGTGATCCATCCAGATGCACACTGTTGACTCTGGGGTCTCACTGCCCCATTCAGATCCCTCCACCAGGCAGGAAGCCTGGGGTCCCTCGGCTTTGGGAGGGCATCCCCCGTCTCTGGGAGTGGCCTCTCTTCGATCCTCACTTGGAGGCTGTGCCTGTTTCTCAGGGCTCAGGGGCCAGTCCTCCACCTCTGCTCCAGCCCACGTGTGGTGCCTGGGTGGCTCTGTGAACTGCTCGGCCACCCCAGGTCCCAGATCTTCCCCCATAAGTGGTCGTGGTGGCTCATTTCTCTGCTGTTTAACAGCTGGATGTGTGCACAACTTTTCCAACTCCTGAGAGCTCCTGAGAATCAGGGGTCTGGGCATGAGCTTTTCAGGGACACATGCAAACCTGGTCCTCAAAAACTCTTGCCCCTCGCACAATGCAAAAAACATTTAGTCCATTTCAAGAGTCCCGTAGGCTTATCAGTTAAGGAATGTCCAAAATTCCAAGTCCAAAGTCTCCTCTGTGACCCAAGCCAAACTCTTAGCTGTGAGCACCTATAAAAATCAAAAGCAAGTTACACATATCCAATCAACAGAGCAAACATTTCCATCACAAAAGGGAGGAAGAGGGGCGCAGAGAGAGGGAGGGGGCCAAAGGAGGCCTGAAACCCAGCTGGACACCAGGTCCCCGGCTCTGCCCGGAACTCGGCCCAGCATCTAGGAACATGGCAGGAGTGTGCTCTGCAGGTGGCTTGGGCAGTCTGGCCCCTTGGCCTTGCTGTTGTAGTCATGGGGTCCCTTAAACCTTGCTCACTCGGCACCAGCTGCTTTTCTCAGCAGAGAGTTCAAAGCACTGGCTTCTCTGAATTCCTGGGTCCCGAGTTCAGCTTTTGCTCCACTTTCCTAGGGTCATGCATCACCCTCTTGGGGCATCCTAAATGAATTCTGACCCTGCTACATTTCACCGACTCCTTAGACCTTCCTTTGAAATCTCTGTGAAGGCTCCATGACCCTTGACCTCAGCATCCTGCATTCCTGCAGAACCAGCACCATGTCAATGATGTCAGGGTCTGCTGCCAGCTTGTGCAGTACCTGGTCCCCTTGGATCATGGCTGCAGTGTCCTCTAAGTTCCTGGGCAGCAGCATAGTCAAACGACTTCATAGGCCCCCATGTGCATCAGAATCCCCCAGGATCTCTTTCCCTTTTATACCCTTGATCCTGGAGTGGCTGTGCTCTTGCAAATTCCCAGGTAGTCCCCAAGCCATCTTTTCTGTTGTCTCTGTGCCAAGCACTTAGTAACTCTTCAGTGGCTGTAACCCTTTCAGCCAGCACACCTTCCTTGGTCACAGTTTTATAGGTGATTTTATGATCAACTTGCAAGTTTTTAAAACTCTTCAGCTCTACTTTCTGCTCCTGATTCTCACAGTCAATCTGTGTAGAAACTTCCAGCAAAATTCATGCCACTGACTGAATGCTATGAAATTTCCTCTGCCAGATTTTTTTTTTAAGTTTGTCACCTTTAAATTCAGCCTCACACAGTTTCAGGACATGGGAAAATGTAGACAAGTTCTTTGATAGAATATCACATGAGTGGCCTCTCGTCCAATTCTCAGCAGAGTCCTTGTTTCCATGTGGAGACCACCTGAGCACAGTCCGCCTTCCTCTTGGCCTTCTGGTCTTTTGAACTCCCACTAGAAACACCCATTAAACTGTGCTTACAAAATTTCAACCCTTCGCCATTCTGCATCTCCAAGCTGCTCCAGACTCCTCCTGCAAACCATTTCCAAAGGATCTAAACCACAGGTTCAGGTGACTCACAGCAGCGACCCCACTCCTGGTACCAGTTTCTGTGTTAGTCGGCTTTTGTGTTGCTGCTGCTGTGACTGAAATGCCTGTCCAGAACAACTTAGAGGAGGGAAAGTTTATTTTTGCCTCAGAGTTTCACAGGTGCAGTCCATGGTGGGCCGAATCCATTGCTTTGGGCCCATGGTGAGGCAGAACCTCACAGCAGAAGGGTGTGGTAGAGGGAGGCTGCTGCCCACATGGTGGCCAGAAAGCAGGGGAGGGTCGGAAGGGTCTCAGGGAAGATGCACCCTTCCAGGGCACACCCCAGGGACCCTCCTCCTCCAGTCACACCCCACCTGCTACACTTACCACCCATCCTAACCAGAACAGACTGATGAGGCTGCAACTCTCAGAATCTAATCATTCTGCCTCTGAATATTCTTGCATTAACCCAGGAGCCGTTAGAGGGCACCTCCTAGCCCACCCACAGCACTGCCTTGAAGTGGACTTGTGGCTTGCCTGAGGGCCTTGGGTCCAGAGTGGCAAGTTCAAAACAGCAGCATTTCACTTTGGAGACAAGTCAGGAATAGCCGTTGTCATGGGCAACGCGGGACGTTCCAATAAAAGTATTCCAAACTGCAGGAAACCTGGGCAGGGGCTAGCTGGTTCCGATTTCCTCATGGTGAATGGATGGGTGGCTAACAATCTGTGAATAATGGTAAGTGACTCTATGGAGGGTGGGCAGACACGGAGACATCAGGCCTGTCATGCAGTTTGCCAGATGTGGTTGACTCGTTGACTCATAACCTCCGAAAGAAAGGAAGATCCTGTCACCAGAGTAAGTACAATCTTGACCTTAGCTTTTCCAGTGTGGCTAGGGGATGTGCCCCAGGGGGCCTGGGTACTCCCGGGAGAGGAATGCTCTGATTCGGGGATAGTTTGAACCAGCTTTGAATTGGTGCTAGTGGCTGGGGACCATAAAAGCCACTGTGACTCCGTATCAACGAGGAGGCACAGGCCCTGGGCCATGGGTGGAGTTTTGATCCCACTTTATCTCACAGGTCAAGCAGCTCTTCTGACGCACACTGTGGCCGCTGCCTACTTTCTGAGGAAGTCCTGGCAAGGCACCTCTGGCTCCCGTGGAGCTGGCAGTGAACAGCCCTTCAGGGTCATGACTGTGGCTGTAGGGTGGCGCTGGCCTTGCTGGCTGGGTCTGAGTGGCGTCAGGAGTCCTGGGTCCAGAGGGTGGCGGTGCTCCCAGGGCTCTGGGGAGCCTCTTGGAATCCTGTAGCAGTGCCCGTGGAGCTCCCTCCATGTCCCTTCAGCCTCAGGATGGACAGTTCCTTCACTGACAAGTCCTGGGGTTTCTGCTCTCCCCTGTGTGCTTCTCAGCCATGCCTGTGACTTCTAACTTGTCCCCAAACTAAATCTCCTTCATGTGAAATACCTGGTGAGGCTTCTGTTTCCCGGGTGACCTCTGACTCAGAAAGTCCACCACTGTCAGATGTCCTGAGTTCCCCTAGTGACTGTAGAAATGCAAATCAGAACCACAGGACATGGACTGTGCCACACATACCAGGTGAGCAGAGAGTGGACCAGCCTGCGCTGTTGGAGGAAGGGCAGCAGGGCACAGGGCAGGCTGGGCAGCAGGGCAGGGAGGGCAGGGAGGGCAGCTGGCAGCAGGGCAGGGAGGGAAGAGAGGGCAACAGAGCAGGGAAGGCAGTGAGCAGCAGGGCAGGGAGGGCAGAGAGGGCAGGCAGAGCAGGAAGGGCAGCAGGCAGCAGGGTACAGGGAAGGCCAGGCAGGAGGGCAGTGGGGCAGCAGGGCAGTAGGGCAGGGAGGGCAGCAGGGCAGGCTGGGCAGCAGGGCAGGGAGGGCAGAGAGGGCAGGCAGAGCAGGAAGGGCAGCAGGCAGCAGGGTACAGGGAAGGCCAGGCAGGAGGGCAGTGGGGCAGCAGGGCAGTAGGGCAGGGAGGGCAGCAGGGCAGGCTGGGCAGCAGGGCAGGGAGGGCAGAGAGGGCAGGCAGAGCAGGGAGGGCAGCGGGCAGCAGAGCAGGGAAGGCAGCGGGCAGCAGGGCAGGGAGGGCAGCCAGGCAGCAGGGCAGGGAGGGCAGCGGGCAGCAGGGAGGGAGGGAAGAGAGGACAGCAGAGCAGGGAGGGCAGCGGGCAGCAGGGTACAGGGCAGGCCGGGCAGGAGAGCAGTGGGGTAGTAGGGAAGGAGGGCACCAGGGCAGTAGGGCAGGGAGGGCAGCAGGGCAGGCTGGGCAGCAGGGCAGGCTGGGCAGCAGAGCAGGGAGGGCAGCGGGCAGCAGGGTACAGGGCAGGCTGGGCAGGAGAGCAGTGGGGTAGTAGGGAAGGAGGGCACCAGGGCAGTAGGGCAGAGAGGGCAGGCAGAGCAGGGAGGGCAGCAGGGCAGGCTGGGCAGCAGGGCAGGGAGGGCAGCAGGGCAGAGAGGGCAGGCAGAGCAGGGAGGGCAGCAGGGCAGCAGGGCAGGGAGGGCAGGGAGGGCAGGGAGGGGGGCAGGGCAGCAGGCACCCGTGCTGGAACACGGTCTGGAATTCTGCAGGGAAATAAGTACCCGCCTGCTGCACCCCACGAGGTGCCGCTGCGGTGCTGGCCGACCCCGGGAGACTCTGGCAGGTTCAGGGGCTCCCCGTCTGCTCTGGCTTTGGGACTGTGCTGGGCCTTGGAGGTGACCTGGAGGCTCACCAGAGGGGAGAGGCTGAGAGGGTCAAAAGCGGCAGTGAAGGGACACTCCAGGGTAGCCTGTCCAGGTCTGAAAGACGTGATATGAAATGATTGATCTAAAGTTCACTGCCACTTACGTCAATTTATGACATGCTCCCATAGGGCACAGGGGCTCTGGTTGAGTCCCCTGGTTACTGTTTTCCCCTAGTGACCCATCTCTTGCTATTTAAATACCCAACCTTCATAGACTTCATTCCTTTCAATGCAATGCTTTCCACTTGATGCCTTTCCCCCCTGCTCTGTTTTGGGGATTGAGCCCAGGGACACTTAACCACTGAGCCACATCCCCAGCCCATTTTATTTTGAAGCAGACTAAGTGTCTTAGGGCCTTGCTAAGTTGCTGAGGCTTTGAACTTGGGACCTCCTACCTCAGCCTCCCGAGCCACTGGGATTACAGGCATGTGACACCACACCCAGCCCTAAAACAAAATTGAAAAATCTTTAGCTACTTTCTACATCCATTACTATGGGTGGAGTTCCTGGGTGTTCCTCTGAGACAGGCTGTGTAGCTCAGGTGCTGCGGGGCTGGGTGAGGGTCTGCCAGTGCACACCATGCTCATCCTCCTGGTGGTGACTGCTCCTGACACCGGGGCTACAGCTACTTTAAGAAGTTGGTTTGGAATTTTGGGTTAAAAGTTTCCTTTGAAAATAATGGGACATAGACTCTCAACTAGCATTTTTATGATTTTAAAAAACATACGACTGATGTTAAACAGTGGTACTTATAATGACAAGAAAAATATGTATGATCACGTTAAAGTGGGTTTCTGTGGAGAGGGATCAGGAGTGGGTTTGGGATAGAGTAAGATATAGAACAAAGAGGGCTGGCTTGCCCAGATTACAATGACGGAAGACTATGGTTTCTCAGCTGTCTGCCATTCAGGTTATGAAGAAAAAGAACGAGTGCCGCTACCTCCACCACCACCACCCCATCAGCACCTCCACCTCCACCATACCCTGCCACCATCTTACCCCTGCCTCCCACGCAGCACCACCAGGCCTGCCACCAGCCTCTTCTCCACCAGCACCTCCTTCACTTCCTCCATCTCCACCTCCTCCACTTCCTCCACCTCCTCCATTTCCACCTCCTCTGTCTCCTCCATCTCCACCTCCTCCGTCTCCTTCATCTCCACCTTCTCCACTTCCTCCACCTCCTCCACCTCCTCCACCTCCTCCACCTCCTCCATCTCCACCTCCTCCATCTCCACCTCCTCCATTTCCACCTCCTCTGTCTCCTCCATCTCCACCTCCTCCACCTCCTCCACCTCCTCCATCTCCACCTCCTCCATCTCCACCTCCTCCACCTCCTCCTCCACCTCCTCCACCTCCTCCTCCACCTCCTCCTCCACCTCCTCCATCTCCACTTCCTCCACCTCCTCCATCTCCACCTCCTCCACCTCCTCCATCTCCACCTCCTCCACCTCCTCCACCTCCTCCATCTCCACATCCTCCATCTCCACCTCCTCCACCTCCTCCTCCACCTCCTCCACCTTCTCCACCTTCTCCATCTCCACCTCCTCCACCTCCTCCATCTCCACCTCCTCCACCTCCTCCATCTCCACCTCCTCCACCTCCTCCATCTTCATCTCCTCCACCTCCTCCTCCACCTCAGCCACCTCCTTCACCTTCTCCTTCACCTCCTCCACCCACTTCACCACCTCCTCCACCTCTACCTCTTCTACCTCCACCTCCACCTTCTCCATATCCACTTCCTCTACCTCCTCCATCTCCACCTCCTCCTCCACCTCTGCCACCTCCTTCACCTTCTCCTCCATCTCCTCCACCCCCTTCTCCACCTCCTCCACCTCTACCCCTTCCACCTCCACCTCCTCCATCTCCACCTCTTCCACCTCATCCATCTCCACCTCCTCCATTTCCACCTCCTCTACCTCCTCCATCTCCCACCCCCTCCACCTCCCCCTCTTCCACCTCCACCTCTTCCACCTCTTTCTCCACCTCCTCCATCTCCACCTTCACCACCTCTTCTACCCCTCCTCCACCTCCTCTTCACCTCTTCCTCTTCCACCTCCTTCTCTACCTCCTCCACCTCCTCCTTCACCTCTTCCACATCCACTTCCTCCACCTCCTCCATTTCTACCTCCTTCACCTCCACCTCTTATACCTCCTTCTCCACCTCCTCCATCTCCAACTTCTCCATCTCCACCTTCACCTTCTCCTCCACCTCCTCCTCCACCTCTTCCATCTCCTCCTCCACTATCTCCTCCTCCACCTCTTCCATCTCCACCTCCACCTCTTCCACCTCCACCTCTTCACCTCCACCTCCTCCACCTCCACCTCCTCCACCTCCACCTCTCCCACCTCCACCTTCTCCACCTCTTTTTCCACCTCCTCCACCTCCTCCACCTCCACCTCCTCCACCTCCACCTCCTCCGCCTCCTCCACCTCCTTCTCCATCTCCTCCATCTCCACCTCCTCCACCTCCTTCTCCACCTCCTTCTCCACCTCTTCCACCTCCTTCTCCACCTCTTCCACCTCTTTCTCCACCTCTTCCACCTCCTTCTCCACCTCTTCCACCTCATTCTCCACCTCCTCCATCTTCACCTTCTCCACCTCCACCTCCTCAACTTCCACTTCCTCCACCTACTTCTCCATCTCCTCCACCTCCACCTCCTCCACCTCCACTTCCTCCACCTCCAGCGCTTTCTCCACCTCCTTCACCTTCACTTCCACCTCCTCTTCCACTTCTTTTACCTCCTTCTCCACCTCATCCATATCCTTCTCCTTCATCTCCATCTCCTTCACTTCCACCTCCTCCACCTCCACCTCTTCCACCTCCTTCTCCACCTCCTCCATCTCTACCTCCTCCTCCACCTCCTCCACCTTTACCTCTTCCACCTCCTTCTCCACCTCCTCCATCTCAACCTTCACATCCTCCTCCACCTCTTTCTCCATCTCCTCCACCTCCTACATCTCCTCTTCCACCTCCTTCTCCACCTCCTCCACCTCCTCCTCCACCTGCTCCATCTCCTCCACCTCCTCCATCTCCTCTTCCACCTCCTTCTCCACCTCCTGCACCTCCTCCTACACCTCCTTCTCTACCTGCTCCACTTCCTCCACCTCCATCTCCTCCTCCATCTCCTGTTCCACCTCCTCCATCTCTTCCTCCACCTACTCCATCTTTTCCACCTCCTCTACCTCCTCCTCCTCCTCCTCCATGTCCTCCTCAACCTGCTTCATCTTCTCCTCCACTTCCTCCTCCACCTGCTCCATCTTCTCCTCCACTTCCTCCTCCACCTGCTCCATCTTCTCCCCTACCTTCTTCTCCACCTGATCCACATCCTCCATCTCCTCCTCCTCCTCCACCCCCTCCACCTTCTCCTCCATGTTTTCCACCTCCTCCTCCACCTTGTCTACCTCCTCCTCTACCTCCTCCACCACCTGCTCCACTTCCTTCTTTGCCTGTTCCACTTCCTCCTGCACCTCTTCCTCTTCCTCCTCCTCTTTCATCTGCTCTACTTCCTCCTCCACCTCCACCACCTCTTCCTCTACCTCCTCTTCCACCTCCTCCACCTCTTCCTCCTCTTCCTCCTGCACCTCCACCTCCTCCACCTCCTCCACCTCCTCCACCTCCTCCACCTCTAATATGTCCTCCTCCACCTCTACTATCACCTGCACTTCTACCTCTGTGGTCACCATTATCATGCCACCATCAAATCCGTGCCCAATGTCTTTCACCATCACCTTGTCACCACCACCTCCACCACCATCACTATAACAGAACTCAGCCCCATGAAATATGGACCAAAGCAGAGGCCAACAAAGACTTAATAACATGCTGCTCTTAGGGATAGATGGTGACACCTGCCGCCAGTGAGTGAGACCCTATTAGAACCCATGTACCATCAATAGCACCCAGAGGATGGAGGGCGAGTTAGAGAATCAGGCCCTGGGGGCTATTCGCCTGACAGACAGGAGAAGTTCTGTGGCTCCACCGGGCTCCATGGTGGCGGTAGCTCACCAGGAATAGATGGGCAGACTGAGGGGGTGATTGGTGTCATGGTCTGAACCTATTTATGCCAACCTGTGGCCTGCCAAGATACGGGCTCATTTTCACATTCCACACACAAAGACCAGCATCAGTTTCCCCCCATCTTAGTGTCTCTGTGATAGGAGCTCAGCTGAGGACCTCATTCCAGCCTGTGCCGGGAGCCATGCCATCGTCCCTCGGCGTGACAGTTGACAACATGCTGCGTAGGTGGAGACTCCGCCCCGTAATCCCCCTCTATCCTCATTGCCTCCACCCTGTGAACGTCTCAAGGGTCTGTCTTGTCTTCTCTCAGTCTGTGATTAGCAGAGCCGTGCACACGAGGCTCCCTAATCTCGCTTCCTAAATCAACCCTTGAAACCAGCCCCTTAATACTGCAGTACTCTCTGCTCTGAACCTCTTCCAAATTGTCTTTCTCGTATCGAGCGGCCTGGCCCACAGAGCTGAAAGCAGCCTCCTGGGGGCACGTGAATACCCTGGCCCAGCCTCCCAAATCCATCTTCTTCCCCGCTCCTGTTCGTATCGGTAGATGCACCAGACCCCCGCTCAGGTCAGCTTCCAATCCCGCTAGAGACGAACGTGCGGATCAGGAGGAGAGCAAAGGTCAGGGGTGCCCAGGGGCTTCTCCAGGCAGAGTTTGAGCTTAGCGTCCTTCTTTCTGCTGCCTGCCGATGACTGGACTCTGTGCTGTCCCAGGAGCTGGCACACAGTCCCGAGAGTCACTGGAACGGCGGGGGCAATCCGACTGCACCAGTGTCTCAGCTGTGGCCAGCAGGAGCGGAGGTCCCTGCCGGGTCCTGAGCTCCTGTTCCTGCTGCCTGGACCTCCCAGCCACTCACCAGCATCAACACAGCCAGGGCATCTTGGCTCGTCTGCCCCGGGGGCAACTTGAACTTTTTTCTGTTCCTACATCTGTTCTCATGTGCTCTTCCTAAAATAATTCCTGTAATACCCTGATGGACACATTCCCGGGCGGACAACCTTTCCTCGCGCTCTAATTTGTCCTCTTGTTGAAGGCTCTCTGCAAGCCGTCATGGACATGACTTATTTATGTGTTATAAATGCTAGCAAAGCTACCAAGCAAGCTTTTAGGACAGTCTGTCGTGCTTCACTCTGATGACTTCTAATGTACAACTGGTGCTAGTTTCCAGCCTGAAAATATCTGACTGCTGAAGTCTGCCTCTCACAGGGAAGGCTGTGGTGTGGGAGAGCACAGGAAGATGGGCCAGCCTTGCCCAGCTGCACTGTTGAACACTGCACAAGCCAGCCCCCAATGCCAGTGGCTGCTCCTGGGGCCTGCAGTACACAGGAGGCATCTTGATGTGCAGAGGTCCCAGCAGGAGCAGAAGCCTTCCCCACTGCAAGGTGGAGAGTTGGTGGGACCTGCAGCTCAGAACAGCCCTTGTCTACAGACGCTCCCAGTAGCGTTTGAGGTCGTTTCCGACCCAGCACGGTGCGCCTGTCGGGCGGCCTTCCCGCGTGTCTGTGCCAGCGTATCCTGCACCAGCCCAAGCCTTGTTTCTCTTGCTCCTTTGGCTCTGAGTGTCCTTCCTGCCCACTCAGCCTGGCCCCCTCCTTTGAGACTCTGCCCCACTCTGGAGGGACTGCGTCCTCTGTGCCCCCACCCTCTGCCGCATGGACGCCCTGCCCTGTGTGTGATAGTGAGTCGAGTGCTTCTCTCTTGCCCAGGGGGTAGTGAGCGCTCAGTGCAAGAGGCTCTCTTTCCTTTTCCCAGGGCTGGACCTGGGCTGGGCCGCCGCCGGTGCTTGGGAATGTTTGTTGAGTGACCGTCTGAGGAGTGTTTGACGCTCTTCACGCTCTACTCCCGTGTTTCCCCGCAGACTTGGTTGACCAAGAAGGGTCTGTTGATGAAACATGAAGTTCCTGCCACGTCTTCATCCTGTGAAATGAAACCCCATTCTTCTTGCCCCCCAGGAGTTTGCACAGATTAGTGCTCTCCACACAGAAGCCAGGTGGCCACAGTGCCCTTGGTCAGGGGTTCTCAGTTGACCTCCCCAGGAGTGTCCACGGGGAGGCCCACTGTGAGGTACAGGAAAGGCATCTCCATGGCTTCCCAGGCTGAGAGGGGACGCGTGGTAGCCACACCTGGCCTCCTCCACCCGGCCGACGTGTCTGCACAGTGGTGAAGTCACGGATCTCAAGACGAGAGCATCCCAGGTGGGCCAGGTAGGCGCTCAGCCCAGGGCCACCGAGACGGCGGGGCCGTATGGGGGTATGTGACAATAGGGCAGGGCCCGGGTAGCTGTCCACACCCAGGAATGCCAGGATGGCCATCAGCACCAGCAGAGCAGGCTGGTGAAGTGGACTGTCCCCGAGAGCCTGCAGAAGGGGCACCCTGGCCTCAGGCCTCCACCCACAGCGGGGACAGAGGACGCTGCTGCTGTTTTGAGCCCCTGGGCTCACGGCCACTGGTCAAGCAGCCTAGGAGACAGACTCAGGGTCTCCGTGGCAGGCCAGGGAGGTAGGAGCCTAGGCCTTCTTGAGTGGCCTCAACTCACCTGAGCACTGAGCTCAGCACCCAGGGTGCCACCCAAGCCCTGGGCAGGAGGGACATGGCAGCCCCAGGTGCCTGGTTTGTGGGGTGGCTGTTGTGCACCACAGGTGATCTGATCCTAGGCCGAGAGAGTCTCTGGCACACCTCCCTGGAGGCTCCGTGCGCCTGGTGGCATGGACACATGGTGTGGAAGCCGTCTCCTCCTTCCCTCCGGCGTGGCCTGACCCTTGGCCTATGTCAGAGGCCCTATCCCAGGTCCTTGTCCTCTAACTTTGGTGAAGACTAAAGAGTCCCAGGTGCCCAGAGAGAAAAACAGCTTCTGCCTTCAAACTGCCAAGGTCCTGTGACAGCTGGGCACTCTGGGTGTCTGTGAAGGCTGCGATCCCTCCTGGCGGTCACAGCGCAGCTCTGACAGGTTCTCCCTGCAGCCCCTTCCTCTTACAGTGGGCAGGGTGACAAGGACGGCAGTGGCCCCCACCCTCGCAGGGTCTTCACTTGGGAGGCGATTGGATCTGCGTGGCCTAAGGCCAGGTTCTTTCCCGCCACAGCCGCTGGGTCCTGTGTGGTTCCAGCCTGGGTCACTTTGGAATCAGTCCAGCTGTCGTCGCTGACCTGGACAGCAGAACAGACCTTCTCGGCAGCACTGCCCGGCCAAGGGTGCGTGTGCGTCTGTGTGCGAGCACACCCAGGGGTCGGGACACCAGGCCTAGCGGCGAGCTGTGTTCCTGTGAAGGGAGACGTTTCCCATCTCAGCTGAGGTCAGAGGGCAAACCCGTGCCTGATCCTCTCCAGCCTGGGGAAACCAGTGGACCTTGGTCCTGGGTGGGTTCTGAGATCCCCGTTCCCTGTTTCACGGAGGACAGGCTGTGTGGGCCTGAGCGCTAGGACGGCCGTCTCCTGCAGGCACCGTTTCTCCCAGCCCAGTACAGCAAGCATTTGGGGTGGGTGGCTGGGGAAGGGGGTAATCACAGAGAAATGCTTCTGAGTTTTGGAACATAAAGCAAAATTGGAAATCCGTGATTGGGAGGCAGCTCAAGTCCTGGGGCTGGTGGAGCCAGGACCCTGAGGAGCAGGCCAGGCAGGGGACAATGCCAGTGGCAGAGCCGGGGCCTCTGGGCAGGCTGTGCCCAAGTGCAGTCTGGCCCAGGGACATGAGGGGCCGCGGCACGATCGGGCTGGGGGAACCCGCAGCACCAAGGCTGAGCCCAGGGCCGTCAGGCAGGAGGCGCCCAGGAGAGACGGGAGTGGCACCGCGGGTGCGTGGGCCGGGCCCTGTGTGGGGGTCAGGGCTCTGCCAGGCAGCGCCCTGCACAGCTGTGCTGTTTGGTTCCAGGAGCCAACGGGCGCAGGGTCTTCACTTTCTAGGCATTTTCAAAGCAGGGAGCACAGCAACATCCTCAGAGTGCAACTCCAGAGACAGTGAACTTCGACTTCAGCACCCGCCTGCGAGGAGGCAGGCCAGGGGCCTCCATGGGGCGTCCGGGTCCTTTCCTTTACCTCCATCAAGGACCAGAGCTCAGGCGGTCACCTTCCCTTTCTCACAAGAAAGTGGGGGAAAAAGGACAAATAACTCGGGGGCCCTGAGCTCTGGCGCCCGCCCGGCTGCTCGTTTTCTTCCGTGCAGGGCGCTCGTGACCACGGCTCACAGGTGACTGCTGAGAACTTGGTCAGGGGGAGAGAGACGCTCCCGAGCCATCTTAGACATGAGATCATCTTTCCTGTGTGCAATTTAATGATCTCTTTCATTTGAGGCAGTTGTAAAAGCCAGTAATTATAGTGATTCCTAATATCCCCATGCCAAATTGTCCACCGGGGCCCTGGAGTGAGTGGGCGGAGCTGACTGTCCACGCGGGGCCAGCACGGTGGATAGGATGTGTTATCGCCGTTGCGTCAGCAGTCAGGTAGCCAGGAACCCTGTCAGCAGCTTCCCAGCTCTCCTGTCTTGTTTGCTCAGTGTTGGGTTCCTCACCCTGGAAAATAAAAGCGTGCGTGCGCTGAGCAGCCAGGAGCAGCTTCGCCTGTGAACACCTCGGGGCGTTCTGGAAGGTGCTGCGGCAGGAGGCGAGAATCAGAGGTTTCTCCCTGCAGCCAGCCCGGCCGCGTCTCTGCCCCTGCTCTGGAGATGCTAAGCAGGTAATTAACAAATCATAAGGCACAGGTGTGCCAGGTGAAGTTTGGTAAATTGCTTTTGATCTAAATTGAGATGCTTTGGGGATTTAACTTCTTAGACAAAAAGGGCATAAATAAATAATCAAGATTTTAAGGCTGGAACTTGCAAGCAGACTCTAAAACGTCTTAATGCACTGGAGGAGGTGAGCGGGAGGTGGGCGGGGCAGCCCTGTGGTTGGTGCACTGGGGCAGCTCAAGCGCAGCTGGGCAAATGTCCCATGTGTTTGGAAACCGAGCCTCTCCTGGGGAGCGTGAGTGTGTCTCCAGTTCCACTTTACATCCTGAAGTAGAAAGGGAGGAGCAGGGGGCGCCCTGAGGCCAGTCATGTTCCCGGGCCTGGGTGTCCAGGAGCGTGGTTTGTCCATGGCAGGGCAGAAGCCGCGTGGCGTTCTCCGAGGGTGCCCAGCGTTGACTGGTGTCCTTCGACCACACCCCTCATGGAACAAGGCACAAAACCTCAGCTTCTGGCCGCGGAGCCCCTTCCAGTGTCCTTCCTGAAGCCCACCTGGCAGGTGGGCTGGTGCTCAGCCCCAGGCTGCCCGTGAGGCTGTGCCGTCCTGGTGAGGGACTTCCTGCACTCCGCCCTGAGCCCTTTGCCTTTGGTCTGGGAGGCGCTGGGCTTTGGTCTCCAGCCCCTTCCCTGCCGTCGTGGATTTGGGGGCCTGAGGTTCTCCCGAGTCAGTGGGTTTTGGCCCCCCCACACCTGGGCTGCCACAGCCTCACACTGTGAACCGCTCTGCCCCTGGTGGGTCCCGCTCTGCACACAGATCCCCGCACTCACGACCGCCCTGGGCCAACCATGCAGGAGAGTCTGACTCCCAGCTTTTATGATGGTTTCCTAGTGTCATGGTTGAGATGTGGGTGTCCCCCAAAAGCTCATGTGCGAGGCAGTGCAAGGAAGCTCAGAGGTGGTTGGGTCCTGAGCCTTGACCTAACCAGTGTGTGGGTCCAGTGGAGTGCATTTCCTGGGTGGTGATGTGGGTGGGTGGGGTGCGGCTGGAGGGGCTGGGCCACGGTGGGTGTGGCTCTGGGGCTTATGTTTTGTCCTGTTGAGCAGAGCTCCCTCTCTCTCTGCTTGCTGGTCATCGTGTCCTGAGCTGCCTTCCTCCTCCACACTTTCCTGCCACCATGTTCTGCCTCACCTCAGCCCCCTAGCAATGGAGCTGGTCATCTATGGACTGAGACCTCTGACACTTTTCCTCCTCTAGAATTGCTCGTCAGGTCTCTTGGTCACAGTGGCAAGAAAGCACTTAGCATGAGTTGGCAAGCCCATCATAGCCTTTGGAAGGAATCCGCCCCTTGGATGTGGTGGGCAGCAAATGTGCACGTCTGTGGTTTTTACTGTTTGTGTCCGTTTCTCACGTCCCTTCAGCAGGAAGAGGAGCCATGCTAGACCCAGGGGGTACAGCGTGGGTGAGAGCTGGTCCCTGCAAGTGAGAAGGACGCGAGTCGGATCACGGGCCGGAAGGCAGCGGCCATCTGCGGCAGGCCTCTGTGGGGTGAAGCGTGAGCCCCCCACAGCGTGCGGAGGGGCTGGGGCTGGAAGGAGCTTCGCCGAGTAGCCCTCTACAGAACAGGACGAAGCCAGCCAAGGGCACAGAGGGACGGGGACAGTGTGCAAAGGCCCAGGGGCGGCACTGCTGAGAGGGACAGGACAGAGGGAGTGAGTCACAGAGCCAGGGGACCAGGGTGCAGGTTGGCAGAGGCTTGTGGAGGAGCAGGGAGGGGCTGAGAGCCCACCTGGAGGTCATGGGGGGTGCTGTGGCATGGGCAGGGGAGTGCCCCGTGGGGAATGTCGGTGAGCCAAAGGGTCCTTCCTGGGTCCACAGGGCTGCTGGGTAGGGAGGAGGAGTGTCCCAAGGGCATGTCCTGTGTGGGTGGTGGTGTGTCCCGTGGAGCCTCCACACTGGGACCTGTCATCCCAGCTCTGAGTCTGTGGACATGGCATGGAGCAGGCAGCTGGACGCAGCTGGAAGGGAGACCACCCAGGCTGGACGTGGGTTTGGGAGGCACCAGCGGCACCTCCTCCTGGGCATGCCCTGGACCTCAGTCTTAAGGTTGGCAAGGATCTTAAAAAGTGAAAGAATCAGGTAGAAATGTGATGGAATGGGCCTGTGGTCACCCAGCTGGTGTCAGGTTAGAAGAAGAGGCCGCGTGTGCGTCCAGGTGTGGGACGTCTCCCTGCACTGGGGAGTGGGGACCCGGGACTTTGCCAAGTGGCTTCCTCTGTCCTTCCTTCCTTGTGGGCTGGCAGGGCGGGCCAGGGAGGAGGGTGACCCAAGGTCTGCACGATTAGCTGCCATGGCCCAATCACTGCCAAGTGACCCCTAAGTAACAGTGCTTGAAGACACGGACATCTCAGTGAACCAGATTTCCTTTCTTCCTCTTTTCCCTCCCAGGATGTGTGCACCGGGGGAAGGAGGGAGCTTCACCAGCTTGGCTGGAGCCACAGAGGTACTCTGCCATGGGGGAGTCCACTGTCCTCTCTCCTGTCCCCCTCCTGCCGTCCATCATTCCACGTGGACTTGCAGATGGCTGAGGACTTAGCATCTTCCCCCTCCAGCTGCCCGGAACTGTTGGCAGCCTGGCTGGTGCTTGGTGGTGCGGGTCCCAGGCCACTCTTCTGTCCAGTTGTCTGCCCAGCTCCTCTGTCCACAGCCAGCAGGTGTAGGCACAGGAGTCCCTCGGAGCCCCGTGAGGTGGGCCAGGAGGCCAGGCCTGGGAGGACCAGAGAAGGGAGCCAGTACTGTGCCAGCAGCAGGATCCTCAGGACCCATGATGCAAATAGAGTAAGAAATGCAGAGCTCAGGGCCGGGCTGGGGCTTCCAGGTGCTTCCCTGACCCGGCAGGGCAGCCCGTGGCCCTTCCTGGGCTGCTCAGGGGTGAGAGGAAGCAGGAGCCGCATCCGGCCACACCGGCTCCTCCTCTGGACTCTCAGAGGTGTCCCCACAGAACTGCCTGGGGGCCGGTTCTGCCTCACTGTGGACCAGCGCCTCCCCACCAGGAAGGGTCTGGGCACGAGTCTGGCATGTCCAAGGCGGAGCCCCCTCCCACAGAGCCCTTCCCGAGGGGCCGGGCACGCCCCTCCCGGCTGCAGCGCTCCACGCCTGCCCTCGGATGGGCGCCTGTCTGCTGCCTGGCTTCCTGCTGAGCTGTGTCAGGTCACCATTCCTCTGCCCATCGCTCCCCGGCACCCAACCGCTTAATGTGCAAAGGAACTTTCCAGCAATTCTTCAAAGGATCTTCGTGCAAAACAGCTAAGCCCTCCTGTTCGCCCTACCCCTTCTCCCATCCGTTTTATAGTAGCTATCGTAGAGCTGACAAAGGCAGGAGCAGTGACGTTGACTTCCAAGCAGATGCTGTGTCCACTGGGCCAGGACGAAGCCACGGCTTCCCGAGCGGGGTGCTGCAGCAGGCCCCCGAGGGCTTCTCTTCCTCCAGTTGCCTCCGGCCTCCGCCCAGGCTCTCAGAGGCCCACCGAGGTCACATCCCCCGCTGCACACCTTCACCTACCTTATTTATTTCCCATTTCAGGACACTCTGCTGACTCGTGTTTGGTCTGGGAGCTTCAGCACCACACCTTCATTTATGTGTCTCTAACAGACAGAATAAAACAGGGTCAGTCCTCCCGAAACCCAGTAGAAGCATCACGTCACCTCGACGTGCTGAGCAGGCCCTCCGCTCGCGCTCTCCCAGGGCCGGGCTGCTCCTCCCTTCCTGTACCCCCAGACGGCAGGCTCTTTTGTCTGATCCTTACCTGGGCAAATTTGCCTTATGATAGAAAAACTGATCATGCAGTTGGTCCCCATCCAGATGTCCTCAGGACAAGAGGCTCATTTCATCTCCTGTTTCCCAAATGAAGCTTTAAATCTAATTAGATCTTGAAAGAAAATAGCTGGGACATGGCTTCTGAAAGCAAAGGGCTTCTCGTTGGAAGAGTGTTCTTGTTTGTTTATGCTTTGAGGCTCTTAGCGAGGGGGATGTTCGCTGGGCTGCAGGGTGTCCCTGGCGGGGTCCTGGGGGCAGAGCGCTGGAGCAGGTCACGAGCCTCTCTAGACCAGGAGTCCAGCTGTTCGACACTCAGCAGTGTGAGGGCACAGTGCAGCCCGCCATGGCCTTTCCTGGAGCAGAGACCCAGTGAACACTTGGGAATAAGTGAATTCACGCTCATCCATCACCGGGTCGCCCCAGAGCAGCTGTTTTATTAAGGATGAGCTTTTTCATGTTGGTTTGGAATGGGAGGCTTGAAAGGAGAAGACCTGAATATTTTTAACTATTTCAATGTCTTGAGAAGAGACAAGTCTGCTACAGAATGAGGGCCCAGAGATCCCCGGCCTTCTTGCTGACTCTGGCAAGTGCAGCCCCTTGACCCTGGATCAGAACTGTGAAATGAAAAAACTTCTTTCTTTTATAAAGCCAACTACCTCAGGTATTTTCTTGTAGTAACACAATAGGGACTAACACAAGTTCCTGATTAAGAGGCCCACAGTGAACCTTAGGCTGGATTTGTGGCTTCGTCACACACCTTTGAAATCAGCTGTCTGCCTAAGCATTTTTTCATAAATGTACATCATAACCAGAAAGGTAGATTTCCACCATATTCATGTTGTAGTAAGGAAGTCAGGGGCCTCTGCAGGCTCTCGAGGCGGACGGCCACACGGAAGCAGCAATCCTGGATACGGCTCCCAGGCAGCACTGTCCGCAGCCCTGGCTCCCAGTTCAAGGTTGGGAGAATGCGATAGATAATGGTGAGTTCCCATCCCACAGTAAAAGCGCTAACCCTGGAATGTCTAGGAGGAGAGCTTCCTGTTCCGTGGGAATTCTGTCCGTGCTGCGGTTCTTTTGGATTCTCCGTCACGTGGTGAGACCAAGATGCGAGCCTGTGGACCCGCTCTGGGGGGATTTGTAAATATCTGTGAGACTCGAATTGAAGATCAAAAATAAAACTGAGCCTGGCTCTCAGGTTTCCTCTGAGCCCCTGCCTTGGGGACAGCACAGTAATTAGGACAGAGGGATATCGAGATTATGCCTCAAACAAACTGGGGCAGAGCTTCTTTAGCTCTACCGACTATTTTTATCTCAGAGGCCAAAACACGAATCTCAGTACTGAGCCTAACTCGGCTTCCGCATAATGTCAGAAAGTCAGTGGCAGGAGACCTTGGCTCTGGGGCCACCAAGCCCCACCAGAGGGGCGGCTGGGGCTGGCCCTGCTCCCTGGAGAAGGGCAATGGTCTGGGTCAGGCCCAGGCCCAGCCCAAGGGTTCCTTACCCCGGGGCTGGTCTTCCACTCTGGTGAGTTAAAGGGCTGGCCTGGCGCAGTGGACAGCACGGGCCCAGGTGCTCGGGCCCCGGCTGGCACTGCAGGCTCTGCTGTGTCCACTGTGACTCCGGGGCCTCTGTCTGTCCCACCTGTAGCAGCCCCTCCCGAGGGTTCATGGGAGAAGGGCCGGCCGGCCGCCTTGGTTCTGGGTCTTGCCAGCAGAACCTCCCTGCAGAGGGGGAGATGGACTCGACGGGCAGCCTCCCTCAGGGACACAGCCACCAGGTCTGGGCATCTGCCTGTGAGTTACAGGGGTTTCGCTGATTTCAGAAAACCCAACCGAGCATAGCAGAGTCAGGACAGAATCAAAGAAGTAAACTTGAATATTTTCCCTTCTTTAATGCAACATTTGTGTTAATAAAGGGGCAACTATATTACAACTCTTACAAGTTTTGAAATGAAGTGACTTAGATGTCCCTTTGAGTCCAGTTTCCTCATCTTGAAGAGGGGGTAAGCCCTACATCTGTCCCCAGGCTGCTGTGAGGTCGGCTGTGATTGGACACCCTCACCTGGTCAGACCTCGCCCCGAGGAGCGCAGGACCGGCCACTGTTGGTATTCACGGTGTCGATGATCTGAGGGGACAGTCTCTGTCCCTGTCTGTCAGGCTGCTGTCACCGAGTGCCACTGACCGGGCAACTCTGAATGGGCACAAGCAAATTTGGCTCACAGCTCTGGAGGCTGGAAAGCCCAAGTTCAGGGTCTGTGTCCTGCTATGTCCACCCCTGGCAGAAAGAGAGGGGGCTGCAGGTACCAAGAGCTCATCCTGTGAGGGGCAGGGGTCCCCCAGATGCTGGAGCCTGGGGCCCTCCCCTCCTGCAGGGCCACCTCCTCACCACGGGGTAGGGTCAGGTTCCAGCATGGACTTTGGGGACACATTCAGACCCCTGCAGTCTCTCAATGAACTCCCTGTCAATCATCTTTGAAAGACGGCGACGGTGGCTGGTTCTGAAGGGGGCTGAGTGGAGAAGCTCTCCGATGGAGTTTGGGTGTCAGAGCTGAGCCCCCCTCACATGGCTTCCCCTCTGTGGACCTGCGGGGGGTGAGTCCAGGTGGGGGCGTCTCTGAAATGCCTTCCTGCCTTGCAGGTGGTTTTAGGTCTGGGCGGAGCCATGGACAACGGCTCAGGGTTGTTCTGGTCACGTGCGGCTTCGTGGCTGCATATGCACGTCTTCAGGGCCACATCCACCCCCACCCCCCCCTTCATTCCTTCAAGCTCTCCTGTCTCAGGCTGGCCACACTCAGCCTGTGTCCTTCCTTGGTTAGGAAGACCGTCCACATTGGAGGCACCAGTCTCCAGGGCTCACTTACACCACTGCCTGCGTGGCCCCTCTCCCCAGCCCTGAGAGTCGGCTGGTGTGTTCTCAGGGACACCTGCAACCACCTGCCTGGCCTCCAGGTCAGTGGCAGGGCTGCGGGAAGGGCAGTGACCTCAGTCTGGGGTGGAAGGTCCCACACACGTTTTCAAGTCTAGTTATTTGGGAGCTACTCTACTATCCCTGTTGGCAGGTCACGGTCCATGTCCCAAGCAGACCACTAGCTTGGTGGCCAAGTCCCCCCCAGCTAAGGGTAGGACGCCAGCTTGGGTGGTGGTCAGGGGCACCAGGATCCCCTCCATGCCCAGCGCATCCCTCCCACTGGCTTGTCACACAGGACGCCCTGCCAGGCACTCCCTGGCACACTGGCCTCCCTGAAGCCTGAGGGCCTCAGCATGGCGCCCTATGTGGGCAGCTAATATGGGAGGACGGGGCTGGGTCTGGGCTAAGGGCAGGTTGGGGTCAGTGCACAGCACAAGACGGCAGATCCCAGGGCCCACAGGGGGTGCTGGCCACACAGGGTCCCTGCAGGGCGAGGGGCTGGTGGAAGCAGAAAGGTCAGTCGGAGAGCCCGATCCGCGTGGCCTGGCCTGGCCCTGCGCTTGGCAAGGGCTCGGAACCACGTCTGTCATCTCTGAAGTAACTAGGGCGCCATCGACTCCCTCCAGATTCCTGGCCTGGTGCTCGGGCGTGGATGTGGCCCCGTGTGAAGCCCACACTTTACCCGCTGCTCTGCCGGCTGCCACTGCTTGGCCAGGGTGCGCTGTGTGCACAGATTGAGGGAAAGCCGCTCACGAGCTGGAGAGAGGTGGCCGGGCTGCTGGAGAGGAGGCCCTGTGTCACGGTCCCTCGTGACCCAGGTGCTCCCAAGAAAGGACGCACGGAATGCGAGGCTCTGCGGTGTACTAGGTGCCCAGGGCCACGTGTGGGGCTGGGATTCTGTGGTCAGGGAGCTGGCCACGGGACACGATCGAAGGAGAGTCTGAGGAAGTGGTTTCATGAACCGGCAGGTGGATCTTGTGCTGGGTTCTCTCACCTGCCCCAGGCCCCTGGTGCGTTCTCCCCCACGGTGGGCACAGCACGACTCTGCGAGCCTGCCCTTCCACCCCCACCAGCTCCTCCACACACTCACCTGATGGCCTCACCTTTGCTCAGGGTGAGTGGCATGGGGGCTGCAGGGCCCTCGACTGCCCTCACTCCCCTGGGGCCTCCTGGGGTCTTCTTGTCCTCCTCCCTTCTCCCAGGGCCGCTCAGGTCAGCCAGAGAGCTGCCCCTCTGTGCAGGGGCCTCCCTTTGTGGACCGTTCTCTCTCTCTGCAAATTCCCCTCTTTTCTCATGCTTTCTGCTAGACCTAAAAGCAATCAAGTTCAAATCTAAACCACTGAGGTTTCATGGCCCTGCAGTCGGAACGGCAGCCATCAAGAATACAACAGTAGTAGATGCTGGAGGGGATGTGAGAAAGGACCACTTTACACCATGGTGGGACTGTGAATTGGTACAGCCTCTACGGAAGTCAGTGTGGAGCTCCTCAAAACACTAGGCATGGGACCACCATCTGACCCAGCGATAGCACTCCGTGGTGTTTTCCCTGGAGAATTAGAATCTTACTACAGTGAACATCCACACCCATGTGCAGAGCAGCAGAGTCACTTGGCCAAACTAGGGAACCAGCTTACGTGTCCATCAACAGATGACCGGATCAAAAATGTGGTGCATGTACACTATGAAGTTTATTCAGCCATAAAAATATGAAATCATGTCATTTGCAGGAAAGTGAGTAGAAGTAGAGACCATGATGTTAAGAGAAATAAGCCAAACTCAGAAGGTCAAGGGTCGACTGTTTTCCCTCGTGTGTGGATGATAGGAAAAGGGAAAAGAAAGCTAGGTGGGGGCTTCTCCTGAGAGCAGAAGGGGGACAGTAGAGTATGAAGGGGGCCTAGAGGGAGGGTGAGGAGGGAAGGAGGAGCACTGGGAAGGATGGTGGCCGAATCACGTCCTCCGTGTGTGGATGGACAGTACGGGACCCAGCTCCCACAGTGACGTCCAACCCCAGCGCGTGAGCTGAGCAGACTCCAGCTCTTCTCCTGCCCACACCCTGTCTCTCGGGCTCTCCGCCATTGCTAAACGTCCCTTGGCCCTCAGCTCCACCTTTAGAGCCATCCCCCCTCCTGAGTAGACACTGTTCCTGATGTCCCTTGGGTATCTCCACGTGAACACATTCATTCTGAAGTTACCGGTCGGGGGGGGCACCCGTGTGCACCCAGCCGCCTGGGGGTGTGGGGGCTCCAGTGAGTGACCGTGTCACAGGCTGGCCATCGCCCTGCCAGCTCTCTCCTGCTACTTCTTCTGGCGGGTCTCCCTCCCACTATGTCCACCTCTAGCTTTGTCCACTCTGCAGATGGAGTCACAGACCTGACCGGATCCCTGATTCAGACTCCTGATGACCACAGCAGGCAGGTGCAGACCTCACTGACTGCCAAGACCATCTTTGGGCAAACCTCAGATTTTACGCTGGTTCACAACAGCGTGACCACTGATTTCAGATCAGAAACACCTGCGGGGGGCATTAAGCCCACACTGCATCAATAAAACATGGGTGTGTTCTCCCAGGAGCGCCTTCCCGGCCAGGAAGTGCTGCTGCACGCCCTTCTCATGAACCATGTTACTGCCCAGCTCACTGAAGCAATCCAGGCATTGTATGAGGTCACACAAGAGCCAGAGTTTGAGCTCAAGGTGGACCCATAGTGACATCAGCTCCCATCTCGGGGGCCTGGACACACCCCTCCTCCAGGAGCAGGTGCCTTGGGCAGCCATTGCGTCCTCTCCACACCTGCTGTCCTCTGCCCTTACTTCTGACAGCTCCTTCCGTGGTGGTTTCTAGCATTGGTCCTGCTGGTCACCCCCTCTGGGGATTCAGCAGAAGGTGCCTGGAGCAGGTAGAAGGCTCAGGGACGGCTGAGCGCTGTGGAGGCCCGACACAGGTCTTCAGGATGCAGAACTGTGGAGAAGACCTCAGAGGGATGAAGGCAGAGAGGGTGGTCATTCCCAGGAGCCAGGACCACAGGGCTGCAGACTCACTGTGCAGCTCTGGATCTCGTGTCCCCCAAGACCATGAGTCAGAGCTTGCTCCCCAGCGGGTGCAGCTGGGAGGCGCCGGGCCTTGAAGAGGCAGGGTCTAGTGGGTGGTGTCCAAGACTGGGATGGGCCTTGGAGGCGAGTGGGGGCCCAGGCCCCTCGGCACTCTCTCACTGCTTCCCTGTCCGGCTAAGGGTCTGGCCCAACCCCATGTGTCCAACCATGGCCACCTGGTGCCCCACCGGGCGCCCCACGGGGCCCCAGTGCAATAGGCCCTCACCAGACTGGACCACCCGGGCCCTGGGCCCAGAGTCCTTTCTCTTCACTGTGGCCTGTCTCAGTGTGTCTCGCGGCCAGGAGGTGAGCACCACCGCGCCCACCCCCGTGGATGGTCTCCCAGGAATGAAGAGGTCTTGCAAAGTGACGCAAGTGCAGGGAGCTTCGTGAGCACTCAACGGGGCAGGTGACTGCCCTGCACTTGTGCCTGACTCCTGCCCTGCCCTTGACGAAGTCTTAGAAAACATTCCTGTGGCCATGGTCCTGAGCAGCCACCCAAGTGAGGGGGGGCATCTGTGAACCAGCCTGCACAGGAGTCATGGAGGCTGGCCGCAGTTCTGGCCTCTCTCTGCCACGGCACTGTCCCCACTGTGTGCCCAGAAAACACCCCCCCATCTCTGGGCACAGCACTGTCCCCACTGTGTGCTCAGACACTCCCCCACCCTCTCATCTCTGGGCACAGCACTGTCCCCACTGTGTGCTCAGCGGCTCCCCCGCCCTCTCATCTCTGGGCACAGCACTGTCCCCACTGTGTGCTCAGATGCTCCCCCACCCCACCCTCTCATCTCTGGGCACAGCACTGTCCCCACTGTGTACTCAGCCGCTCCCCCACCCTCTCATCTCTGGGCACAGCACTGTCCCCACTGTGTGCTCAGACGCTCCCCCCTGCCCTCTCATCTCTGGGCACAGCACTGTCCCCACTGTGTGCTCAGCGGCTCCCCCACCCTCTCATCTCTGGG
Organism: Urocitellus parryii; assembly: GCF_045843805.1. Lineage (NCBI taxonomy): Eukaryota > Metazoa > Chordata > Mammalia > Rodentia > Sciuridae > Urocitellus > Urocitellus parryii. The sequence continues at coordinate 509,139 of NW_027551783.1, read as the reverse complement.
CACAGCACTGTCCCCACTGTGTGCTCAGCGGCTCCCACACCCTCTCATCTCTGGGCACAGCACTGTCCCCACTGTGTGCTCAGACACACCCCCCGCCCTCTCATCTCTGGGCACAGCACTGTCCCCACTGTGTGCTCAGACACACCCCCCGCCCTCTCATCTCTGGGCACAGCACTGTCCCCACTGTGTGCTCAGATGCTCCCCCACCCCGCCCTCTCATCTCTGGGCACAGCACTGTCCCCACTGTGTACTCAGACGCTCCCCCACCCCGCCCTCTCATCTCTGGGCACAGCACTGTCCCCACTGTGTGCTCAGCGGCTCCCACACCCTCCCCTTGTCCCTTTATTCCCAGAAGCCTACATCTACACAACACCATTCTATTGACAGGACCCTTGAGGCCGGAGGGACCATGTGAACAAAGTTCCTGATGAGAGCCAGCTGAAGGAGGGACTGGGCTCCCAGTTCAGAGGCTCAGTGCAGGGTGGGCAGACGCCACCACTCTGGGCCTGCGGTGAGGTGGAACATTTCTGTGGAAGGGGGACAGGGGAAGTCTGCTCCCTGCAGGAGGGGGAGGGAGGGGGAGAGGGGAGGGAGGGGAGGGAGGGGGAGAGGGGAGGGGGAGAGGGGAGGGAGGGGGAGAGGGGAGGGGGAGAGGTGAGGGAGGGGGAGGAAGGGGGAGGGAGGGAGGGGGAGGAAGGGGGAGGGAGGGGGAGAGGGGAGGGAGGGAGAGGGGAGGGGGAGAGGGGAGGGAGGGGGAGAGGGGAGGGAGGGGGAGGGGGAGAGGGGAGGGAGGGGAGGGAGAGAGGGGAGGGAGGGGGAGAGGGGAGGGAGGGAGGGGGAGAGGGGAGGGAGGGGGAGGGAGGGAGAGACCGGGAGGGAGGGAGGGAGGTGCACCAGGGACAGATACCGTCCAAGGCTGACCCGGAGTGCCCTGCCTCCTCCGGCCCCATCTGCCCACTGCTACCACTCAGTCATTGGCATTTCTGACCCTTCAGTGGGCTAACCGCTGGTGCAGTCCCAGCTATCATCATCTGGAAGGGTCTGGGCACAAATGCCAAGCTCCTGCAGGCACCTCCCAGGGAGCTCTAGCCCTGATGGAGGACAGAGGCTGAAGGAGCTGCCTGTGGGCAGGAACTCACACCTGTGCACACACAGGCCTCTCTGAACTCCGGTCATGGACACCGGCATCAGAAGGCTGTCACACTCACTGCAGTGAGAGGAAAGCAGGAGACTCCGTGGTCCTGTTGAGTCTGTGGCTCAGGGACACACAGTCACCGTGTCCAGAAGTTGACACTCTCTGTGGTGTGCAGGAAAGCCTGGTCTGGAAGCCCACCCAGTACAGCGGTTGGCGTTCCTGGCCATGGGTGTGGGTAGGAGGGCTCCGAGGAGGGGGCTGGTGAGCACATCCTGCCGGCCCAGGTAAGGCAAGGAGCGGAAGGCATCGCCTTGGTCGGGCAGGATAGTCACTGGAGTCTTCACACCTGCACTGGGCTTCAGGCTGAGTGACAAGGGTCATACACAGTGAGCAGGATTTGGGGACAATGGAATCATAATTTAAAATTAAAACGTAGAGCCTCCCGAGAATATGGGCACCCTGCACCGCTCTCGGGTCGGGCCGGCCCGGAACTCCAGCGTAGGGGTCCCCCTCAGGGAATCTCCCCAGCGCCTGAAGCCCCTGAGGATGCCCCTTGCCCCTGGGAGGCCGCTGCTCAGGCTGCCGCAGAGGACAGGACGTGGCTGGAGAGGCAGAGGCCGGAGCAGCCTTCAGGGAGCTGAGCTTCCATCGCGGGGGCGTCACCCAAGGGAATGGGTGACTCAGTCTCTAGACTCCAGCCCGCTTCACCTTCGCAGAGCTCTGTGACCTTCAGCAGCGCAGGGGTTCATTTCGGGCTGATTTCTAGCGGGCAAGTACGGAAAGAGACCCAGCTCTCAGCTGTGCCTGGCCACCCGCGTGGTCATGAGATGTGGCTGGCTTTTCTCGGTTTGTCGCAGGGCTTTGTTCACAGAAACGCTGCTGGCGAGGGAAAGCGGTTCTGGGGCACAAGGCGCGCCCGGGAGATCACTGGGCGCCTGGGTTTGGGGAGGCCCGGTCCCATCTTCCTGCCTGGCTCCTGCCGGCCCTGACTCTCCACGGTGTGCATGGAGGTCACATCCACGACTTCCAATGTGGCCCAGGGAGGCTCAGGGCTTCTCCTGGCACTCAGCCAGCCCAGCTCTGGCCCTAGACTGTGGCTCCCAGGGCTTCTCTGCTGCAAATGCAGCGACCCCTTCCCCCTTCCGTGGCTTTCAGGGCTCATGCCTTCCACCTCACTGATCCCGGTTGAGGGGACACACAGGACCCCTTAAGTAGTCATTGCTTTAGTAGAAATCTGTCTCTGCAGTGGACAGTCTTAACGATTGCAGGGATCAGTATATTAAATAAGCTGGCACTCAGCACCCTGGGACAACACCACTGGGCTCCTAGCCCCGGAGAGAGACAGAAATGCAAATCTTCTGCTTGGGATTTGGACTGCTCAGCGAGGCTTAGATATTGACAAAGCAATAATAGAATGTCTTGTGCAAACGTACCTCTTTAGCTGTCAGGACCTCTGGAGTGCTCGCTCTGCGCTTCAGCCTCCCAGGGGATTCTGCTGGGCGGAGGGGATTTTAAGAGCAGGTGACCTCCCCACCAGTGGCCACAGGCATCTACCTCAGCGTCGATGGGACTGTGGGTCAACGGATTTTTCTGTTTGTTTCTTTCTCTCTCCAAGCCTGCTTCTCAGCTGGGAAACCCGTGAGTTGACTATCCGCGTGGGATGAGTGTGCGCTGTCGAGGCGCTGGTGGTCTAGGTTGGGATAGCTGCTACACAGGTTCTCGGGAGGGAGTTCTGGGGCAGCAAGCACACCATGCTCCTGCAGAGCCCTGACACCACCGCCGCCCGGCGCCCTGGTGTTCACCTTCCCACAGTGAGGAGTGTGGAGGTGGCACAGGGAGGTGACCACAGACTGGTTTCCCAGATGTGGGTTCCAGTTGGTGCCCTGACCCTGTTCCTCAGAGCCCTTCACTTGCCATGGCTGTGACTGGCATCCTGCCTCCTTCCACGTGTTCTTAGAACCCTGTGGATAAGTGGTGATGGCACACAGCTACCCGGGCAGAGTCGTGACAGAGCAGAGAGGCAAGGAGCCCCCAGGCCCACAGAGATGCCGCAGTTCGGCCTCCAGCTCGAGGCTGCGCCTCCTGGGGTGCAAGGTGGAATGGAGAGGTGGCAACAGGAGAAGTCCTCCTCGTCAAAGATGGACAGTCCTTTCTCGGGAGGAAGTGGTAATTACCTGGGACCTTCCCTGGTGGCCTTAGGTGGTGTACAACTTTCTCAGGAATGGCAGGTGCAGCCGTAACTTCTCCATCACTGTGTCCTTGTTTGTTTCACGGTGGGCAGAGTCCCTGGGACACCAGGAGAGGAGCCCTGGGTTCTCCCTCCACAGGCCAGAGCAGGACCACAGGGCCAGCTCCCAGGGAGGTGCCTGCAGGAGCTTGGCATTTGTGCCCAGACCCTTCCAAGGGCATCCTGGTGCTGTGCTCCTCAGCCACCTGGCCGTGGCTCAAGGGGCCAGGTGCAGTTGCTGCTGCTGCTCTGGAGCACAGGTGTGAAGCCACACGTGCTGCTGGTTCTGCAAATGCAGAGTCGGAGAGCCAAGTGGCCATGGCAGTCTCCACCTGGGTTTTAAAGGGTGGACTGCTTGGGGGCCAGGCAGAAACCCGCCATGGGGCCGAGCAGCTGCAGAGAGTCCCCTGGGGGCAGTGCCTGGTGGAGTTGCTGTGAGTCCTGTGCAACACTGGCCTGGATAGCTGGGGTGAGGCTCACCCGGGAACTGCCATGGGGCAGGGCTGCCTGGAGCTGTGGGCCCAGCCCAGTGTGCCCAGAGGCACGGGGGAGAGACCATCCTGGAGTCTCGAGATCCAAAGCCATCTGTCTTGCTGGGGCTTGGACTGCTCGGAGCTGCTACTCTTCCTCTTGTCCAGTTCTGCCTTTTGGAATGGGGATGTCCTTCCCATGCTGGCCCCTGTGGACGGTGGAAGCAGAGGACGTGTCTACTTCACAGGCCATGGCGGGAGGGATCTGCCCAGGAGCACTGGGTCTCAGACTCATCCGATCTGATTGTAACTTTGGACTTGTGAGCCGATACTGAGGCTAGTTAAGACTTGGAACTCTTGGGTGGAGGGGATGTATGTTGTGTTGCGGGAAGGACGTGCATTTTAGGACCCAGGGGTGGAAGGCTGTGGTTGAAATGTGTCCCCAGTCCATGTGTTTGAAACTAAGTGTGTTGAGAGGCGGGACCTTTCACAGCTGATCGATATTGTTATCGTCAGTGAGTTTGTTGTAAAAGCTGCTTTGTCCCCATCTCTCGCCCCCCCTTTCTCCGGTGCTGTCTTGCCTTTCCACCTTCTGCAGGGGCAGGGTGCACGCGGAAGCCCTCACAGATGTACCCACCTTGGCACCTCAGCTTCCAGAACTGCAGGAAGCAAGTCTCTCCTTTATAAGTCACCAAAAAAGCACTAAGACACTAAGGAAGCCGGACTTCTAGATACCAGGTGATGAGGACCAAGCACCTGTCCCCTGGGAGGCTGCCCGGGGCCCAGGCTAGAGGTGGGTGTGCTTGGGATGCAGAGGTCACCCAACCCCACCTGGCCCGCGGAGCCGTGTGGGGCTCACCTCTGAAGGGTCAGCGGCTAGTGTCTCACCCCTGTGTCGACATCATGACGAGGAATGGGAAACCAGCCTCAAACTGCTCTCAAAATGTCTCCTTCTTCAGTCTTATGAAAAGAAGTAGCTGGGAGGTGGCTTTCCCGGGGCGGCAGAGTCGTGGGGGAGCACGCTGTGTCCACCGGGTGTCTGGTGGCCGTGGTCTTCCTCCTGTGTGGGTCTCCATGCTGGGCCCAGACCTGGACAAAGCCACTTAAGGGAGGAAAACCTGGTGTGGGTTCGGCTCAGAGGTCCCGTCCACTTGGCTGCCCCATCACGTTGAGCCTGGTGGGCACCGTGCATCATGGCAGGGGCACGTGCAGAGCTGGCCGCCCGCCTCTTGGCCAACAGGAAGCCAGAGGGAGTCCCCAGACCCCCTGCAGGGCACACCGCTGTGACCTCACCTCCTCCAGCAGCCCTCCTCCTGCACTGGGGATTCCACCGGCTGGCAGCCCAGCCTGGGACACACCGACTCCGGGAGACGTGGGGGGCCTCACCAGCCCGTCCTCAGGAATGGCCCTGTAGACGCTGTCCGGTGAGGCCACAGTGTGTGGCCAGGTCTCCCATCTGTTGTCATTTTTTGCTTTAAAAGAAAGCTTTGGTACAAAATTTTGTTTATAAAGCAACACTGATGCTCATGTGGAGAATCCCCTGTAGCACGCCAGCTCTCGGGGACAGGGTGGCTCTGCTCTGTCCCTGTGGCAGGGGTTGGGGGCACACTGCTCTGTACCCACATCTGCTGGGTCAGAACAGGTGTCCGAGAGCTTCCAAGAGGAAGGCTGTCAAGGTTGATGCCTGTGGTTGTTGGGGCGTCAGAAACATCGAGGTGGAAAAGCAGGTAACTGGGGAAGGGTGTGAAGGACCACCCACTTCCATCTCAGTGTCCCCAGGAGCTCTGAGCAAAATCGCCACCAAATGCCGGTTGTTAATATGATTTCCTAGTTTTGCATGAGTACCACATAAAATGTTAATGTCTCTAAATATCTAAGGAAGACTAAGGATGGAAGTTTTAAATTCATGCTTGTAGGAATTCTATTTAAATCCTTCAAGGGAATCTTTAGGTGACAGGTAATTGGCAGTTTGCCTAAGTCTGTATCCATTTAACTCGATGCCAATGGACACAGGTGTGCTGCTGTCTCTTCTCAACTTCCAAGCACCAGCGTTTGGCAAGGACGAGAAATTGTTGCATAATAAGATCCCCCAGGCCCCCTGCCCAGGTTTCGCCTCAAGTCTTTTTAGTGGTTGCGTTTGAAACCTTTGTAGGAGACTGAATGCTTTTCGGAGATACATTTCAATCAGACTGTGCTTACAGAAACACGGGCTAGTTGGGAAGTTGTGTATGTGCACACACACATGTCCACACATGTCCACACACATGCCCACACGTGTTCACACATATGTCCACACACACATACATGCACACACATCTCCACACACATGCATATGCACATACACACACATGCACACACATGTAGACACACGTGTCCACACACACATACACGCACACACATGTGCCCACACACATGTACACACACATTTAATGCACACACATGTCCACACACATGCACACACATACATATACACATGTACATACACATACACATGCATGCATTTAAGGAGCTTTAAAAAATGAACAAACCCAACATTTTCCCGTGAATGTGGTGTCTCTCAATAGTTTCTTCTGCCCATCACAAGGATGCACGCCCCTTTGGCACAGGCCTGGGGCCGCTCTGGTTCACGGGGCTGAGGAGTTCATGGTGAGGGGACTGCAGAGCAGCCTGGAGACCTCGCCCTGCTGGTCCTTCTCTCTGGGTTCCTCACTGTGGACTGAGGGCATCCCAGTCACTCTTTCTGAAGCCCAGTGTCCTGAGACAGGCTTGTCCACGGAACTGATGCTCGCAGCGAGCCCACCAGGTTTATCCCGTCAGATGGTGTGAGGACCTTCAGTGTCTCAGTCACCTACCTTTGAGCTAACAAAATCATGGCTGGACTCTCCAAAAGCATTGGCTAAGGTGGCCCTGCATGGCCCAGGCTTTGACAGGGTGCGGCCCAGGGGAGAACTGTGTGGTGGATACTTTGCCCGGCTCCGTCCATCGAGTGCTATTGCTAAGCAATAAAGGGCCAGCCCCAGATGTGTGAGCAGAATGGCCAGTCACCTGGTGGACTGGACTCCAATGCTGGCACCAGCTCTCCCTGTACCCCAGGTATCGCAGTGGGATTCGGGAGGATGTGACTGTTGATATAGCTCCAGCCACTTGGGCATATTTTTATTTTGTCAGTTAATTTGTAATCCAATGTATTATTTCTCCTTGGCATGGTAAAAATGCACTTGAAAAGCATACTTATTAATAGCTTACCTAAATTTTTGATAAAAATAAGTCCAAAGGTCAGGGTTCTCTATGGAGCCTTGTGGCTGACCACAGGCCTTTCCTTCAGGAAGGACATCAACATGTGGTCTTCCACACGATGCCGTCCGTCCCTTCTCTTGTAAAAGGGATTCATGGCCAGGAGTTTCATTGAAAAGAAGAATTCCTTTATCTGGCGGATTGCCGTAACTGGACTCTAGTTTGTGTAAGTTGCCTTTTCAGTCAGTTGCTGTGCCGCGGTTTTGGACCCCATGTGCACTCACACGTCTGCCCATGCGGTGCTGCAGCTGGGCTCTGGCAGCAGGAGGAGCGCTGTGGTCACCCCTGTGCTGTGGTCGCCCCTGGGTGGCCTTCAGCACCTCCCATGCAGCCCTGAGCTCTTTCCTCTAGTCTGACATTTATGGGAAACCAGGAATCCCCTGTGTGGCTGCAGAGAAGCCAGCAGCAGGCACCTGAAGGAGAGTTTCTCATAAGAGATTTATTCTAAAGATCCAGTTATTAATGGAAAGACCAAATCACTGAGGTGAGGTGTAGATACTTTCTAATTATAACTGAGGGAAATCAAAGGCTTTGTGTAACGTGAAGAGACATAATGTGTGTATTTTTTCCAACTGAGGAGCTAAATTTGGGAATACACCCTGTCAAGTTAGTAAGAAATCCAGATGCATCCCAAGTGATTTCCAGGGCCTGCCTGGGCCTCAGGAGGTGTGGCACTCTGTCCCTTTTGCTAAGTCCCTGCTCCCAGCATCCGATAACTGATCCCCCAAACCACAAGAGAGGCCTTTGAAGGCTCAGTCCTTCTTAATGAAGCGTGTTCCATGAAACAGAGGTGGAGATCCAGAGTACTCTTGCCTCATCTGACCTGGGTTTATAGAGTCTCAAGTTGCGTGGCCCCGTTTTCTCCGCTGAGCTTCAAGACGGCATGCACACAGGACGGGGCCGGGGGAGACCCGTGGCGGGGAATGCATCTTGTGCTTACAAGGTAAAGAGGCCCTTGTGTTTTCTCCTGGTTTTAGTTGAGAATTATGGTGAGCAGTTTGTCAAAAGTAGTATTGCTCTCCATTAAGATTAAATTACAGCCCTCGGAGACGATCTCTGGGCTTTGTAAACATACCGCTGTTGGGCAGCTCCTTCTTGCGTGTGGGTTGTGTTCCTCCCCGTCCGTCCCCTTCACCAGTGTTTGTGATATTTATAATCGTGTTTGTTCACACTTGACCATCCCGCTGCCCCACTGGAGTGTAGCTGTCCCTTGCTATCTTAGAGGACTGGTTTCGGAAGCCCTGAAGATACAAGAATCAGGGTGCTCCAGCCCCTGTGTAAATGGAGGCAGTATTTGCGTAGAATCTGCTTGCAGCCTCTGGTTTCCCTTATATCACCTCTAGATCACTTATGCCACATGAATGCTGCACAAACAGTCGTTACATTATTAAAGAATATTATTAAAGAACTGATGACAGGAGAAAAGTCTCTGTATGTTCTGTGCACACACAATTCCTTTTGATCTGCAGTTGGTTGAACCACAGACATAGGACCTGCAGATGTGGCTGGCTGGCTGTGTCCCCTTGAACCCCAGCTACTGGCCCCAGCTCCGTGCCTGGTATACAGTAGGTGCTCTACTTAATCTAACGTCAGCATCATAGTCTTTCATGCAGATCTGAAATTTGGACTGCTTCTGTGCTTCCAGAATTAGGAAATCCCTTCAAGGATCATGTGGGTGGCCCGACTGGGCAGTCTTTAGCCTGGGTGTCAGGCTGACAAAGGCCCACAGACGGAGCCTGCGCCCTGTCTTGTGAAGGTCTTCAGAGAAGAGGGGTCTCCTCATTAGGGAGTCTGTGGCCTGGTCTTGGGTCTCAACGGGCTCAAATTGTTAGTGACTATTACAGACCACTTGTCACCAGGGGCAATTGAAGCCACTAGGCCAGTAGGACCTGGGGAGAAAGGAGTGGCACTGTGGCCTGGTGTCTTGGAGAAGCGACTGGTTATAAGCTGTTCTTGGCCAAGCCCCGTCGCAGGGCATGTCTCCAAGCTGACTCTGTCACTTCTAGTTCCAAGGGGTCTGCACATTGTGAAGGGCAGTGGGTGGGCTCTGGGCAGACTTGGCCAGGTGGGCAGTCACACACTGCAAGATGAGCAGGCCAGCACCATGTTCTCTGATGGACCAGCGCTGCCCTCCAGGTGGCCCCCGGGGGTGGCTGTGCCCCTTCTGGCTTCCACTTTCAAAGAGAACCATCAAGACTCTCAGACACAGTCCATTTCTTTTTTAATGTTTTTATAGTTATACCTAACAGTGGGGTTCGTTTTGACATGATCATACAAGCATGGGATATAACTTGCTCCAGGGGCTAGGGGCATAGCTCAGTTGGTAGAGCGCTTGCCTCGCATGCACAGGCCCTGGGTTCAACCCTCAGCACCACACACACACACACACAAATGTCTATAGTCTGCTCTGCGTGTTTCCCTCTCCTCCTGCCTCTCCTCCTCTCTGTTTTCCTTCCTTGGCTCCATGGGTCTCCTTCTATTTACTTATAGGTTTTTAAAACTAGTGCTTTTTAAATGCACATAAAAGTGAGACTCGCTGTGGCATGCTCCTCTAGGTACCTAGATGATTTGATCAACTCCACCCTCCTCTCTTCCCCGTCCGTTTCCCCCCCCCCATCAATTCCCTTTCTCTGCTCCACTGATTTCCCTCCATTTTTAAGGGATCCCTCCACTTGTCCTTCTTTTGCTCTAGCTTCTGTGTAGGAGAGAGACATTCAACCCTTGGCCTTCCGAGTCTGACTTGGTTCACTTGGAACGATGCTCTCCAGCTCCATCCATTTAGCAGTGAGTGCCCTACTTTCACTCTGCTCGAGGACCCAGACGCCCTTCCGTACATCCTCTTTATCATCTGTTGATGTGCCAATGTGAAGTGTGCTGCTGTGACCCTGTGTGCCTGGGTCACTACCGTGTGCTCACCTTAGTTCTTTGACTGTATCCCACTTCGGGGTGGGGTAGCTGGGTCAGACGGTGGTCCCTTCCATGCTACTTTCCGGACTCTCCGTACTGATTTGTTGTCCAAAAATATATGAATGTTCCTTTCCCCCACGTCCTCACCAGACATCATCTGTATTCTTGACCATTGCCATTTTAACTGGAATGAAGTGAAGCCTCAGTGTAGTTCTGATTTGCATTTCCCTGATTACTAGGGATGTGAACATTTTCCATGTGTCTGTTGGCCATTTCTATTTCTTCCTTTTGAGAAGTGTTTGTTTATTTTTTCCATTTATTAATTGGGTTATTTGTTTTTTGAGTTTTTTATCTGTTCTGGATATTAATCCCCTGTTGGAAGAGCAGCTGGCGAAGACCTGCTCCCATTCTGTAGGCTCTCTTCACACTCTTGTTTCCTTCACTGTGAAGAAGCTTTTTAATTTGGTGTCGTTCCACTCATTGATTCTTGTTTTATTCCTGTGCTTTAGTTAGGGAAGGTGGTGACTGAGCCAGCACTTGCAGTACTGACCCTGTGTTTTCTTCTAGCAGTTGTAGAGTTTTTGTCTAATTTCTAGGTCTTTGATCCACTTTGAGTTGACTTTTGTGCAGGGTGAAAGATAGGAATTTTGTTTCATTCTTCCACATCTGGCTATCCAGTTTTTCCAGCACCAATTATTAAAAAGACTGCCTCATCTGATAGAAGAAAAAGTTGGCTATGATCTACATGCTGTGGGATCGGGCTCCAAATTCCTCAATAGGACACCCATAGCGCAAGAGTTAACAACTAGAATCAACAAATGGGACTTACTCAAACTAAAAAGTCTTTTCTCAGCAAAAGAAACAATAAGAGAGATAAACAGGGAGCCTACATCCTGGGAACAAATCTTTACTCCACACACTTCAGATAGAGCCCTAATAACCAGAATATACAAAGAACTCAAAAAATTAGACAATAAGATAACAAATAACCCAATCAATAAATGGGCCAAGGACCTGAACAGACACTTCTCAGAGGAGGACATACAATCAATCAATAAGTACATGAAAAAATGCTCACCATCGCTAGCAGTCAGAGAAATGCAAATCAAAACTACCCTAAGATACCATCTCTCCCCAGTAAGATTGGCAGCCATTAGGAAGTCAAACAACAATAAGTGCTGGAGAGGATGCGGGGAAAAGGGCACTCTTGTTCATTGCTGGTGGGACTGCAAATTGGTGCAGCCAATTTGGAAAGCAGTATGGAGATTTCTTGGAAAGCTGGGAATGGAACCACCATTTGACCCAGCTATTCCCCTTCTCGGTCTATTCCCTAAAGACCTAATAAGAGCATGCTACAGGGACAGTGCTACATCGATGTTCATAGCAGCTCAATTCACGATAGCAAGACTGTGGAATCAGCCTAGATGCCCTTCAATAGATGAATGGATAAAAAATGTGGCATTTATACACTATGGAGTATTACTCTGCATTAAAAAATGACAAAATCATAGAATTTGGAGGGAAATGGATGGCATTAGAGCAGATTATGCTAAGTGAAGCTAGTCAATCTTTAAAAAACAAATACCAAATGACTCCTTTGATATAAGGGGAGTAAACAAGGACAGGGTAGGGACGCAGAGCTTGAGAAGAAGATTTACATTAAACAGGGATGAGAGGTGGGAGGGAAAGGGAGTGAGAAGGGAAATCGCATGGAAATGGAAGGCGATCCTCAGGGTTATACAAAATGACATATAAGAGGAAAGGAGGGGTAAGACAAGATAATACAAATGGAAGAAATGATTTACAGTAGAAGGGGTAGAGAGAGAAAAGGGGAGGGGAGGGGAGGGGAGGGGGGATAGTAGAGAATAGGACAGCAGAATACATCAGAAACTAGAAAGGCAATTTGTCAATCAATGGAAGGGAAACTGATGTGATACAGCAATCTGTATACGGGGTAAAAGTGGGAGTTCATAACCCATTTGAATCAAACCGTGTAATAGGATGTATTAAGAACTATGTAATGTTTTGAATGACCAATAATAAAAAAAAATAAAAGACTGCCTCTTCTCCAGTATATGTTTTTTAAAAAATATTTTTTAGTTATAGATTGCCGCTGTCCGGCTGCAGCAAAATAACCAGGGGGTGACGAGCAACTTGTGTAGATTGATACAGCTGGAGTGGGAGCCGTTTATTGTTAGGACAGGAGGGGTGTATATACATTCCACACAGCTTATCTAATTAACATAAACTAGATACAGCAGTCAACCAATAAGGAATTTCCACAATTAATGGCTCGTTGGCGTTACTTCACAAACCACTCCCCCTGGCAAAATGCCAGGCGCCATCTTGACTTGTTGACAGACCCTAACAGTAGATAGACACACAATACCTTTATTTATTTCTATGTGGTGCTGAGGATTGAACCCAGTGCCTCACATGTGTGAGGCAAGTGCTCTGCCACTGAGCCCCAGCCCCAGCCCCACCACATATGATTTGGGCACTTTTGTCAAGTATTAAATGACAGTATCTGCATGGCTTTCTCTCTGTCTTCTATTCCATTTGTCTCCATGTCTGTTTTGATGCCAATACCATGCTGGCTTTTTTTTGTTACTATAGTTCTGCAGTATAATTTAAAATATTCAAGAAAATCCAGCATCTATTTATGTTAAAAGTGATAGAGAAACTAGAAATAGAAAGAAATACCTCAACATTATAAAGGCTGTATATGACAACCCCAAAGCCAACATTATACCAAATGGAGAAAAACTAAAAGCATTTCCTATAAAATCAGGAACAAGACAAGGATGTCCACTCTCACCATTCCTCTGCGACATAGTCCTTGTTTCTTTAGCAGAACAATTAGGCAAGAGAAGGAAATTAAAGGGATGCAATAGAAAAAGAAGTCAAACTATCTTTGTTTGCTGATGACATCATCCTATGTGTAGAAGACCCCCCAAAACTCCACAAAGACTTTCTAGAGGTGGTACACGAATTCATTCATAGAATGAAATTCTATTCAGCAGGATAGAAGATCAACACTCACAAGTCAATAGCTTTCCTAGGCTCCAAAAATGATTCTGCTAAGAAAGAAATGAGGAAAACCATAAAAAAACCTAAAACCACAATAACGTAAGACAACAACAAAAATAAAACAAAACAAACAAAAACAAAAAAACCTTGAGATTGATCTAAGCAAGGAGGCGAAGTTTTCCTACAGTGAAGAAAGAGATTGAAGGAGACACAAGAAAATGGAAAGATCTCCCATGTTCATGGATAGGGGAATTATTATTGCTAAAATGGCCATGCTACCAAAGCCATATAGGCAATCCCTACCAAAATACCATGACATTCTTTGCAGAACTAGAAAAATCTGTCTTTAAATTTATTTGGAAGAATAAGAGATTCAGAATAGAAAAAGCAATTCTAAGCCAAAAAAGCAATGCCGGAGGCACCCGAGAATACCAGACACAACCAATTTTTAGAACTTCAGTCCTGTGTTTTAGCCTTTGCCCTGAAAGACTAGGGCCGTTACGGTGGGCACGGCTCAGTCCAGCTCCACAGGCCTGAGGAGTGGCTGCTGCTTCGGAAGAAAGTCCTTAGGGATTGGGGGATCTCCAACTAGTGACAAGGATCAACTAGTGACAACTGTTTGGTTGTAAATCAAACAGGAACCAGGTTGAAGTAAAGGGTTAAACTCAGGGATATGGGAGGCCATTTTGGGTGGAGTTCTTGCCCCCTCTGGCAAGGTCTCGTGCCTGACCCTGTTCTCCCGTTTACATGGCCACCTGGGCACCCGGGGTCTTGAGCCAGCAGGGAGTTGCCCTGCAGATTACTGGAAAACACCACCATAAGTTACAGCCACCCTCAGGGAGAGTGCCCATTCCACTTTGGTTCTGGGGACCCTGGCAGCAGCGCCGGAATCCTTGTTTATTAGGCAGAATGATCCTTGAGCTGTGTGACAGCACTGCATTTGTTCTGAGGGGACAGAAATATGCAGGGAATCAAGAGCCTGAGTCCTTTCATGGGAGCGTGGTTTAAGAGTAAACAGCCCCAGCGCATGAGCGTGGCACCCTGGAGGGAAGCGTGGGCGCCGGGAGCACGGGAAGTGACTTTGCTTAGTCACTTCACAGGGGGCCCAGGCCTTTGCACGTGCTGAGGATGGGTGGCCTTAGTGCACAGTGAGCCAGGGTGCAGACACTGGGAACGTGTCAGGTTGGGGACTCTGTCCTGCAGTCCGACTGTAGCACCGCGTGGCTATGAGTTTGGGAAGGCTGTGAATGACAGATGTGGATGGTGACTTTACCAGGTAGTGGAGGGGTTTCCTGCAGGAGGTACAGGAGATGGGAAATGGGACGTCTACCCTGAGGTGTGGCTCCTGCCTTGGCGCCACAGTCCTGCCAGATGCCGTGGGTAAGCCTGGCCCCAGGCGAGCTGCTCCCCTGCTCTGCCGGCCGTTTCCTCTCCACACCAGAGCTCTTTGTTTGCAGCGTGGCTCTGATTTCTCCTGTCATAATGCAGATCTGGGTGGCTGGGACCCCGAGGAAGGAGCTTCCATTAGCCTCATGGCTGGATTCACAAAGTCAGCGATGATGGAGAAACCAAGTGCAAGTCCATCTTCTGCACTGACACCCCGGGTGGGCATCAGCACTGTGGACGTGCTCAGCTGGAACAACGAACACTAAGCCTCTTCATAAAGTTCAGATGGGGAAACCGCGATATCAGAATGCAGAAGGTGGGGGACCTTGGGAGGCATCATCTTAGTGACCATCTGGTCAAGAACCATGCAAAGAAGGTGGGCACAGTCCCCTCTTTCTGACCACAGGACCCTCTGTCTCTGGCCTTGCTGGATGCCCCTGATCTGGAAGGTTCTGCCATGCTCAGGGGTCGCAGACAGCAATCTTGCTCTCTGCAGCAACTCCCTTTACCTCCATGGCGTGTCTGGCCAGGGCTATGCAGGGAGAATTGACTCTGATTAAGCAATGGCTTCCCTCTAACCTTGAGCTCACAATCACTTGGGGTCAGGCCTGTCTCAGCAGTGAGCCCCTGAGGACAGGGCACAGGGGCCAACCTGACACCAGGCTGTCCAGGAACCCCTGGGAAATTGCATCATTGGATAAGGTTTTGTTAAACACAAGAGCCTCAAAAAGGCCAGCTATCTTGGGTGGCGTGGGTCACAGTTTTTCTCAGAATAAGCAGAAGTAGCACTAATGGGGGGCACAACACTGTGGTGTGGGCCCAGTGGGCTGTCTGTGTCCTGGTCAGGAGAGGGAAGACAGGACACAGGCTTGGTCCACGTGGGTGGAGGGCTGGTTGGAGAGATGTTATTGTCCTATCAGTCGCTTGTCTCTCTGTGCGTCAGAGGTTTGGATTGCGAGGTCCGTGGAGGACTTCTACCAGGAGCAGAGCGTGAGACACTGAGTGTGGGGACAGAGTGGGCTTCACAGGGAGCAGAGCAGGGGCCTAGGGGTCTGGGTGTTCCTGGGACCGTGGTCAGATCCAAAGCGGTCCTGCCACGTGGGGTGATGAACAGAGTGGACAGGTGGCCCGCCCAGGGTTGGGCCTTTCCTGGGTAAACAAATACTTGAGTGAATTAATTAAAAAGAAGGGCAGAGGCAGTGAGCACCTGGGTGGAAGCTGTGATGCTCTATCTCAGAGTAAAAATTGGGAAAGAAAAGTGTGGGGACAGGGTGGGGCGCCTGCAGGGCTGCTGGTGCCTGGGGAGGGGCCTGAGCAGAAGGGCAAGTGGGCGGGAGTAGCCCCCACGGCCGGCTGGACCTGAAGCTGGGAGGTGGCCGTTCTAGATGGTGGCCTGGTGAAGGGCGAGACCTTTCAGCCGGTGTCTGGAGTAGGTAGAGGACGTGATGATGTCATTGTGCCAGGGCAGTGGGGCAGGTTGCTGAGAGCGGGAAGTACCCAGAGATGGTGTACGGGTCACGTGGCTTCGGGAGATGCTTCTGGAGCGGTCCAGTGTGGCAGGTTGAGCAGCTAGGCCTTTGCCAAGCAGCACCTCGGTCCCTCGTGGTGTTTGTCCAAGGACACCAGCAGGATGAGTGACACCTGTCCTCACCCAGTGCCTGCAGGTCTGCCCACTCACCACGGGGGAGGGCTGTCCTCATGGGCATCAGCTTGCTTAGTCTGCTGGTGTGACCAGCATCCCGAGGAGCAGCTGTCCTGGGCAATGCAGGAAAGTGGCTTTCTCCAGGGGACACTGACCGGCCCTGGTTCCCACTGTGCAGGAGGGAAGCCAGTCCTTCAAGACAGTGTGTGTCCGACACTGCAGCCCAGGCTTGCCCTGTGTCCCTTGACTCCGCAGGTTTGGGGAGAAGAGGAGGGGGCATCTGGGGACATGTGTCTCACAGTCACCCTTTCCTTTAGGGAGGATGCAGGGATCAATCTGAAGAAAGGTCTGGAGTGTCAGGGTCCTCCCCAGGGGTGCTGCCACACAGGAGTCAGCTATGCTCTCTGGGGACATTTCTGGTTGTCACAGTTGGGGTGTCTTGATGCCTGGGGTAGAACCCAGGGGAGCTGCTGAACACCCTCCGCGGTGCCTGACAGCACCCATGACAAGGTGCCTGCGCCACTGTCGGTAGGTGCTGCTGCTGAGACGCCCTGATCCGAGGTGTGGGGGAGTCACTGGGGGGAACTGGGAGAGTGGAGAGAGGAAGGCAGTGGCCAGGCGTCCCATGGCCCCCTTCCCTGGGGAGCAGAGGGGTGGCCGAGTCTGGTCCTTCACCCTGGCTTACGTTTTGTGTGTGTGAAGAAAAGAGGGACAGAGTTTGGAGGTGGCCGTGGGGGCCTGGGAGTCCAGGAGGCTGAGGGGTACGGTGCTGGAGCTGCGGGAGCATGTCCCCAGGCACCTGGGTGTGGTGCAGAGAGGACAGGGATGCCCAGGGCATGGGCAGGTGTGCTGGCCACCCCAGGATGACCAGGGCTCAGAGGGAAGGTCGGGAGCGTGAGCCAGCTGTGGGGGGCCCTGCAGGAGTCTCGCCAGGCATAGCCCTGGGGCAGACAGAGGCACAGCAAGGCCACTCTCAAGCTCTAGGCTGGGGGAGGAAGCTGTGGGCTGGGGCCAAAGCCCTCAAGGGTCGGGCACACACACGGGCAGGACAGCCACGTCCACTGCAGGAAGGGGATGGGGCTTTCCCTGCCGAGCCTGGTTTGAGCACACGGTGGACTCTGGGATAGCTTAGCGGAGGCCACGCCACTGAGGGCCCTCCTGTGATGTGATGCACGGCTCTCCCTGTCCTCCCCACTCCCCCAGCCATTCCCCGTGCACGTTTGACGGGACACCTGACTGTGGGAGTTCAGGCGGGACTTCTCTGGGGTCCGTCACTGGGAGGAAGGTTCATGGGTGCTGGAGGAGGACCGTGAGGTGACAAGCAGGCCCGTGTCAGACGTCCTGAAGGCACCAGAAGTAACAAGGACCCCGATATTTACAGGCCCTAATGTACCTCCAGTGTTACTGTAATTTTGAAGGTGTCATTGTAAAACACTTCACACGTACGGAAATAAATAATCATTAGCAAAACTGTGCACCCAGCGCTCCTCTGTGTCCCTCCCGCCCACCCCGTGTCATGGGCTTCGACAGTGACTGTTTCCCAGCTTTTCTTGAGCGTTTTGCCAGCTACACCGCATCTCTACACCATGTGATCAGGGCTCCGTGGGGAACTTACATTAGCGGAACCACGCGGTCTCTATGGCTCTGTATTTTGTTTCTTTCCCCGAATCACTTTGGCAAAGTTGACCCATGACACTGCAGGTTATTGGAGTTTGTTTTCACTTTCGTAGAGTGTTATTTTCATTTCTGTGCAGCAGTTTTCCGTCGTGTGAATATTCCAACATGATCATCACTCTCCTGCTGTCCTTCTTGGGGTGTTTCCAAGTTCAGCGACTACGTAAAAGTGTTCCAAGGAGCGTTCCCTTACCTGGGCCTCGGAGCACATGTGCTTGAGATCCTTTAAGAGGCTGGTGCAGGCTTGGGCTGCGGGGTGAAGGGGCGTGCTCATACCCTGCATTAACAGAATAAGGGCAAAGTATTTTCCAAAATGATGGTGCCCCCACCATACCCACCAGCAGTGATAAAAATCGTGATCACCACACACTTAGTTCTGCAGCCTGGTGAAGTAGAGAGGTACTTTTAATGTGTTTATTTTCTATTGAAGAACAGGAATGATTTTCCTATGTTGTCTATATTTTCCTTAAACCTTACTGTACTATTTACCTAAAAATGCATACCGTGATAGCTGCTTCCTTTTAGACCTCAGAATGGAACACGAAGTGCTCTCTCTCGCATCTCAGTTCACATGTCCTTACGGGGACAAGGAGAAGGGCGTCCTGAAGTCACAAGACTGCCCTACTTCAGCACGGCCAGTGCACAGGGCTGGGCAGCTATTCCCTCGGCTGGCCCAGGCCCAGGCTCTGGAAAATGGCAGGAGTCAAACTCTAGGGAACACAGTGGTGTGACAAAAGGTGGTCTGCTCCGGCCAGGGGAAGGAGGGGACAAGCGAGGAACCCTTTGTTCCAGAACCTTTTTGAAGATTCCCAGTTCTTCATTTGTTCCACAAATTTAGGTTCAAGAGGGAAAACAGTGTTGATAGGAGCTTCAAAATGCTGCCCATAAGGTGACTGTGTCCATGACTGGGGACTGCCTGTGTCCATGACAGGTGACTGGACTGTGTCCATGACTGGGAACTGGACTGTGTCCATGACTGGAGACTGTGTCCCTGACAGGTGACTGTGTCCATAACTGGGGACTGGGTCTATGACAGGTCACTGTGTCCATGACTGGGGACTGGGTCTATGACAGGTGACTGTGTCCATGACTGGGGACTGGGTCTATGACAGGTGACTGTGTCCATGACTGGGGACTGGGTCTATGACAGGTGACTGTGTCCATGACTGGGGACTGGGTCTATGACAGGTCACTGTGTCCATAACTGGGGACTGGGTCTATGACAGGTCACTGTGTCCATGACTGGGGACTGGGTCTATGACAGGTGACTGTGTCCATAACTGGGGACTGGGTCTATGACAGGTGACTGTGTCCATGACTGGGGACTGGGTCTATGACAGGTGACTGTGTCCATGACTGGGGACTGGGTCTATGACAGGTGACTGTGTCCATGACTGGAGACTGTGTCCCTGACAGGTGACTGTGTCCATGACTGGAGACTGTGTCCCTGACAGGTGACTGTGTCCATAACTGGAGACTGTGTCCCTGACAGGTGACTGTGTCTATAACTGGGGACTGGGTCTATGACAGGTGACTGTGTCCATGACTGGGGACTGGGTCTATGACAGGTGACTGTGTCCATGACTGGGGACTGGGTCTATGACAGGTGACTGTGTCCATAACTGGGGACTGGGTCTATGACAGGTCACTGTGTCCATGACTGGGGACTGGGTCTATGACAGGTGACTGTGTCCATGACTGGGGACTGGGTCTATGACAGGTGACTGTGTCCATGACTGGGGACTGGGTCTATGACAGGTGACTGTGTCCATAACTGGAGACTGTGTCCCTGACAGGTGACTGTGTCCATAACTGGGGACTGGGTCTATGACAGGTGACTGTGTCCATGACTGGGGACTGGGTCTATGACAGGTGACTGTGTCCATGAGAGGAAACGTGTCCGTGACAGGTGACAGTGTCATGGAGAGCTGTGTCCAACGAGAGTGACTGCGTCCAGGGGTGACCCTCCACAGGCCCCACTTCCCTCTGAGGAGCAGATGGCTTCCTTGGGTGCGTCTAGGATGGTGCCTTCCAACTTCCTTGCCTTGGCTGGTTTTCAGGTTGGAGAGGGACACGGCAGGCCATCCTGAGTGGCCCAGTCCCTGAATCTGCAAGGTGATGAGGACTTCCCCCGAGGAGCAGAGGAAGGGGACGTCTGTGTCAGCTCAGGTAGTACCAGGCCCTGGGTGTGACTTGGTGTGTCCAGGGTCAGAGTCAGCCTCCATGGTGTGGGGTGGGGTCGGTGGGGGGTATAACTGGGGCACGTTGACCCTCCCAGCGTAACCAGAGTGACGTGGGACACGCTGTCTAGTGCTTTGGAGGGGGCTGGGGTTGTGGCTCAGCAGTCGAGCGCTTGCCTCACACGGGCGAGAGCCTGGGTTCCATCCTGAGCACCACATAAAGATAAATAAATAAGTGAAATAAAAGTGTTGTGTCCAAGTACAACTAAAAACAGACAATAAATGAAAACATCCTTTGGATGGTGCTGTAGAGTGACTGGGGCGTCTACCCTAGGAACAGCCTTTAAGCTACAACCCTTTGAGGTCTCCAGCCACAGCGTTGGGAGGACAGGCCTGCAGTATCCTGGAGGAGCCAGGAGAGGGTTTGGGCAGGAGGGTTATCCAGAAGGCCAGAGGGGGCAGTCCCAAGGGAGAGTGGCCCCACCTCCGTGTAAAAGTACCCTCGTCACTGGCCGGACCCGGAACTAGGCTCGAGTGGGAGATCCCGGCAGATGTGCTGAAAATGCCGCGTCAGCTGCTGTCCCTGTGGAGCCGGGCTGAGTCGCGGCATACCGAGCTGTGAGGCAGCCTCCAGAGGGGCACACGGACCCAGGCACTCCACGTTGGTTCCTTTGAACACCCTCTCCCCAGATATGCAGAGAATCGAGAGGAGAAGTGGTGACAGCCACGCAGCGGGCAGAGGCCTTCGAGAGCTGACTGTGTGCTACAGAATTTAAAGGAAAGGGAGCCCACACCCAGTGACAGAGGGGACTGCAAGGACTCTCGGGGCCTCCGAGGCCCTCAGTGCTCAGTAACAGGAGGAGAAGCTTATGAAACCGGCTTCACAGAAGAATGAAAATGTCAGGAGAAAACAATCGGTGAACTTGAGAGTAGATCAATAGGAATGATTATTCCAAAGAACAGAAAAGTGTTGAGGAAAACGAGCCGGGCCTCAGAGGCCTGTGGGTGCCTCAAGTTGCCTAATGTAAGTGCAATTAAAGTCCCAGAAAGAGATGGAGTGTAATGGGGCATAAAAGTACCTCTTAGAGAAATGTTGATTAAAACTTTCCAAATTTGATTATAGACATCAAGTTACTCACCCAGGAAGGTCAAAGAACACCCAGGAAGATAGACATAAATAGACCCACACCAGGATATCATAGTTAAGTCTCTGAGATCCAGACACAAATGTCAAATGTCAAAGCGTAGTCAGAAAAAGTGCCAGGTTTCATGCAGAAGGTGATTATACAAATGACAGCACATTTTTAACCAGAAATGAGGTAAAAAATCAATGCAATACATTTTCAAAGGGATGCAACAAGACGTCTATGAATCCAGAATTTCATGTCTGTAAAACTAGCCTTAAAAGTCAAAGGCAGGGGCCGGAGTTGTGGTTCAGCAGTAGAGCACTCGCCTAGCTCATGTGAGGCCCTGGGTTTGATCCTCAGCACCAAGTAAAAATAAATAAACAAAATAAAGGTCCTGTGTCCAGCTGCAACATATATATGTGTGCAAAGAGAGGGTCAAAGGCCGTGCTGTACACTTCAGTAGCAGCTGGTGACTCTTGAGCACTGCAGGGTCCTGATAGAATAGAGATGGGGGTGTGAAGAACACACCACATGCCTGGACTCACTCTGAATAAAACAAGGCAAACTATGCCAGAAATGATCTTTGTACTTATTGCATGTTGAAATGATGCTGTTTTGGATGCATTGAGTTAAATAAAACATTAGTTATGTTGAAAAAAGATAAAAATGTACTTCAGATACACAATTTTGTTGAGAGCCACAACCAAGTCAAGATGGCGCCTGGCATTTTGCCAGAAGGAGTGGTTGAGAAGTAGTGCCATCGAGCCATTAAGATGATGATAATTAAGTTAAGCTGTGTATAATTATTAAGATAATGACTGATTGCTGTAACTGGATGATGCTGGATTGGGACCAGCTGTGTATTCAGTTGTGTATATAAACCTCTGCTGTCCGGCAATAAGGCGGCTCCTGCTACCTCGGGTGCCTGCTACTTTTGAGTTCTTGTGGAGTTCCCGTTGAGTTCCTGTTGTTCTCACGGAGTTTCCGTGGAGTTCTGGAGAGTTCCCGTGGGGTTCGTGCAATAAAGTAGTTCCTGTTTGAACCTACAAGTGGCTCGTGACCTGCTGGTTATTTTGTGCCCAGCCAGACTGTGGCAAAGTTTAAGTCAATTTGTATTCAGCAGACGCATACTATAAGTAAAGCTAAATGAAGTTTTAGTTAAAGAGAAAATAATAGGTGGTAATTGGATTTAAAAGATTTATCGAAGATCACTGGGAATTGTAACTCTGTGGGCAGACACAAAAGACTATAGTAATGATTTTTCAAACTTTTTAAAGAAAACAAAACAACTCCTAAAAACAAAAGTTACAAATAAACCTGGGCATGGTGGCACATGCTCGTAATCCCAGTGGCTTGGGAGGCTGAGGCAGGAGGATTTCAAGTTCAAAGCCAGCCTCAGCAAAAAACGAGGCACTAAGCAACTCAGTGAGACCCTGTCTCTAAATAAGATACAAAATAGGGCTGGGGAGGTGGCTCAGTGGTCGAGTGCCCCTGGGTTCAATCCCTGGTACCCCCTACCAAAAAAAGTTACAAATAAAACTGTGTTTTAGGATTTATCACGCATGGGGTTCCAATATAAATGAAAGCAACGACATATGAAAGGACAGAACTACACTTTTGAGACCTTCTCATTTCTTTATGTGAAGTGATGCAATATTAAGTGTTAACAGACTACAATGGATGGTGAATGTATATTGTAATCCCTAGAGCAGCCGTTAAATTTTTAAAATAATAAGTGACTAAAAAGCTAGTCCAAGAAATAAAATGGAGTGCCAAAAAACTTCAATGAACTCCAAAGAAGGCAGGAAGAGAGAAATGGAGAACTAGAAAATGAATACCCAAATGGTAGAACTTAACCCTGTCAATAATTAAAGGATATATAAATGGATTAATACACCAATTCAAAAGCAGAGATTGTCAGGCTGAATAAAAATGCAAGACAGACTGTGTGTTATCTTATGATGCACTTTAAAGTTCAGAGACATGAGCAGGCTGGAGGGAGCACACACACTGGGATGTCGTGCCGTCGCCGTCAGAAACTGCAGTCAGAATGGGGGAGTTTGGTGCCAAAGCACCGCCTGGCGTGTGAGAGGCCCTGGGTTTGATCCTCAGCACCCAACACAAAACAAAGAAGCAGACAAAATAAACTTGAGAAAAAGTGTGTTACAGAGACAAAGAGGCACACATGTGAGGAGCTATATCAGCAAGTGGTGATGGTCAGAAACGTGCACACTTAGTGACCAGAAGGCAGGACAAGGAGGGGCAGGAAGAGGCACTGAAGTTTAAGACCTTATTCTCATCAGCTGAAAAAGTAACTAAAATAGAATTCAGTAAAAGTATAGAATGTACATGATTAACTGTTACAAATCTATGTGTTCTTAAATGCATAATTAAATCATACGAGTAAATGACTTAGCTGACATTATGGAAATTCCACCCAACACTGCAGAATGTATATCATTTTCCAAGTGTACGTGTAATGCTATCAGGATAACCCATTTGCTGAGTCATAAAGCATATCTTAATAAATTTCCAAGTATAACTGAATATGTTCTCTGTCCACAGTGGCATGTGAAATCAATAGGAACAGGAGCTCTAGAAAGGCCCTAGATATTTATATGTTGTGTAAAGTTTAATAAATCCCATGCATCAAAGAAGAAATCTCAATGGAAAACATAAATAATTCAAACTGAATTAAAGTGAAAATACTACATGTAACATTTTATGGAATGTGGCTAAAATGGTGCTTAGAGGGGAATTTATAGCTCTGAAATGCTTATTTTAGAAGGGAGGTGATTTAAATCAATGATTCAATTTTCCACATTAAGAATGCAGAAATAAATAAGCACATTGAGTCCAAAATAACTAAAAGGAAGGACAAGATGGAAATTAGAGCAGAAATACATGGAACAAGAACAGATAATGAAAATAAACAATGCCCAACTTGGTCTTTTAATAATACTAATAGAATTCATAGACAGTCAAAATAGTTTAGAAAAAGTTACAAAATGTAACTAAAGAAAGATGGAGGTCATTACCAATCTTACAGACATCAGAAATAAAAGAAATCTTATACAACACTTTATGCCAGTACATTTTATGAATTTATTAACAATTTGTCAGTGAATGACAAATTGAAATGGAAAAATTTCTCAAAAATTCTACTTATTAAAAATGACACAAGATGAAAGGAAAAGTCTAAATAGCTTTGTATCTATCAAAGACCTAAACTTTCTATCAAAATGATTTCCCACAAAGGTAATGCTAGGCTCAGATGGTTTCACTGATGAATTCTTTCAAAATCTAAGGAAGAAATATCAACAATCTTACAATATTCTTCTATAAAACAGATAGGATATATTCAAACTCAAGTAATGAGGATAGCACAATCTTGTTCTCAGAATCCAGCAGTGGACCCACAGGAAAAGGAAACTTCAGATCAATATCTCCTATGAACATGAATGCTGAAATCCTCAACAAAGTATTAGCACACTGGATTCAATAGTACATAAAAGGATAACACATTATCATCAAATGAACTTCATCCTATAACTGTCAAGTTGGTTTAGTGTCTGAAAATCAACATAATCCATGTTAGTAATTAAATAAAGAAGAAATTGATATCTTTACCCCACTGCATAAAAGTGTTTGACAAAAATTAAAACCTATTCAGGAAAAAAACTCGCAGGCAACTAGGAATAGAAAGGAACCGTGATAAAAGGCATCTACAAAACCCTCATGTAACATAATACTCAATGTTGAAAGACTGCATGCTTCCCCCTGAAATTGGGAACAAGGAAGGAATACCTCTATCATCACTCCCACTCAGCATCGTACTGCAGATGCTAACCACTGTGGAAAGACAAGAGAAAAAAGTAAGAAGCATACAGATTGGAAATGAAGAAGTTAAACTGTTCCATTCACAGACAGTACAATTGTCTGTACAGAGAACACTACATTATTGACAACAACAACAAAAAATAGCAAAGGCTTCTTAGGACAAATACATACATTTAACATGGCCTTAGGATAAAGATCAATATTAAATACATGCTAGGAAATTGTTATTTCCTAGAAGCAAAAAATTGAAAAATAAAATCAATTCATGTGTATACCATCCAAAAAGCATGGGCCATTCATAAATAAAGTTAACAAAAGACACACAGCACATCTACATTAAAAGGTACAAAACATTGTTGAGAGAAAATGAAGAATAGCTAAATAAATGAAGAGATATACCATGTTCATGAATGGCTGACAGTCATTTGAGCTATATGTTCAACACAATCTCAATCAAAATTACACAGAATTTAAATAGTTGAATCTAACATTGAAACGGAAGTACAAAGAATATGTATTGGCCCCACAAGTTGTGAGTTTGTGATATTCAACTTCATGACTCATTAGTCAAACTGTGGTTTGGGGGTAAGAATAGGTAAGTGGAATAGGAAATTGAATAAAGATCCTTGAGCCCCCACTAATGTGGTCCATTAATTTTCAACCAAGGCATCTAAGAAATTCAATGTGAAAAGTCTTTTCAACAAATATTACTAGAATAACTTGGTATCATGTATGAAAAAAGAAACAGCCTAGTTCACATGGTAAACACATATTAACTTGAGATGAGTTAGAGGCATACGAGTAAAAACTAAGCCACAATCTTTGAAAAGAAAACATTGGAGAATATCTCTATAACTTGGGGGTAAGAAGAGGCTTCTTAGACAGGATAGATAAAACAATATTCATCAGAGAAAAAAATTAATTAGACTTAAGCAAACTGGGGAAAAACCTTCTGTTCATTAAAAAGAAAGTTAATAAAAAGAGAATGAGTAGGTCCAAATGAGGAGGGAGAAAATAGTCTTAATACACAAAGGTGACAAAGGACTTGGGTAGGACTATAATGCCTCTACTCACAGTAGGAGAAGGCAGCTGCCTTAAAGAACCGGCAAGACTGGAAAGGCCACACGGAGAAGTGCTCAGTGTCGCAGTCACCTGAAGGAAGCAACTAGAGCCACGACCGTGGGGACGGTGGCCCCACTGGGGACTAGCTCCGGCTCGCCTGACGTCTGCGTGAGTGTTGGTTGTCTCCGAGGGCAGTGCCTCGCTGGGGGACAGGACCCAGCTTCTGAGGAGGTGGGACTGTTGTAGGTCAGGAGATGGTGTGGGTGGCACACCAACCACTTGTCAAAACTCTCCAGTTAAGATCTGTGCATTTCAACATCTTTAAGTTTAGGCTCTGAAAAGAACTGCAGAAATAGAACACCAGGGATTGAGTAGAACAGGGAAAGTAGGTTGAGGCCCAGAAGGCAAAACTGGCAGAAGACTGGCCGTTGGCGGAGCTCGGCGAGGTTCCCGAGAGTCCTGCCTACCGTCCGGGTGAGTGTCTGCGGTGGTGCGGTCAGCGGTTGGCATGTCTCTGGGTTGCCAGGCTAGTGGTGTCTGGATGACCACCAGACCTGGGTGGTGTCAGGGCAGGGCCCAGGAGGAAACCTGTACTTGCAGGAGGCAGGGTGTCACAGTGGGGATGTGATGCTGAGGCCAGGCTGACACTGAGCACACCTCCTGTCTTCTCAGGTACTGGTCCAGTTCACTGGGAGAACCATGGTGAGGATGTGGACTCGGGAGACGCAGGATCTGACACTGTGCTACAGGAGAAGAGGGTGCAGGCCACGTCTGGCGGCTTCTTGGACGAGGGAGTTTCGGGCTTTCCCTTTCCAGCACCCCACTCCATGCATACGATAAAGAAACTGGCTGCGGAGGTAGGCCCTTGGTAGCAGTGCAAGGGGTCTACCTCCGGATGTGCACACCGTGACTGTGGATGTGATGTGGAGTGGCCAGGTGGCGTCAAAGCCCGTCCCCACCACCAAGAAGGGGGCCATTCTCCCCACGGTCTCCTGGTTTTCTAGGTTCTGGAGAGCTGAGAGGGAGAGGCTGTGGCCCCATGGAGAGAGTCCCCAGTTTGGAGAACTGCTTGGGGTTGTGCTTCACGGTTCACCAGGTAATTAGTGGTTCTTTTTATGGTGTTTACTATGGCCCACATCACCCGTACCGGGAACCAAAGGTGGCTGTTCAGCAGCATCTCTGTTTGTTGGAGCAATGGTTTGGATATTTGTTCACCAAGGGAGCTCTGCCTCATGGTAGCCATTTCTGAAACCAGGTCAGCACACACACCCGACTCAGGTAAGCCCAGGGCATCCTGCGTTCGCTAAGACTGCTGCTGAGACAGTAGGTGCTTTCTGAGACAGCTATGTCTCTGACTTTGTTAGTTCTTCCATGTTAATTCAATTCTAGTCCCACCACAAAGACTTCCCTGCTGATCTGCTGTAGTAGAAGAACAAATACAAATAACACACATGGAGTCAGGCTTCCATACTTCTTGAGAATGTATGCAAACTTGCTATTGTCCCTGCCTGTGATCTGGCCTTCTCTTTGAGAGACACCTCTACCCAGGAGGACTGGAATTGTGACAGCAGAAATGGACATTGATGTTCACTATCTGATGTCTCAGAAGGAGCCTTAGGAAGAGTCAATGCTCATGAATTCCAGGCTTTGTCGGGAGAGGAAATATTCTCTCAATTCCTTTATTCTCATCGACCCATTGGGAACTAGTGGGTCTGAGGAGCACAGATGTCTCAGGTGGAGACAGAATGTGGGGAGGAGACAGGAGTTGGGTGTCGATAGGAGAGCATGTTCTGTCCTGCCTTGCCTTCACAGAGCCTAGGTCCTGGAAGGGTGCTCTGTGGGGAAAAGTCAAGAACAAGGACCACCTACCCTGCCCACACAATCCTCTAGGAGATCTCGGAACCACAACCAAGATGGCGCGTGACACGATATGCAGCTTTCCAGGGGCTCTCCCTAGGGTAGGAGGGGGACCCACACATCCACCCGGGTCCAGCTGAAGGGATGCAGAGGTGCCAGGTGGCCCAGGGCATGGGCAGAGGCTAGGGGCCAGGATCAAGAGGAATGTCCTATGGGGATTTTGTTACTAGGGCCCCATGGCCAAGGCCTGTAGCCAAGGGACTGACCGCAACTCAGCAGCTACCAGCCCAGCACCAAGCTCACCCTGTCCACGTAGCTGCTGCCAGCAGTGGCCAGGTCCCTTGCACCACTGGGGACACAGAATCCCCAGATGTCTAGGAGCACTTCATGGTTACTGCAAAGAGATGCACAAACAGGGAGGACTGGGACCCCCCAGGTGTGTGGTCTGTGGTCCTTCTTCCACCCAACCCTCAACCAAAGTCCAGCTTTCCCCTTCGCTGTTGCCAGGAGGAATAGAAAGAAGTAGCTCTGGAGTGCCGTGCTCAGCTGATGGCCCCCACCTGTGTCCCAGCCTCTCTGGGCGCAGTGAGCAGCGGCATATTCCTTGCTACGCAACCGAAGGCTTTACTATGTGACATTAACTGTGAGCTCACAGTGCACCCAGGACACTGTCTCATTTACTGACTCATCATGGCTCCTCAGTCTCATGCTTCCGGGAGGGGACAGAGAGCTTGCAGGACAGGGCATTTGACCTCCCTGGCAGCTAGCACAGCCTAGAAAAGTGAATGTCCAACACACACTAGCCGAGTAAGGGGACGTCAAGAACCTGGTCAGTTCTGTGGAATTGGGGTTTGTGCACCTGAGATCCATTCCTGGGGGCATCTGTGCCTCCTCACAGGTGACCTATGCCCTGGGAAACAATGTGTGCTTGCATTTCATTCATGTGCTTAATGACAGAAATGACAGTATTTATCTTTAATGATGCTGGGGTGCAATGCATTTCTCCTCAGTTTAATCCAATGGCTGATTGAGAAAACGTTTTTCAGCTCTTTGTCTTCAAGATAGACAGCACTATTTAAACAGGAGAGACACTCTGAGTGAAATCTTTGTGGATAGAGCTGTTGTGTCTTGAAGCTTCTCCTGGCTTCACCTTTTCTTCCTTTCTCCTCTTTTTGGGAAGACCATGACATAAGGTGGAGGGCTGCCGTCTTATTCTGAAGGCGGGAGCCCTTCAGAGAAGCCTTTCTCTAATGAAGAGTTGAACTTGACTAAGACTCTTTGAAGGCTCCAGGTACAACACAGGGTACGATGTCTTCATCCCACTTTTGGTTGAAGCCCTCTGTCTTCTCCTCCTTCCCCACAGGATGAGGCCCAAGAGGGCAGTGGTGACCTCGGTGTGGAGGTGCAGACGTGAGCCCCTGCTCCCTGGCCACCTCTACCACCCTTTCCACCCATTCACTGGAAGAAGGAGTTGCAAACCTGTGTCTTGGGTAAGAATGATGGCACATCATGTCTGTTTCCTGCGACACGCAGATTCACATGCACCGGGCAGTCTGATGCTCCACCAACCTGCCTCTTGTAAGTCACCAACTGCCAAGAGATAAAACAAATTTTAAATTTGTGCTGCAGATCAAAACCCGTCCCTTTAAGCATTTATTTGTAGCCGTGCCCAGTGATGATGGCTTTATCACAGAAACCTGGGATTAGTCAACAGTGTGCCCTGTGAAGAGCTAAACAAGTCCTTGCTCATCAGAGCACTTAATTGCGGTGGCTCTATCAAAGCCAGGTAAAACTTAATCAGCAGCCACATGTAAGGCTCCTGTTTTACATGGGTGCCCGTGACCTTGTTTTCCCACCTGCTGAACTGAAAGATTCCTGGACTACCCCATGTAAAACGTGTTTGTGACGCACATCTGAAGGTGCTCTTTCATCTTCCATGTCGCCATAGGGAGCTTCTGGTTCCACTTCTTCCACACATGCACCAAGATGTCACTGGGCTCACAACCTGTGTGTGTGTGAGCTGTGGCCGGCTCCCTGTTCTCGGGGCTCTTATCAGGAGGTGGTCCACCTAACTAATGGTATCAAGAAGACTTTGCCAGCAACGTTTTCTTCAGGTTTAGAATAACAAATCCAGTGTCAAGGTCAGGGAAGCTGGCTCCAGCAGGCACCCATAGCCAGAACCAGACGGGGAGTTATTGGTACCTCCAGCGGAACACGGGGTGCAGATCCTCAGTGTGCCGGAGCTGGGAGGGGCCGTCCCCCAGACAGAAGTGTGGTTTCCTCCCCATTGAGGCGAGGCACACTCTTCATTTGAATGAATATTTAATGAAGAAGCTCAGTTTTTCTCTTTACCACACTATTGGGCTTTCACGTTGGTGAGGCCCTCCAAATTTCAAAAAATATGGCTGCCTGGGCCCTGCCCGAGACCACTTAAACAATAATGATTTACAACCCCCGTGTCTGGACTGGGCATGATTGTCTAAAGGCTCCTGGGTCGTGCTAATGCAGCGCCGACTAAGAACCACAGAGCTGCTGAGTCACTCTGTAATGTTATTTCATTTGTTTAAAAATATCCTCACTACTCAAAGGCTTCTGAGCAAATGTGCATAAAAGAACCTAAATTTCCCGAAAAATAATAAATTAGAAGTCATAGTGGATGTATTATTTTTGTCCACTAGAGAATCTTGGAATGAATGCATTTAAAGTTGCATAAAAGCTGCACAAAGATACCAAAAATGTGATTTCGTCCTCTCCAATTTCTGTTGAAATGGTGGAAATAAGTGTGACCCCAAGCAGGGTTCCAAAGAGAGAGAGAGAGAGAGAGAGTGCAAGGCAGACGGACGTCTGGAAGGGAAAATTCAAGCTCACTTGAAATTTGCTTTCAGACTGTGTTCTCCATTCCCTTTAAAATCCAGAATTATATTCTTTAAACTGCACTTTTACCAGAAGTAAAATGGCCAGGAAGTTCATGTAATGAATCATGGCCTCAATCACTGCAAATAACACACCCGACTGAGAAAAGGGGGGTGTCCGGGGTGCTCTGGGCCAGGGCGGAGCCCACCGAGGCTGGCTGTGCCTGTGGCAGCACAAGCTTGTCCGGGTGGAGGTCCTGTGTGAGTGGTCCGGGTCCGGACCAGCCCTTCAGACGGTCTTGGAGCACACACTTACATCATGTGGCTCAGACTCTTTATTCTCACTTGGTAAAAGCTGGTCCTCTGCATACCATGCCCCTTTTTACTGACCAGAATGTTTAATTAATCAGGATACCCATCTTACCATCCTGCTGCATAATGAGAGTTTACTGTACGGCTATTTTTGGTAGGCGGAACGGTGGAAAGCTCTTCGCAGTGATGAGTACCTGAATCTGCTGATTGTAGACATGAGTAATTCACAATACCCCATCAGTCATGAGGGGAGCAGACAAGCTAATTGACCCACTTAACGGATAGAGCTCCCCAAAGAGGGCTGTCTTTCATGGCGTAAG
Organism: Urocitellus parryii; assembly: GCF_045843805.1. Taxonomy (NCBI): domain Eukaryota; kingdom Metazoa; phylum Chordata; class Mammalia; order Rodentia; family Sciuridae; genus Urocitellus; species Urocitellus parryii. The sequence continues at coordinate 477,824 of NW_027551783.1, read as the reverse complement.
TCCCATTAATCAACAGACACTCGTTGAGCTCCCGCTGTGCGCCTCGCCTGACGCTGGAGCTGCCGGGGGAACGAGGCATAAATCAAGACCCTGGTCCCGGAGGGTCTTTTGATTCCACCGGGAACAAGACGCACTTGTGAGGCCACTGGTGAAGCACTGAATTTATGAAAATCATCGCTCTGGACTCCGACCAGGAGGGAGGCACCCAGGCGGGGAGAAGGAACAGGACCGCTGCTGGCGGAACAGCCCAGCCGGGGGACCTCCTGCACTCACGTTGTCCCAGGTGCTCCAGCTCTGAGGAGAGGTGGCACCCAGCGCTCTTCTCTGCCTCCTGTGACAAAAATCCCTCCTCTAAGTCCTCTGCTCTTGCTGTGTGTTTCCTGTCCACCCTGGGGCTGTGCCTGGTGGACAGTGTGCCCGGCAGAACATCCGTGCGTTCCATCTGGGGACCCCACCCTCAGAACAGCCCCTCTGCACCTGAAGCACAGTTTGAAGGACAGGTCCCTTCCCCGTGGCGAGGCGGCTGTTCCTGGGAGAGCTGGACTTGGCTGGGCTGCCACGTGGGCCAGTGGTCCCTGTCTTTCACTTACAGGTCCCCGAGTAACGTCCAGATAATGACTTGCGTTCACCTTACACGGACACCACCCAAAGAGAGCCCCGGGCGCTCCAGGTGCCGGCAGAGTGGTGTGCACACACAGGGCTGGTGAGTGGGTGGGGGCTGTGGGGACCGCCTGTTCCCGTGGCCCTTTCTACCTGTCTGCCGACACCTGCCCCCCTCATCCCATAGCTTCATGGAGCCCAAGTCCTGTCCAGTGCTCGAAGGCAGAGCGTGGAGGCGGAGGCAGCTGTGGAGAGCATGCTCCACATTACCTGAATAACTTCACGTGTTGGTGTTTCAAAAGCATTTTTTTCAGAACAATATTTTGCAAAGAAATCCTATGTGGTGTGCACACCTGTGATGTAAGCATTCATCCAAATAAGTAGCTATGAACGATCCACATTTTTAGTGGGGTGTGTCAGATACACAACTCAAGTTCCTGTGGAGGGGGCAGCAGACACCGCAGCAGGTCAGGAGGAGGGTGGCCTCGGAGTCTTGGGATTGCTCTGACGGCTGAGGAGGAGGAGAGCCCAGCTCTCGGCAGGCTGGACACAGCCCAGGACGAGGACAGCAGGTCAGGAACTATTTCAGGGAGCACCTGGCAGTCCACCAGAGGAGCTTTCCTGGAGGGTGGCAGTGATGCCAAGAAGTGATCAGTCCCCCACACGGCCTCTCACCAAGCCCCAGCCTCTCCTCTTCCTTGGTCACCCGTCCGTCTCCCACTCTGGCTCACTTCCCATGATTTTGACTTGATTTACAAATTTGCCATTAGCTTTTAGAGGCATTATGGGCCCCAGGCTGGTGCCCAAACACCGCTCGGCGCTCTGCGTGGAGCTCTTGGGTACCACCCGCACTCTTCCTGGCCGCCTTATCCTCCTGCTGGGCTGTACCCTGAGCTCGCTCCTATACCATCATGGCAGGGGCTTGCTTTGACGGCAGCAGGCAAGATTTGAGTTAGACCCAAGCAGTACGGGTGGACGCTATATCCCATGCCCCTAAGAATGTGCCACCACTCAGGGTGGCCCCAGGTGAAATCTGCCGGCTCTCCCAGACAGTTGAAGGACCTTGTATTCAGTTAAGCTCTGTCACACGTAGAAGATGCCAGTCATAGACCTACAAGACATCAGGGAAAGATGGAGCAAAAGGCAGGTGCTCTCCGGGGCGCTGTCGCCCAGGCGCCGGGCTCCGCTGGCCAGGGTCTCTCTGCAGGGTGGTGCTGTGACCCTGCTCGCTCTCGCCTGCTGGAGCTCTGTGTCCGGCACTGCAGTGGCCAGCCTTGGAGGGCGGACGCTGGGTCCCTCCCACTCGGCCGGGGTCTCCTTACTGTCTCTGCCCTTCCCTCTGCACTCTGCCAGTGTTGGACCCCGGACCACGCGCAGGGCCTCTCAGGCTTCCCGGCGAGCCCGGCTCTCCACAGCCGGCTCAGCTAGGCCGGCAGGGCCCCCGGTGGCTGCCATGGCCCTGCCATCTGCGCCAGCCTCTCCCTCCCTCTGCTTCCTTCCCCATGGCGGATGGCTGCTGGTGGGCACTGTGCTTGTGCCCTCTTGGCTATCACGTGTGCCGCGGAGGAACAACCCAAACAGGGGCTAATGTTTTTATTGTAACGTGGCTGTGAGAATAATCTCCGTCTTCCGTTGTCAGCTCAGCGGGTCCCTGAGCACCCTGCTCCTTCCAGCCAGGTTTCTGCAGGGCTCCGCTTGCTGTAGGCAAGTCCCTGCAGCCCTGGCCTCCTCCCTCCGCCTCCCCTGCTGGCCTTCATACCTCAACTCAGGGCCTGGACGGTAACTGTGTAAGTTCCTGTGGGAAAGGTCCCCCACAGAGGGTACTGCCCTGTGGACCACGTGTGTCCAGCCTGGCCCCTGCCCCCTCCCCGACGTCACTGACATGCTGATGGCTGTCCTGGGCTTTCCCTAGGGTCTCAGTGCTGTCCACAACAGGTGGTCCCAGGGGGGACACACCAGCCTTCCAGCGTCCTGGGTGGTGGGGCAGCTGGAGCCCAACAGACCTGCACACCCAGTGGGTGCCGGTATTACAATGTCACTAAAAGCAAGGTCACCATGTGGCGCTGGGGGTGTGGGGAGGGTCAGGGCCCGCTGCCACCCAGGTGGCTCTGGAAGGGGTCAGTGAGCGGAGCGTGGTGGGCCCTGCTGGGGATGTCACAGGGGCCCACAAGCCTCCAGCTGATGGGTGAAGGAGAGGGAACGGTCTGCAGAAGGGAGGGCTGAGCCTGGCTGCCTAGTGGAGTCCTGCCAGCCCGGGTGTCCCCGCAGGGCGCTGGGCTGCCACCAGGTTCACTGCAGTGCTGCCATGCCAGAGGGGACTTCTGCTGGCCAGAGAGCAGGGGAGCACTGGGCTGTCAGGAAACCCAGGGCTGGGGGGACGCCCAGGGTGGGTGGCTGGAGGGGACGCCCGGGGCGGGTGGCTAGAGGGGACGCCCAGGGCGGGTGGTGAGACTTCTGGACAGACTTCAGGAGTGAGGCAACTCCTCCCAGACTGGAGTCTCCCTAGGAATCTGCACCCGGTTCCCAGCTGCCTTCCAAGGGCCTCCAGGCCGAGGGTCTCGCTCAGAGAAAGGTGCAGCTGTGCTGGAGTCCAGTGGCCTGGGTTACAGACCCTCTGGTGCCCAGGGACCCACGACGTTCAAAAAAGACCTAAGGGCTTGGACTGCAGGGACAGAAACAGTACAGAGCCCCCCCAGGGGAAGGGAGCCACTGTTCAGCCAGACCTGGGGGACAGGATCCCGGAGCTGGCACTGCATTCTGGGACCTCAGTCAAGGACCTGCAAGGCGAGGTGCTTCTGGGTGTCTGTGGCCAGCGATCGCCGTCTCCAGTTCTCAGAGTCCAGGTCTCAGGCCCAGGAACCCTCGGTGCACGTGGGATCTGGGTGCAGAGGCCTCCCCCACCCTGGAGTTTCTTTCCCTCTGCAGATCTGAGCGCTGAAGAGCACAGCTGGTTCACACACACGTGCACGCACACAATCACTCCTGTTGTGAACAGAGTGACTCAATCAAAGGGGTTGTTTCTGAATGTCATTTCTGTCCTAATAGTCTGTTTGCTTATCATTCACCCAATGCCATACCACATCGTTTTTGTACCTTTAAAAGATCTTAATATTACATAATGTGTTTCTTAGCTTTTTTGTTTTTCTTCAAGAATGTTTTAGCTCTTCTTTGCTCTTTGAATTTTGTAAAATTTTAGAGTGAGCTTGCCAAATTTCTTTAAAAAAGAAACTTGGTTTTTAATTGGGATCACATTTAATATGCAGATCAACGTGTAGCGAGTTAATGTCTTTACCACGTGTCCCGATCCACCCAGGCTGAGGCTACTTCCGCCCACTCAGCTCTTCAGATTCCCACACTGATCCTTCCTCCTTTTCCACAGGAAGTCTCACACATCTCTTGTGAGTCCTCGCAGTTGTTGATGTTGTGGACGGTGCTGTAAATGGCCTTAGTTTGTTCCTGGAAGACAGACACAGGGGCAGGTCATTTGTTGAGAAGGTGACCCAAGTCCAGTGGGGACTTGGAAGTGGGCCAGGTCAGGAGGGAAGCCAGGGAGGTGTGCATCACTGAGCAAGCGCCGTGTGGGCCGCGGGGACTGCCTCACGGATCTGGGGCGGTCTCAGGGTTTTCAGCCGAAGGCAGACAGGGCATTGCCGGTAGCCCACGCGGAGGGTCTCCTGCAGGGATCTGATGTTGGGCACTTCTGAGTGCCCTGGACAGACGGGCCAGATTCCCAGGCCTGCGTGGACTCTGAGGCGGTGTGCAGGGAGGCCAGTGCTGGGTGCGGAGCTGTCCACCAGGGCTGTGCTGAAGTCACACAGCAGCAGCTCCCGGCACTGTCACCGCAGAACCTGCCACACTGTCCTGCGGAGGCTGTTTCTGTTTGCTGCCAGTGGAAAGGCCTCCTGCTGTGTTTCCCATTGACCACCACCCAGCGGCCCTAAATCCAACCCCGAGGCTAGCCCTTTATCTAGTGCTCCTCGGGTTTTCCACCCCCATGGCTGCATCATCTGTGAAGAAGGGTGGTTTCTCCTGTTGCAATCCTCACACTGTGTGTGAGTGTGAGTGTGTGAGTGTGTGAGTGTGTGAGTGTGTGTGCGCATGTGTAAGTGTGTGTGTATGTGAATGTGTGTGAGTGTGAGTGTGTGTGAATGTGTGCGAGTGTGAGTGTGTGTGTGTATGTGAATGTGTGTGAGTGTGTGTGAGTGTGAATGTGTGTGTGAGTGTGAGTGTGTGAGTGTGAGTGTGTGAGTGTGAGTGTGTGAGTGTGTGAGTGTGTGTGAGTGTGTGTGAGTGTGAATGTGTATGTGAATGTGCGTGAGTGTGTGTGAGTGAGTGTGTGTGTGTGTGAGTGTGTGTGAGTGAGTGTGTGTGTGTGAATGTGTTTGAATGTGTGTGAGTGTGAGTGTGTGTGAATGTATGCAAGTGTGAGTGTGTGAGTGTGTATGTGAATGTGTGTGAGTGTGAATGTGTGAGTGTGAGTGTGTGTGTATGTGAATGTGTGTGAGTGTGTGTGTGTGAGTGTGTGTGAGTGTGAGTGTGTATGTGAATGTGTGTGAGTGTGTGTGTGAGTGTGAGTGTGTGTGTGAGTGAGTGTGTGTGTGAGTGAGTGTGTGTGTGTGAGTGTGAGTGTGTGTGAGTGTGAGTGTGTGTGTGAGTGTGCTCTACCCCACTGCAGCACTGAGACCTCCTAGTCCAGCCGTGGGGGCGTGTGGCGAGGAAGGTCCCTGTCACACTGAGCAGGATGTCTGCTGTGGGCTACATGACACAGCCCTATGGGGTTAACCCTACTCATGGGTTGCTGGGAGGTTTTTTTCGTTTTTGTTTTTATTTCTTTTAGCAAATTAACTTTCACTCTGAAGGAAGCCAGCAGACACTTTCTGTTGTCCGAGAGCTGCAGGCGATGGGGTTCTGCAGTGCCAGTCTTTTGGACCTCGGAGGCAGCTCTGCACAGTGTTTGCAGTGGGTGGAGCAGAAGACAGGCTCCAGAGTCCCCTTGGATGGGGACTTGTGTCCTACGACTCAGTTTGTGAGCTTGTTCCTCTGGAGGCTCTTTACCTTCTGCATAGACCTGAATCCCAGTGGACACGTGCTGAGGGGTTAGTTGTACCTGCTAAGTCTCTCATTCATGACAAGCATCAAAACATTCTGGGAGCCATTTCCTATTTGCAAAATGTTTGAGTAGCAACTTGTTCTCTGTGGCTCTATCCTGTGCCTGAGAGCAGCAAGAACATGGGGCCAGCTTGCCCGACCCCGGGACACTCATGGAGGGGAATGCAGGGCTGGTTCATGTGGAGAGCTGTCCGAGGCCTCACATTTGAGCAGCTTCTTGAAGTTGGTCCTTGGGGGGCCTGGGATTGCTCTGCTGCCCACTGCCTGGGTCTCCCATGCCGTTAGCAGGAAGTCACCTTTTAAGCCCCTACAACGCAAAACCTTATCTAAAGACGAGCTCAGTCTCTGATTTGAAGATGTCTATTTTCTGATTTTCTCAGAGGTGACTCTGACTCTCATGGTGTGCTCAGAACAAATAGCCTTAGGGACATCTGTAATTTCCAATGGTGAACAAACTCTCAAGCAATGCACAGCCGAGGGCGGCTAGTTCAAGCTGTGGAGTAAGTCCTGTACGAGGGTTCCAAAACAAAACAGGTGTTCAAGGCAAAACCCACGGCTTCAGTTTTCCCTCAGCAAGCTTCAGATTGGGAGGAGCCCCAGGATTTTGGCTAAGGAGTGAATTCACACACCTGGAGGCAAGAAGGAAAGCAGTGAGCTAACCAAGACACGTGGATCCTGACCCAGGCTCTGCTGCTGACCACCCCTGCCACTTCACATCAGCCCCAGTGCAGCTACCACAATTTCACTCAGATCCCACCTGGGAGAGCTCACAATCTGGCCAACTTGAGGGAAGATGGCCACGGCCCCCTGGTGCCAGCCATGTAGGTGACTGAGCCCAGCCGTGCAGGATGGCGGGTGCAGAGCCAGTGCCCGGTGGCGCTCCCAGCTCAGAAGGCCTGAGGGTGGTGTGGTGAGCTCCCTCATCCTGACTGGGGGAGTGTGCCCGGGGCAGGCCACCTTGACCTTCCTTTCCATGGGCCCCCACCATCGCCCCTGCAGCTGACCTCCCGCCTCACTGTCTGGAAGCTGCTCCCCACCTCCCTGTTATTTCTTGGGTGGCCGGTTCCTCCTCACCTTGCAGGTGCCATTGTGATGTCACCTGTCCCATTCTGAGCCCCTTCATTTTCCTGTGGCGTGATCTGCTCACTGGTTGCGTCTTGCAGCTCCACGTGGACATGCAGAGGGGCTGCCCGTCTCCCTGTGGACTGCGGGTCTCACGGGGGAAGTGCCAGGGCTGTTTTGTGCTCACCCACCGTGGGAGCTGATGAGAGTTGCCCCTTCGCAGTTGCGCCTCAGCGACGCAGGCCCAGGGAGGAAGGGGCCCAGGGAGGAAGGAGCCCAGGGAGGAAGGAGCCCAGGGAGGAAGGGGCCCAGGGAACGCCCGGCCGCAGGTGGCGTCAACTGTTGTGGTCTCTGCCAGGCACCTCCGCTGTCTCGATGGGGACCACAGGAGCCCATCCCGTCTCGGTACCAGAAGGGGTGGGTGCTGTCTGCTCTGTGGGCCTGCTGTGCTTGCTCTGTGGGGGTGGCTTGAGTCGCTGTTTCACCTCGTCCTTGCTCTGTGGCGGTGGCTTGAGTCGCCGTTTCACCTCGTCTGCTCTGTAGACTGATCAGAGCCAGCTCGAGCACGTGCCCAGGGCTCACGGTGCCGGGAATGTATTAACGTGGCTCCTGCTTCTGTGTATTTTTCCAATCCTGTTCTCTCTTTGTTCCAATGGTAGCACTTATTTTTACATATTGTATTTTTTCTAATATATTTTTAATGTTGGCGTGTAAAATTTCTTGTGCCTCTCATGAACAAAATGTTTAAAAGTGCTCATGCCTTGTGGAATGGTTAAAAAGAGTTAATTATCAGGTGGGTTGTTATGGCTTGGATCTTAAATGTCCCCAGGGGTCCTGTGCTGAAGGTCCCAGCCAATGGCACTCTTGGGAAGTGCTGGGAACCTGAGGAGGGAGGCCTCATGGGAAGGGGTGGGTCTTTGGGCTGTGCCCAGGAAGGAGGTGCTGGGACCCAGGGCTGCACTCTGGCTCTCTGCTCCTGGCCACCAGGAAGTGAGAATTGTCTTCCAGCGTGTGCCATGGTGTTCTGCCTGGCCACAGGCCCCAACGCCGTGCAGCCAGTATAGCATCGAGGAGACCTCTGAAACTGTGAGCCTCGTTACTTCAATCTCTCCTCATTAAGTTGGTTTTTCTCACGTATTTTGTCACAGCGACAGCAAGCTCACTAGCACACGATTTACATTGTGTGGTTCTCATTTTCGCTTATTGTAAGATTCTAACTTTTTGTGCTGTGCTTCCTGTTGGAAGCACCGAGGACTGGTTTTCTATCTGATCAGCCTGGGGAGGCTGTGGGGCTAGGAAGGCCGATGGGCAAGTCCTCCTCTTTCTGCCAGGCTGCACTTGGGGGTCTCTCTCACAGGTTCTTCCACGACAGCCAAAGGTGGACACAAGGATGCCCCATCCAGGTGGATGGAGCCACAGCCCCAGGCCACAGGGGGAGGAGGCAGTGTGTGTCCTCCTGGGGCGTACCCTGTTGTGGCAGAGCAGAGCCCAGACATGACCTTCTCAGGGCCGACTGAAGTTGACCAAGTGGGGCGGTGGCACCTTGGGAGCCTCACAAGTGCCTCCCAGTTTATAAAGGCAGGTGCTAGCTGGAGTTCACCAGGACAGCCGTTGGACCCAGGGCACACTTGCTCCTGTGCCTGGCCACAGGCCCGCCCCGTTCATCAGCCTGCTCCCTTTGGGCTGTGCCCATTCATAAATCCCGCTGGGCGGGGCCTCCCAAAGCTTTCTCTGAAGAAGGTTTTGTGGAGGAGCTTGGCATCTCTGTGCCCCTGCCCTTCACTCTTCCCAACTGCAAACCAGGCTCCTCCACCAGTCCCAGGCCCACCCTGACCACTCGGCCAGGCCCCAGGAGTGGGGAGAGGCCAGAGGTGGCCAGGGGAGCTCTGCTACTGGTGAAGAGGACAGATGTGGCCCTTAGAGAATTTGGGTTTCCTCTGCAGAGAAGGTGGAGAATTGCATAACATTTGTGTGATTTATTTTAGTAAAAAAAATCGACATCGTTTTTGTGGTGTCTATAATAACGTGTGTTACCTGTCAAGCACAGTATTGTTTTGACATAGTAAATACATAAAAAAATGACAGGTTGTATTTTCCAAGGGAGCTGCCACACACACACACACACACACACACACACACACACACCCCACATTTCCTCCCACACAGGAAAAAGAGATTTTCGCCTCTCTCTCTAGCACCTCATTCCATCGCACAAGGCTCTGGGCTGGGAGTGACACACATTCCCTGTCGCTGTACTCTTTAAATTCCAAACATGCTTCTGAACGTCCAGGTCTCTGAACCCCTGGCTCTTATGGCTGAGGCACTCTGTCAGCAAGAACCCGAGACCTGGGCCTTCTATTTGCCTTGTGACTTGGCCCAAGTAAAGTGAGAATCATAATGTCACACGGGCTCTTTCTACGTCTCTGAATGTTGGCACCTGGTACTTATCTCTTGGTGTCATCGTGGTCAACACTGCTAAAAAGGGTGCACGTTAGTCCAAACTCCGAGGGGACTGATGGCAGCTGGCGGGATGGCTGAGCCCTGAGAGTAAAGCTGCACATTGCTGGGTCTCCATGGTGGGGCCCAGGCCTGAGGGACATGCATCTCCAGAGCTGCAGGGCCACCCGTGAGGGGCAGGCCCGCACCTCAGGGAGCTGGCTGGTGTCTGCCCCTGGGCTGCGTCCTCGGGCAGTAAAACCCAAGGCAGCAGAGCTACAAGAAGCCAGGGTTCATGGAGGTGGTGATCGGGTGCCCCGAGCAGCTACTCAGCATCAATCACCAGGGTCCTGAGCACTCTGTGGAGCCAGAGGCCCACCTACTGGGCACACATGGCCCGGCCAGCTTCAGAGCACAGATCTGGGTGAGGAAGCCCATGGTGGCCTCAGCCACTCCATAGGATGGGTCATTCAGGAGCCTTGGCTTTGCCAGTGACAGCAAGGATGTCAGTAGCCTTTGACCTTGGCAAAGCAAATCAGAGCACAGGACCTGGGTGGGTGGGGTGGGACATCAATCCCCTGTCCAGAAAGGAGGGGATGTCGGGTGACAGAGGGGTCAGAACTGGCCTGGTTCAGCCTTCTCCAAGACCTAGCTAGGCCACAGGTGCACAAGGGCACGTGGCACTCCCAGTGTGGGAGGTGAGCGCCTGCTCCCCACCGGTGTCTGTGAAGCTGTGCTGGGCAAGGTGGCTGGGCTGGCTGCCGGGAGTGGGAGCCAGGGAATCCTACAGAGCCCTCTGGAGCCCCATGCTGACCCCGTGGGCTGGAGTCAGGGTGCAGGCCCCGGGGGCAGAGCTGGGGACTTCTCTCAGGAGGGGCTGGGGGTCCTGTGGCCAGGGATACCAGGTGTGATGTCCACGGATAGCAAACCATGCACGTTCAAAGTCTGCAGCTGGAATGGGGTGTCCTGTAGTTGTAAGCCATGGGGTGACCATAGGCCCTCCCACGTGAGGCTTGGATGTGGCACCCCCACGGAGCTCCCATCCACCTGGGCGGTGGATCCAGCCTGTGTCCAGCTCTCCAGCAATAGTGTGGAGAGGCACAGCTCAGGCTCCACGCCAGGAAGCCCTGGGTCTGGGTCACTTTGGCTGCTGTTCTGACCCCAGCCAGTGCACGAGTTCTTCTGCGTCTACACATGGGAATGACTGGCCTTTCTGAGGCTGTGGGGTGGTCTGCTGGGCACGGGGGCTTGGTGGTTTGCTCACCACCAAGTCGCACAAAGTTATCGGACGCACAAAGTCGCATGTGATAGCTTTGCAAGGCCAGCAGAGCCTCTGGAACAGCCGAGATGACTCACCGAGCCGTTCCTGGGCCCAGCCAGCCCTGGCAGCTGCCTTGCCTTCGGGATCGAGGGTCAGGTGTTCTTGCGCGGCCTAACGTGGGGTGCCAGACGGGACACAAGTGCAGGGCTGGGAAGGGGCCGCTGCGTGTCGGGGAGCAGCCTGGACTGGAGCCGCTGCCTTCCTCCTCTGCTTCCTCCCTCCCCAGCCAGACTCTGGAGCAGGGCCTGTGGGAAGGAAGGCGTGTGGCTTTCCAAAGGGAGCCTTCTGCAGGACCCTGTCAGTGGCAACCAGGCCGGATGGAGGTCAGGCCCTGTGGCTGAGGGCACAGCGCAGCTGGTGGGAGTGCCTGGTGCTGTTCCAGCTCAGACTGCTGGTCAGGGAAGTGCGCCTCTGCTGTGGGCACCGCAGCCCACCTGGCCAGACGCGGGGCCATGGCTGTATCCGCCGGTCTGATGTTCAGGGCTCAGAGGCTCTGGGAGGAGCAGTGCTGCCCACGGCTGTGGGATCTGGTCCAGACGTCACTAGGCCACCCAGGGTCACCCCATCCCTGACAACCCTCAACTGCCTTGGTGGCTCTGTGAGCCTGAGATGGCCGAGTCCAGACCTCCAGGACAGTAATGGGAGAGGCTCCGGGACCAGGTGAGACGGAATTGGAGAAGCAGCGTGGGGGCCACGTCCTGCGCAGCCTTTGCCATGGCCTTTGTGTCCCACCACGCACCTGGGACGCAGGAGAGGCCTCCACGTGTCACTCAGTGGCCAGGCCTCAGACCATCACTCAGCTGGTGGCTTTGTGGCCTCTTGCCTCCTTCCTCAGGCTGTTGGGGGCCAAGGAAGGCCTGGGGACAGCTCTGCTCAGAGCAAGGCAGGCTGCATGGCTTTTAGTGGCAAGGTCTCTCTTCCCTCCAGAGCCTACCGTGTTCCTGGAATGCAGGACGGAAAGTTCAAGTGCTTTTTCTGTGGTTATGATTAAACAAAACCGAGAGGCACACAGGAAACACAAAGACGCGGGGACCCCGCGGCACCGTCCCGCTGAGCAGCCCTGGGCAGCCCTTCCCTGGGGAGCTAATGCTCCTCCAGCTTTGAAGAACGATGCTATCACCTTAGCTTTTTCAAATGTCTGGAGTTAAAAGCTGCCTCTTGAACCTGCGGTCCTTTAAAATTTACGGAGGAACATGCTACATCAGGCTCGGCCAGGCCGGCCCCACAGAAAGTCAATACTTGTCTCAAAGCAAACAAGTCTTCGAATACAAGGTCAGAGTGAAAGAATGCGTCCCCTCCACGCTTCCAACCTCTGGTCCCCCTTCAAAGGCTGAAGCGGTGAGCTGGCTCCCTGTGCGGGTCAAATGCATGTCATAGCAGACACCGGGGTTAATATTCAACCAGGCATTAATAGATTAGATAACTGTTACCTGCTTTTAGTGCCAATTAATTCATAGCTGTTTTTATTCCTCCTTTTACAAGGCAGAAAAATATGGGGCCTGGTTTCCTGTGGCGAGTTCCCAGGTAGGTCTTTTGTGCTGTGACCGCCACCAGTTGAGTGGGCCGACACCTGTGATCCCCCGAGGCTCGGCCCCGGCATGATGTCGGGCAGTGGCCCTCCGTGCGGGGCTATTCAAAGCCCACTGAGCGGGCTCCTTGTGGTAAGATTTATGCTAGTTTATGCTAGAATAACAATGATGCCGTGGTATTTGTTTGAAAATGAAAGGATTATATGGTCTTTGTAAAATGAGGAATTTAGTTCTGGGGAGGGGCAGTGAGACGGTGATTTATTTTTTGTTTATGTTCCTATGAATCCTTTGATATGTCAGCTTCTGTCACTAAGTATTAGGACACTTGTAATTTCTTGAATCAACCAAGATGAAATACACACAGCCTCAAATAATTTATGTCAAAATCTCAGCTGTGCAATCTAAGTGCCAGGGCTTATTGGGAGATTAGAGGGGAACGGGCTACTTGGTCTTCAAAGACCTGCCCGTGATCAGGAGTTAGACAGCCACAGTTCTCCCCTTAGCTCAGGTGAGGGGTGTGCCCCCTCTTGGGGTTTTGGTGCAGGGAGAGGCCACGGGAGTCGAGCTGTGGGTCGGGCCTGGGCTCAGGGAAGCCTGGTCCCTTATTCCCCCGTCTTAGTCAGTGACCAGAATGTCTGAGTCAATGACAGGGACGCCCACCACCTCTTTCCTTTGTAGCGCTACCCTTTAACAAATCGACTTCAATGCGCGTCCATGGAGGATGGGGAATGAAGCCAACGTCACCATTAGCTCCAAACACAGAAGCTGTCTGGGACTGGGGAGGTCTCGGCAGTGCTCAGCAGGGACCTGAGGTGCCTGGGGTGACAGGAGTCGAGGGCCGCAAGGCCACCCTCGTCACCTGTCCTGGGATGCTCGCTGGGGCCTGGCTGGGTTTGCGCAGTGTTCGCAGGAGTCGCCCTGGGTCAGGGGCTCTGCTCACAGTGGGGATGGCCCCACCGGCTCCTGTGCAGGACGCCCGTCCTCTGCATTAGTCACCCGAAGGGCCATGTAGACAGCATGGTTGGCTGTTTGGGGCAACGTCCATCCCAGAGATGGACATTTTCTTTGGAAAAGAAAATTCATTACTGAGCCATCTGGGAATCAGAAATACCGGAAAATGGATTCTGCATTTCCCACTATTAATTATGCATCAGGAGCGTATGCTCGGTGAGCTGAGGCAGCAGATGAAGGCACAGATCTCATTTCCCAGCCCCAGGAAGGACAACCCCGTGGCCTCACGGAGGTCCCCTCAGTTTACGCATCTCTAAAATGGAGGATGCTGATGTGATAGAGGAGGGACCGGGCAAGCAGCGAGGAAAGCGGGTGACTTTCCAACTCTGAGAGCCGGGAGCCGGGTTGGGTGTCTCCTCTTCAAGATGACGGTGGAGACTCCTCACTCTTTAGACCCCTCATCCCCTGTCCTGGAGTGGTCCTTCTCATCCCACTGGCCTGCTCCTTCCCAGAGCTGGTGTGTCGGTCATGTGTGTCCTGTCAATCAGAAAGGGGGCAGGAAGTCTGGCCAGAGAGAGAAGCAGAGCAGTCTCCTTCCTCTCTCTCTCTCTCACACACATGCACACAGACATTCACAGAGAAACACACACACACAGAGAATGCACACGCAGGGCACACACACACACGACATGCACACACATGCATTTGCCGGCAGGCAAGCACACAACTTTGGATCTGTCACGTGGTCCTGGACAAGCTGCTCCCTGCTCGTCATCTTTTCCTCGCTGGCCTGATTATGGACAAAACAAAGCCCCACGTATTTTTTTTTTTTTTTTACTTCAAGAACACTGAGAGAAGCTGTAATTTATTTCTAAAAAGAGCTTCACTAAAAGCAAAGAAATAAAATTCAAAGGAGAATTCAAAATGCAGATACCTGCTCTCATTATGTCTGTGGACTGCTGGGTACCAAGGACAGAAGTCCTAGACTGTGCCAGCGTGAAGCCACCTCAATAAGCTGGCCTTGATATCTGGCCTCTCGTCCTTGGGAGAAGATAGTTTTTAGTCTCTTCAGGGTGAGATCATCACAGCCCATTTTTAAATCCCTGAGCGGCTGCACTTGATCTTGACAAAGCTGCTGGGCCGCTGGCTGCTCCCTGAGCACTGGTCCCCGGGGAGAGAAGCCGTTTCCTCGACTCACCCATCAGGCGTCTGCCCCGCCTGCTCGGGCCGCTCGGCCTGGCTGCCTTCCTGAGGGTGTCCAGGGCTTCAGACCTCTGCAGGGCTCCAGGTTACCTGGTGCCTGTTTGCACTTAAAAATTTATCCAGAATTTATTGAGCAGTTCCCTTTTAGAATCAGCTCTGTAAGGAGGGCGTTTTCCATCTCCTCCTGTTGAAAACCGCCCCAAAGCAGCAAGGAGAACGAGAAGGGAAAATGCGAAAGTGTCCTTACAGCAGAGCCAGGGGACATCTGTAGGCCTGAAACACAATCTGTGAGGCAAGACTGCCAAGGAGAGGGAAGGTCACAGAGGCCCAGCAGGACGGGAGCTGCCCACAGCTGCAGACCTCGGAAAGCAGACAGAGCTGTCCTCCCCAGAGAAGCCACCCGTCCCCGGGGAACACCAGCAACCATTTGTTTGGAAAGAAAGAAGAAAATGATTGGGCCAAGAGCAGGTGTCCCTGGGCACAGTTTTCCATAAAGTCTCAGGGAACAGAGAAGGCAGGGATGACAGGAAGACCAGCAGTCAGCTGTAGGTCTGAAAAGCAGAATGTGGGTGAGGCTGGGGGAAGAAGGACTGCCACAGGGAGCGGCCGGCAGCACTGTGTGATGGGCCAGGAGAGCCTAAAGAGCTAACTCACGCACCACCCTGGACACAGAATCCCCACGTGCTTAGAATAGGCCTTGGATTTCACCTGTGCAGCTTCATCAAATGATGAAGGAAGAAATATCCTTCTTCCATAATAAATTACAATTTAGAAGGTCTGTTTTAAAATACCCCAAAGAAAATATATTAAATTTACAGAATGGACAGATGGCAGGTGAAAGCTCTTATTTTAAAACAGGGCCAAGAGGTAGACAACAGTTATGACCACACAGTCCATGGTGGTATTTTAAAACCAAGAAAACAGTTCACCTGCATAAAACAAGAGGACAAAGGCGAGATATAAGAGCTTACGCAGAAATGGCTAGTGGTAGGTGGAATCGACTCTGGGCTCTAAGTTCAGGAAAGAGCTGAGTACAGATGAGTACCAGAGTTGGAACTCTTGCAGGCAGGAAGGTCAAGTTGGGGTCTCACAAAGAGGAAACCTCATGAAAACACCACAGGACACAGAGCATAGGATCAAGAAAGAAATAGGCAGAAAGAACCCTGAAGGGAAACTTGGAAAGGAGAGGAGAAAAGATCCCTCATACACATGAAGAAGAAAATCAAGTGATTAAGTAAATTTAAAAATATATAATTCAGAAAATACTCCTTAACAGAAAGAGCTGGACACTACAGGCAGCGAATCACGACATTCCAAGAAAGCGGACAGACGCTGAGCCATCTGCAACGTGGCTGCAAGGGTGGCGCAGCTCAGGGCAGAGGAGCGGGCAGAGGCGATGGCAGCAAGAAAGGGCATGGTCCTGCCCAGCCAGCTTTCCCAGGGCGGCATGCAGGGCCTCAGCCAGGGAAGCCCTCTGGATACTGGAGAAGTGAGACCATCAGGAAAAAGATGCTGTGAGGCTGTCCACTTCATGTGACTCTGAGTGCTGGGTACTGCCCACTGAAGGGTTCGCTGTATTTCCCTGGAATCTGGCTGTCACGGCCACCTTTACATCAGCGCCTGGCAGAGGTGACCACAGGCATGTGCTCTGCCTAGGACACTCACTGCTGGAGTCCAGCTCACACTTGGGCATCTTACCACCTGAAGGCCACTATCTGGAGGAGTCGCACACAGGTGCTCTCGGTCAGCAGTTCTGTGCCCAGCAGCAGAGCACAGGTGTGAAGGTGAGCCGAGGGGTGAAAGGGCACAGGTGCTCTGCGGCAGCCACACACGCAGAGCACGTGGTTCCCATGGGTCATTCTAAAAGACACTGACAGAGGCCAGCCAGTCAGAGAGGCCCACCACCAGGACAGGAGAGCTGAGTGCTAGCCCTCGGAGGCAGAGCAGCGTGGGCTTCACAGCTGCAGAGCTCCGGGTGAGGGCCACAGGGGCCCGGGAGGAGAAGAGGGACAGACGGTCAGCAGGGCGTGAGCGCAGGATGTTCAAAGACACTCGTGTGCAGGGGTCAGAATAAACCACTCAGAGAAAGCGGACCAGGCATCACATGCCCAGGAGCATCCCAAGGTTCAATGACCAAATCACGAAAATACTGAGGGACCAATGGGAGGACAATGAAGGGCACAGGATGCAGGACAGTGGCCCTGAGCTGGCAGACAAGCCCCTTTCTGCCGCCAGGCTCAGTTTACATGATTCATGGGTCTGATTCTTTACCCTCAAGACAGTCCAGGCACATTTCACAGATGAGGAAACTGAGCCCAAAGAAATCAAGTGGACCTTGGCCATGAGGATGGGATGAGCCCTGGCCAGTGAGGATGGAATGGATGCTGCCCAGTGGGACAGGATGGATGCTGACCAGTGAGGACAGGATGGACGCTGGCCAGAGAGGAAGGGATGGATGCTGACTAGTGAGGACGAGATGGATGCTGACCAGTGAGGACAGGATGGATGCTGACCAGGGGGATGGGATGGATGCCGACCAGTGAGACAGGATGGATGCTGACCAGTGGGATGGGATGGATGCTGACCAGTGGGATGGGATGGATGCTGACCAGTGAGGATGAGATGGATGCTGACCAGTGAGGACCAGGATGGATGCTGACTAGTGAGGACAGGATGGACGCTGACCAGTGAGGATGAGATGGATGCTGACCAGTGAGGATGAGATGGATGCTGACCGGTGGGATGGGATGGCCGCTGACCAGTGGGATGGGATGGATTCTGACCAGTGAGGATGAGATGGATGCTGACCAGCGGGATGGGATGGATGCTGACCAGTGAGGACAGGATGGATGCTGACCAGTGGGATGGGATGGACGCTGACCAGTGGGATGGGATGGATGCTGACCAGTGAGGACCAGGATGGATGCTGACCAGTGAGGACCAGGATGGATGCTGACCGGTGGGATGGGATGGCCGCTGACCAGTGGGATGGGATGGCCACTGACCAGTGGGATGGGATGGCCGCTGACCAGTGAGGACGGGATGGGCCCAGGGTGTGTTTCTTCCACTCCTCACACCCCTGTCCTGTCTTCAGAAACCTGTGGAGGAAGATCTGGTCTCCATGCCTGGTTCCCAGAGCTCAGCAGACCTGAGTGGCCCGTGCTACATCAGACCACATGGTGCTGGACACTGCCTGCATGGCAGTAAGAGCTATAGGTGGCCGTGGTCCATGAGAGCAGAGTTTCAAGACTCTGGCACAACTTTACAATTATGAAATTCACAGTTAGAACAAAATTAAAGACATTTAACATCAGGAGAAGAAACCCACTAATGCAAAGAAGGCAAGACCATCTACAATAGATAAAAGAAAAAGTGGAAATGGGAAGGAATGAGCTCCAGGGTCCCCAGGTGTTAAGGGGCCAACCTCACCTAATAGGAAGCCCTTCAGGTCCTCTGGCAAGACAGAGCCCACCGGCAAACCATGTGCAGGGGTCCCCTCAAGCCAAGGCCTGGGGGAACCCCCTCACGGCCAGGGAGGAGAGCGGTTCATAGCACCCAGGCAGACCCAGCACATGCCCAGCGCTGCAGACAGCCTCCTCTCAGACACGCTGGGAGGAGGCAGGACAGAAAGACACCCCCAGGCAGACAGACGTGAAGGAGGACAGACAGACACCCAGGCAGACAGACGTGAAGGAGGACAGACAGACACCCAGGCAGACAGACTTGAAAGAGGACAGATAGACACCCCTAGGCAGAGAGATTTGAAACAGGAAAGACAGACACCCAGGCAGACAGACGGGAAAGAGGACAGACAGATACCCCCAGGCAGACAAATGTGAAGCAGGACAGACACCCCAGGTAGACAGACGTAAAGCAGGATAGACAGACACCTCCATGCAGACAGATGTGAAAGAGGACAGACAGACCCTCCCAGGCAGGCAGACCTGAAACCGGACAGACAGACACACCAGCCAGACAGACATGAAGGAGGACAGACAGACAGCCCCAGGCAGACAGATGTGAAGGAGGACAAACAGACACCCGAGCAGACAGACATGAAGGAGGACAGACAGACACCCAGGCAGGCAGACGGGAAGGAAGACAGACAAACACACCCAGGCAGACAGATATGAAGGCGGACAGACAGACACCCAGGCAGATAGACGTGAAGTAGGACAGACAGACACCTAGGCAGACAGATGTGAAGGAGGACAGACAGATACTCAAGCAGACAGACGTGATCAGGACAGACAGACACCCAGGCACACAGACTTGAAGGAGGACAGACAGACATCCCCAGTCAGACAGACGTGATCAGGACAGACAGACAACCCCTGGCAGACAGACATGAAGCAGGACAGACAGACACCTCCAGGCAGACAGCCGTGAAGCTGGACAGCAGACACCCAAGCAGACTGACGTGTAGGAGGACAGACATACACCCAGGCAGACAGATGTAAAGCAGGACAGACAGACACCCAGGCAACAGACGTGAAGGAGGACAGACAGACACACCTTCGCTAAGGCGAAGTGCACCCTGCGTGCGGACGCGCCTTTCCTGGGCCCACCTGCCGACTCCTCAGCTGTCACTCTGGACTCGGCCGTGACTTCATTCCGTCTCCTGGAATTGATTGTGAAGCTGCAGTCCAGCAGAAAACCCTGCTGTGCGGGTTGGGGGGCTCGAGGCTGCGCTTCCTCCCTGTGGGGTGGCTCCGTCCCGACTCCCGCCCGGCATGCCCTCTGTCTCAACACCCTGCAGCACCCTGGCTAAGCCCATGCTCACTCTGCAGCATGGACTCTGCTTTAGGCTGGGCCCCCTGGTACCCACCCCCCAGCCCCCCATTCCCCTTTGCTGCTGGCACGTCCCTGTCTCCTCTTGGGGGACCTACATTTTATGCCTCCTTCCAGGACCACTGGGGCCTCATTTTCCCTCTTGAGTCTTTTCAGCAACTTCAGGGGATTCTATCCTGCCTTTCTAGAACTCCTGTTGTCAGAGAGACTTGTCCTGTCCAGTGGCCAGCTCCACGGGCATCTTTTCTGACCAGTCCCTGAGGAGGCTGGATGCGTGGAGGCTGGTGCTGACAGGTGGTCCGCACCCTTGGCGGGCCGAGCAGGGCGCTGTCTCCCCACCGTGCTGGGTGTGCCAGGTGTTCCCCCTGTACCATGATTCCTGAAGTGCTGCCGTGGCCCGTGATTGGCTTGTGGGCATCAGGTAAGGTTCGGTGGTTCAAGCAGGGCGGGGCTCAGTGGTGGCCGGTCTGTGAGTGCCGTGGCAGGTCTGTGAGTGCCGTGGCAGGTCTGTGAGTGCCGTGGCCGGTCCGTGAGTGCCGTGGCAGGTCCGTGAGTGCTGTGGCAGGGAGGCAGAGGTGAGTTCTCAGCCTCTGGCCAGGGGAACACAGTGCTCCTTTCCAAAGTGGAATCCTGAGCAAGGAGGAGCCTCCCCCCAAACATCCTCTCCCTCCCAACACTTTATGGTTCTTCTCCCAAATGCCCGCCTCTTGGCAGAGTCTCACACAGGGGACAGCCTGTGTTCCAAGAGCCGGTCATTACCTGGGAGGTCCTTGCTTACAGCAGGACATTACCTGGGAGGAGAGGGCTCAGGTGGCAATGGAAATGACCACCCAGCCTCCCTCCCCACCACCTACCAGCTCTGCTGGGCACCACCGAGAGGCTGAACCTGAGTCAGGGTCTTAAAGCAGAAGAGGTGAGGACTCACGAGGCTTCCTGTGTCCTTCAGAGTGAAAGACGCCGATGTCAGCATAGAGGGACCAAAGTCGCGTTCCAGCAAAGCCCCATCCCCCTTCTGCTTCTGCTCCGAGTCCCACCTGCCCACCGCGTCTTCCCTGAGCTCTCACAGCACAGAGCCTCAGAACCAGGGGTGGCACCAGCAAGGAGTTACAGTTCCCCGATTTCACATGAAGGAATCGGGGCCTGGGAAGGTTATTGGGTGGACTGTCACTGCAGCCCGTTTCTGGGGTTTCTGACTCGTCCCCTGTGTGTGCAGTGATGACTCATCTGAGCCTCTACCCCCCGTCTTGCTTCTGTTCCCCCCTCGCCACGTCTGGAGGTGGGGCCACTTGATGCAGGGGTATGCCCTGGGCATTTGTACGTCGCCATCCTGTCTTCCCCGGACTCTGTCACACAGACCCAATGGCACTTGGTGCTGGTTGAACTTCTGTGAACACGCACTGAAATGCCATCGGTGAGTGAGAGCTCCACGTGGCCCAGTTGAGCCTCCAGGTTGCTCTTTTCGGGCCGCACCTGTCTTCCGCCCATGGTTCTGTATGGGCAGACCTGCTCCCTATCTCCCGGTTACCACTGATGTCCAGCTTGGGAAGCACTTACTTGGTTGCTTACTTAGTGCAGACTAGTTCACTTTTCCATTTAGTAAAAAGACAATGACATCCCACCCAGGGTGCTCTCCACCAGGACATCATGGTCACACTACAGAGCCCAGCAAGAGACCCCGGAGCCTTGGGTTTCCCTTTGGCTCTTGACCAACTGACCGGTGGCCTGGGACGGACAAGCAGACTCTCTCGGGCTCTTCTTTTTCTGCAAGACGTGGAACCAGACGAACAAGAGGCCATCAAGTGCTGGCAGTGTGCTTTACCAAGCAGGTCCCTGGGGCTTGGCAGAGGGCCTGTGGACGAAGCTGACCAGACCCACAGAAGGTCTGACGAGGAGCGTGGCCGTCACCACCGTGGTGTGAGCTGCAGTTCTCTCAGGGGCATGTCCTGGAGCCCCTAGAGCCACCGTGTGGGTTGTGCTGTCATCTCACCACGCCTGCCAGGCAGCAGCCCTCACCGTCGGGGCCAGGCACCTGGACAGTTTGGTGTCCACCCTCCCCTCCCCACAGCTCCTGCTCAGGGCCCCGAGCAGCGGGCAGCTGCTGGCTCTAGAGCGGGAGGACGGTGGAGGAGCCTGCTCTGGGAGCAGCAGCCCTGCAGGAGGAGGCCCCGGGCCTGGAGGCGGAGCAGGGTTCCGGCGCTGTCCACACCTGCTCATCAGCCCTGGTGTTGATCTGTGTCAGTGTGAAGGAGATACTCCTCTCCTCATGGACATCACCTTCTTGTGAGTGAAGACCCTCTTTGTCTTTCTAATCTCAGGTTTTTGGCTCACAGTGAGAGGGCCAGAGTGCCGAGTGTCCACAGGTCTGCTCCATGGGGTGGTGGGCTGCCCAGGTCCACAGTTCTGCTCCACAGGCTGGGGGGCTGCCCAGGTCCGTGGGTCCACTCCACAGGGTGGTGGGCTGCCCAGGTCCAGACTCTCCTTTCCCGCCAGGGAGGGCCAAGGCCAAGGCTCACACCCACGTCTTGAGGCAAAGGTCAGTGCTCTTTCCAGCTGGACACATCCCTTCTGGACATATCCCCCTGCTGGGCGGACAGCTGCTTCTCCCGGAGTCACAGTGGACGTGAGCCAGGGAGCTTAGCCAGGGCCTGCTGGTCTGGCCCCTGATAGGAAAGGCACTGTCAGTCTGGCCACAGCCTGGCTCTCTTTCTGCCCCTTCAGGGGTGGACTTGAGTCCGTTTCTTAGTCTCTGAGTTTCAGTCTCCTCACCTGGGGTGTGGGCTTGATGTCCACTGCAGAGGGCCAGCTGTGAGAACAGGTGGTGCATGGGGACATTCCCAGTGTCTCCTGAGTGGAAGTCTGGGATGGCGGGAGTCAGTGAGATGGCCACGGAGGGGCTTGCCGTGTCTGGAGAGGGGGGCCACCCCGCAAGGAGCGCAGCCCGCAGTAGGCCCTGGTGGCCAGCCGTGTGGCGGACGTCTGGGCGTACGGCAGGGAGCAGGTGGTGCCAGTGTCTACCCGTGGGAGCAGTCCAGTGGGCAGAGGGTTCCACACACCCGCAGGCCCACGCAGAACCAGGCCCCAACCTGAAGATCCAGGCTCATCTACCACGGCCAGGAGGGGAGGTGACAGTGGTGAGACCAGGGGCCTCTGCCACGGGGTGGCCACCTCAGCTTTCTGGGCTCAGATTCCGTGTGCATGAAGGGGGGGGGGGCGTACGCGGAGTTTCTTCTGGATTGTTACTTGTGTATCACGTGCCCAAGGACATGGAATAAAAATGCAAATGACAGTAGGAGCGGGACGTCGGAGGGGGCCGTGACAGGCAGGGAGAGGCTGCAGGTGGCTGCTCCCTGGTGGGCACTGGGGTCGCTCCTGTGGAGCAGAGCCTGGTCTCGTGCAGGTTTGCAGAGTCATGGGAGGGCCCTGTGCATGGTCCAGCAGATGTGCTTTCTCCTGGGCATCCAGACAGAAGTGCCCCGTCTGAGCGCAGCCCCCAGGGAATGTTGACGGGAGCGGGCAGTGTGACCAGGTGCCCGCAGGCTGTGGGAGACCTGGGGACTGGGGTCCATGAGTCTCCATGCGCTCTGTCCACCACTGGGGAGAACTGACGCCTGGAGCCTACCCAGCGAGGATCCCCACACGTCTCCCCTCGGGGCAGCCCTGCGTCCAGGCTTCGTCCCTGAGCGTGGACTCGGCTCCTTGCACAGTTTGACGGCCACCTTCCCCAGTGCTCCTCCCACAGGCGCCCTTCCTGGGGGCCATCCTGAGAGGCCGCGCGTCCCACCCAGCCCCTCGCCACCGGGAAGCTGGAGTCCGTGGCTCCAGGTGGAGTCCCTTTGCAGGCCTGTTCGACAGGGACGGAATTCCTAACCGTTCAGTTGACAGAAGCACAGCTGTTGCCGATACAGGCATTTTCATCCTCATTCTTCAGGCCCAGAAGCTGAGGGCCAGGGAGGGAGTGGCGCAGGGACCTCCGGCTTCTCAGTTTCCAGTTCCAGGCCCGGTTCCCAGGGTCTGCTGGGGCGCCCCAGGGCCCTGGTAGGGACCAGCCTTCCCAGGGGGCTCTATGCCAGGTGTGTGTGGCAGCACACATCGTGGGTTCCTGCGGGTCCAGGGAAGGTAAGTCTCCCACTGGCAGTGAGGGCCACGCCGGTTCCAGGGGCTGGACCCTGTTCTCTGTGGGCCCAACCGCGGGAAGGTGGAGACAGACCCTCCTCATCCCAGCCCTGAGCTCTGCTGCCTAGTTTGGATTCTCCAACCCAGCAAGGGCTCCTGGAATCCAACTCTTCCCGCCTCGGCCCAGACACCTGCAGTCCCCCAGGAGCCGCCCGACCCAGGGACAACTAGCCCTCAGAAGCGTGCTCTGTGCTAGGGTTTTCCTCTTTCCTTCATGGCCTCTGGGATAAATCGCACAGAATAATGCCTGGCAACCGAGTAGGCATTTAATTAAAAGATCTGTGGAGTGCTTAATTAATTGATAATATAGTCGTATAAATTTAAGAAAAAAGTCTATGACTGCTTTTGGATGTCAGATATGAGGGATGTGGGTCCCACTTTCCTTTCTGAGCTCACTTCTGGGTGACAAACTGGAGCAGGAGAGGTAGGTCAGTGGGGCAGTATTTTGGGACTGCCACTGGGAGCGCTGGCTTGTCCCTGGCTCGACAGTGAAGGTCCAGCAGCACGTGCCGCGCTACCTCTGGATCACGCCTGAGCTGGTCCAAGGAAATGGAGAAAAAGTGCAAGTAGAAAAGGGCCCATGAAGCTTTTGGACAACAAGAAATGTTTTGAGGGCAGCTGCGGTGGTCCAGGGTGGTGGGTACCTGGGCCTGCGTGGAGAGGGTCAGAGGTGGGGTCGCCCTGGCATGTCTCAGGGAGACTGGGCTCCTGGGCTCCCAGGGCCAAGGCCGTCTCTGACTGAAGGAGGCCAGCCCAGGCTTCCAGGGCCCAGCAGGCCACGTCCGAGTTGGAGGTGGGAGGCAGGGTCTGAAGCCCCTGGGTGTCTGGGCCTGGGCTGAAGACGCTCAGGGCAGCGCTCTCCCACGGCAGTGGCTGTGGGCAGGAGGCTCTCGTGATCTGAGCTCTCTGAAGAGGACGTGCTCCAGGGGGAGGGACAAACCCGGAGAAGCCAGGGACACTGCAGAATGTGTGCCCGGGGCCTGTGTTTCTGGGTCGCTCTGCTGCCCGCGGTTGGAGCACCTGCAAGGCCACCGCTCAGCCTGCCCTCTTGTCCACATCACCAGAGGCTCTACCGTGAGTCTCTGAGAGACTCTTGCCAAGAGTCCTGCTATCGGCAGGTAATTAGGCCTCGTGATGTGTAGACGTGTCCTTCCGACACTCCTATATATCCATTTACTGAAAATTGAGTGTCTTATTAATTGAATTTCTTATTAAAATGATAAAGTTGGAATGACTTGTGTCCCACGATGGTCGATCTCTGAGCTGGACAAGTGAAGCCAGTAGCCGCTGCAGAAACGGCGGGCACGTCTGTGAGGCTCCTAGCTTTCTGTTCAGGAACACCTGTGCCGGGTTTAGGGCTGGCGCTGCAGGATGATGCATGGAGTCCCAAACTGGAAGTGGCCTGCCCAGCCACTGGAACTGCTCCCAACCCTTGAGTGCCCACAACCTATTAGGGGACAGGAAAGGCCAGCCACTCTTTTGTGCTTCCCACTTGGCAATGAAAATGGGGACCACAGTAATCCCCGTGATGGATCTTCTTCCTGATGCTTTCCGACATCTCTGCAGCTGGTGACGTCGCCTCTCTTGCTGAAATCTCCCAGGCAATACAACCCACCCACCCAAGCAGGGAGATACCTGCGAGGAGACGCCTGACCCTGTTGCCCACGGCCCCAGGTGGCTGCTGGAAACGCACTGGACTGGCTGGTGGCGGGTGTGGCTTGGGGCAGGGTCACAGCTTTGGAGGAATGTGCAGATGGGACTTCAACAATCCTGGGTGTGGGCTGCATGCCCTCCTTGTGGACTGGCAGAGACTGTGCTTCTTGGGGCTGCCATTTCTCTATCCAGAAGAACTTTCTCCAGAGGTCAGGACATAGGGTCGGCAGGAGGGGACACTTTCCTCCATCCAGAAACTCTGAGGTAGCATGGCTCCCAGATCCTCAAGGGCACAGGGCACACTAGGGACAGGAGCAGGAGAGCAAAGGCAGGCAGGATACCTTCCCTGCATGGCCTCCTTCCCGGCCTGCAGGAGATGACTCTGCCGCCTGTTGGGGCCTCGCCTTGGCTCCAGTGCCCCCATCCTTCCCTGTTCCTTCTTGACTCGGGGTCGGACAATAGATAGGCTGAGGTAACTTATGTGGTGGGGCCTTTCAGGGCATATTCCCTCACTGTGACCAGCAGCGTGCCTTCAGGGATGGGGACTCCATCAGCATGGACGATGGTGGGCATAACAGGTGGCTGGACTAACTCCTACTCCAGGAAAGGAGAAGACAGGGCTCCGTGTGGCCAGAGAGGAGGTGGCAAACACAGCTCCCCACTCTGTGCTTAGCTCTGCCAGCAGGTCAGAGCAGAGCAGAGACAGGTGTCCCACCTAGGAACCAGTGCAGTGAAACCCGCTGCCTTGTGGGGTGGCGGGCCGGTGCTGGCCTCATGGCAATGAGTGCAGGCTACATGGCGGGTGTGTTGGACTAACGTGGGGGACATGCTGACTCCATGGTGGGTGTATAGGATTCATGTTGGGGTGTGCTGGATCCATAGTGGGTGTGCTGGATCCATGGTGGGTGTGCTGGATCCATGGTGGGTGTGCTGGATCCATGGTGGGTGTATAGGATCCATGGTGGGGTGTGCTGGATCCATGGTGGGTGTGTTGGATCCATGGTCGGGTGTGCTGGATCCATGGTGGGTGTATAGGATCCACGGTGGGGTGTGCTGGATCCATGGTGGGGTGTGCTGGATCCATGGTGGGGTGTGCTGGATCCATGGTGGGTGTGTTGGATCCATAGTGGGTATGCTGGATCCATGGTGGGTGTGTTGGATCCATAGTGGGTATGCTGGATCCATGGTGGGTGTGCTGGATCCATGGTGGGTGTATAGGATCCATGGTGGGGTATGCTGGATCCATGGTGGGTGTGTTGGATCCATGGTGGGGTGTGCTGGATCCATGGTGGGTGTGTTGAATCCATGATGGGGTATGCTGGATCCATGATGGGTGTGTTGGATCCATGGTGGGGTATGCTGGATCCATGGTGGGTGTATAGGATCCATGGTGGGTGTATTGGATCCATGGTGGGTGTGCTGGATTCATGGTGGGTGTGCTGGATCCATGGTAGGTGTATAGGATCCATGGTGGGGTATGTTGGATCCATGGTGGGTGTGTTGGATCCATGGTGGGTGTATAGGATCCATGGTGGGGTGTATAGGATCCATGGTGGGGTGTGCTGGATCCATGGTGGGTGTGTTGGATCCATAGTGGGTATGCTGGATCCATGGTGGGTGTGCTGGATCCATGGTGGGTGTGCTGGATCCATGGTGGGTGTATAGGATCCATGGTGGGGTATGCTGGATCCATGGTGGGTGTGTTGAATCCATGATGGGGTGTGCTGGATCCATGGTGGGTGTGCTGGATCCATGGTGGGTGAATAGGATCCATGGTGGGGCATGCTGGATCCATGGTGGGTGTGTTGAATCCATGATGGGGTGTGCTGGATCGATGGTGGGTGTGTTGGATCCATGGTTGGGTGTGCTGGATCCATGATGGGTGTGCTGGATCCATGATGGGGTGTGCTAGATCCATGGTGGGTGTGTTGGATCCATGATGGGGTGTGCTAGATCCATGGTGGGTGTGTTGGATCCATGATGGGGTGTGCTAGATCCATGGTGGGTGTGTTGGATCCATTATGGGGTGTGCTAGATCCATGGTGCGTGTGTTGGATCCATGGTGGGTGTGGTGAATCCATGGTGGGGTATGTTGGATCCATGGTGGGTGTGTTAGATCCATGGAGACATTTGTTGGATCCATGGTGGGTGTGCTGGATTCATGGTGGGTGTGCTGGATCCATGGTAGGTGTATAGGATCCATGGTGGGGTATGTTGGATCCATGGTGGGTGTGTTGGATCCATGGTGGGTGTGCTGGATCCATGGTGGGTGTGCTGGATCCATGGTGGGTGTATAGGATCCATCGTGGGGTGTGCTGGATCCATGGTGGGTGTGTTGGATCCATAGTGGGTATGCTGGATCCATGGTGGGTGTGTTGGATCCATAGTGGGTATGCTAGATCCATGGTGGGTGTGCTGGATCCATGGTGGGTGTGCTGGATCCATGGTGGGTGTATAGGATCCATGGTGGGGTATGCTGGATCCATGGTGGGTGTATTGGATCCATGGTGGGTGTGCTGGATCCATGGTGGGTGTGTTGAATACATGATGGGGTGTGCTGGATCCATGGTGGGTGTATAGGATCCATGGTGGGGTGTGCTGGATCCATGGTGTGGTATGCTGGATCCATAGTGGGGTGTGCTGGATCCATGGTTGGTGTGCTGGATCCATGGTGGGTGTGCTGGTTCCATGATGGGGTGTGCTGGATCCATGGTGGGTGTGCTGGATCCATGGTGGGTGTATAAGATCCATGGTGGGGTTTGCTGGATCCATGGTGGGTGTGTTGGATCCAATGTGGGGTGTGCTGGATCCATGGTGGGTGTGTTGGATCCATGATGGGGTGTGCTGGATTCATGGTGCTTGTGTTGGATCTATGATGGGGTGTGCTGGATCCATGGTGGGTGTGTTGGATCCATGATGGGTGTGCTGGATCCATGGTGGGTGTATAGGATCCATGGTGGGGTATGCTGGATTCATGGTGCTTGTGTTGGATCTAGGATGGGGTGTGCTGGATCCATGGTGGGTGTGTTGGATCCATGGTGTGGTGTGCTGGATCCATGGTGGGTGTGTTGGATCCATGATGGGGTGTGCTGGATCCATGGTGGGTGTGTTGGATCCATGATTGGATGTGCTGGATCCATGGTGGGTGTGTTGGATCCATGGAGACATTTGTTGGATCCATGGTGGGTGTGTTGGATCCATGGTGTGGTGTGCTGGATCCATGGTGGGTGTGTTGGATCCATGGTGGGGTGTGCTGGATCCATGGTGGGTGTGTTGGATCCATGATTGGGTGTGCTGGATCCATGGTGGGTGTGCTGGATCCATGGTGGGTGTGTTGAATCCATGGTGGGGTATGCTGGATTCATGGTGCTTGTGTTGGATCTATGATGGGGTGTGCTGGATCCATGGTGGGTGTGTTGGATCCATGGTGTGGTGTGCTGGATCCATGGTGGGTGTGTTGGATCCATGGTGTGGTGTGCTGGATCCATGGTGGGTGTGTTGGATCCATGATGGGGTGTGCTGGATCCATGGTGGGTGTGTTGGATCCATGATGGGGTGTGCTGGATCCATTGGGGGTGTGCTGGATCCATGGTGGGTGTGCTGGATCCATGGTGGGTGTATAGGATCCATGGTGGGGTATGCTGGATCTATGGTGGGTGTGTTGGATCCATGGTGAGGTGTGCTGGATCCATGATGGGTGTGTTGGATCCATGGTGGGGTATGCTGCATCCATGATGGGTGTGCTGGATCCATGGTGGTGTATAGGATCCATGGTGGGGTATGCTGGATCTATGGTGGGTCTGTTGGATCCATGATGGGGTATGCTGGATCCATGATGGCTGTGTTGGATCCATGATGGGGTATTCTGGATCCATGATGGGTGTGCTGGATCCATGGTGGGTGTATAGGATCCATGATGGGGTATGCTGGATCCATGATGGCTGTGTTGGATCCATGGTGGGTGTGTTGGATCCATGGTGGGTGTGCTGGATCCATGGTGGGTGTGTTGGATCCATGGTGGGTGTGCTGGATCCATGGTGGGTGTGTTGGATCCATGGTGGGTGTTTTGGATCCATGATGGGGTGTGCTGGATCCATGGTGGGTGTATAGGATCCATGGTGGGGTATGCTGGATCCATGGTGGGTGTGTTGGATCCATGGAGACATTTGTTGGATCCATGGTGGGTGTGTTGGATCCATGGTGGTTGTTTTGAATCCATGGTGGGGTATGTTGGATCCATGGTGGGTGTGTTAGATCCATGGAGACATTTGTTGGATCCATGGTGGGTGTGCTGGATTCATGGTGGGTGTGCTGGATCCATGGTGGGTATGCTGGATCCATGGTGGGTGTGCTGGATCCATGGTGGGTGTGCTGGATCCATGGTGGGTGTGTTGGATCCATAGTGGGTATGCTGGATCCATGGTGGGTCTGTTGGATCCATGGTGGGTGTATAGGATCCATGATGGGGTATGCTGGATCCATGGTGGATGTGCTGGATCCATGGTGGGTGTGCTGGATCCATGGTGGGTGTATAGGATCCATGGTGGGGTATGCTGGATCCATGGTGGGTGTGTTGGATCCATGGTGGGGTGTTCGGGATCCATGGTGGGTGTGTTGAATCCATGGTGGGGTGTGCTGGATCCATGGTGGGGTATGCTGGATCCATAGTGGGGTGTGCTGGATCCATGGTGGGTGTGCTGGATCCTTGGTGGGTGTGCTGGATCCATGGTGGGTGTATAGGATCCATGGTGTGGTATGCTGGATCCATGGTGCTTGTGTTGGATCTATGATGGGGTGTGCTGGATCCATGGTGGGTGTGTTGGATCCATGGTGGGGTGTGCTGGATCCATGGTGGGTGTGTTGGATCCATGATGGGGTGTGTTGGATCCATGGTTGGTGTGCTAGATCCATGGTGGGTGTGTTGGATGCATGATGGGGTGTGGTAGATCCATGGTGGGTTTGTTGGATCCATGGTGGGTGTGTTGAATCCATGGTGGGGTATGTTGGATCCATGGTGGGTGTGTTAGATCCATGGAGACATTTGTTGGATCCATGGTGGGTGTGCTGGATTCATGGTGGGTGTTCTGGATCCATGGTGGGTGTATGGGATCCATGGTGGGGTATGTTGGATCCATGGTGGGGTATGCTGGATCCATGGTGGGTGTGTTGGATCCATGGTGGGTGTGCTGGATCCATGGTGGGTGTGCTGGATCCATGGTGGGTGTATAGGATACATGGTGGGGTATGCTGGATCCATGGTGGGTGTGTTGGATCCATGGTGGGGTGTGCTGGATCCATGGTGGGTGTGTTGAATCCATGGTGGGGTGTGCTGGATTCATGGTGGGTGTGTGAGATTCATGGAGACATTTGTTGGATCCATGGTGGGTGTGCTGGATTCATGGTGGGTGTGCTGGATCCATGATTGGGTGTGTGTTGGATCCATGGTGGGGGGTGCTGGATCCATTGTGGGTGTGATGGATCCATGGTGGGTTTGTTGGATCCAGGGAACGTTTGTTGGATTCATGGTGGGTGTGTTGGGTCTATGGTGGGAGTGTTGGATCCATGGCTGGATGTGTTAGACCCATGGTGGCATTTGTTGCATCCATGGGGGGTGTGCTGGATCCATAGAGGTTGTGCTGGATCCATGGTGGGTGTCTTGGATCCATGGTGGGGTATGTTGGATCCATGGTGGGGTATGCTGGATCCATGGTGGGTGTTTTGGATCCATAGTGGGTGTGCTGGATCCATGGTGGGTGTGATGGATCCATGGTGGGTGTGCTGGATCCATGGTGGGTGTGTTAGACCCATGGTGGACCCATGGTGGCGTTTTTTGGATCCATGGTCGGGTTGTGCTGGCTTCTTGATGCAGGTTGGGACCTGGTCTTTTCCATGTGTCCCTGCAGCTATTTAAGGATTACTTTTGTGGATTCTCTTGATGGAGGTCTGCTGAATGTGGCCCCTGGCAGGGAAGGAGGCTACAGAACCACTTAGCCTGGGGACACTTCCACAGCAGCAGAAGTTACTCATGCTTTCCTTGTACATCTGGCCACTCTGTTCACTTACATGCTGTTGCAGACAGCTCATGTGCTGCAAGACACCCAAGAGGTCCTGGCAGAGCTGGATGGCTCAGTTGGAGTCCTATTTTTAGGAGCTATTTTGTGACTTGAGTGTTGACTTCATGGACATGATGTCATCCCTAATGTTGCCTGAAAATGGACTCTTCCAAAATCTGAACACATTTCCCTGTTGACTTGTATAATCAGCTCAGAGAAGGAAATCCTACACTCATCTCTGATTGATTTTCAGTCCACATCAGCTCCTAGACCTGAACGATATCTGCCTGATTCCTTGATGAGTCATCAACAGGCTGTGTGTGCTCGGAGGTTACTTGTTTCTCTGTTCACTTACCTGTTCTGGTGCTGGGGAGTGGACTCGGGCCTGAGTACGCTTTACCTAGGTAAGTGCTCTGCCCTCAGCCCCAGGCCCTCCAGGAAGGTATTTAAAGGACAGCCCGAGAGAGACATGGTGGAAGCCAAATTCCTCTTGTTTACCAGGGTCGCTGCAGGAAGGGCTGCACAAAGGTGGCTTTTCAGATTAAAATAACAGCCATCAGGTCTGACTGTCCCTGTCTTGGCCTTGGGGTCACGGTCCTCGACGTCCTGTTCAGTGCACGGAGGCCTCCAGCAGCTCCTGACGCTGCCCGTCTCTGGTGGCTGCTGATTTGTCTCCTCAGGCTGAGCTGTTGCTCCTGTTGCCCTCTGTGCCTTGCTGGCCCTGTGCCCGTCCTGCCACGTTGGTCTGCGCCTGGAGGCCCCGTCCTGTCACATGGGCCCTTACAGTCCCCTGTGTCTAGCTCCTGGGGCTGTCAAGTAAAACGACTGCTGGGTGAGCCCCGCCACCAGTGTCTCCTGCGGCATGGACCTTGTTGTGGCATCTTCTCCTGAGAGGGCTCTGGTCTGTGGGGACGATGGCCTGAGTTGACCCTGAGTTCCAGGCCAGCAGCCCTGCCCAGGCACGATCCTGGGATAAACCTGGGCTGATCCCCATGAACCTGGCTTCCCCCCTGGCCGGGCCCCTGGGGCCTGAGTGTCTTCACGGGTCCTGGCCCTGCTGTGGCTCCTGGGGACAGAGGTGGGGCTGTGGGTGTCGGCCTCCTGACCCTGCTGCTGCCGCCTCTCGGGCCTTCTCCTCCCTTCCTCTCCTGTCCACTGAGGGCCAGGAAGTCCTGCAGGCGGGTCAGAGACAGGCTGTGCCCCCCCGCCCAGTGGCCTGGGAGCTGCTTGGCAAGAGAACTGGGAAGCCGTCGACTTGCTCCAGACATCGTGTCCTACTTCTGAATGCGAGCCTTAGGTGGGCTCAGCTCTTCCAGAGGTGGTTCCCTACGCTGTGAAATGGGAAGACACTTCTGAGCTCCTCAGGTGGCCTGTGGATGCACCCAAGTTTGACATTTGGATGTTTAGGGCTTTACCTAGTGTCTAAGAGAATCCTGGTAGTTATGGCCCCTTTCTGAGATGCCTGTGGGTTAGCAGTATGTGTCAATTGGCTAGGCCACTGTCCCCAGGGAGACCTGTCCCAGATGTGGTTGACATCTACAGTGGGTCATCTTTAAAGTTGGTGACCCTCTTCAGGGAACTGGGCCCACTCTGCCCCAAGACGCTGCGCCAAGACTCCCCTGAGACTGCAGCATCCAACACTGCCCAACCCTCCAGCTCCACCTGTTCATGGGGTTTTAGACTTCTCTGTCTATGTGGCCATGTAAGCTGAGTCTTCAAAATGAATTTCTTAATACACGCCTGTGCCGTGATGGGCGTATGGGGACAGGGCCCCGTTGTAAGTCTGGGGCACTCTTACTGTGTCCAATTTAGATTTGCCTCCAGTGTGGTACCAACCTGGAGTCCTTCCTGTCTGTCACACGTTTGGTGACCTTCTATGTGTAGATCACAAAGTCTCTGTCCTTGCAGTTTTTCTGACCCATGGAAACGTTGACACACGTCTGCCTCTTCCCCAGGGACTCCGTACCTGCTCAGGAAAGCCCAGAACCTAGCCCAGTGCCAGGCACAGGGGAGATTCTCAGTGAAGCCTGGGGCATTGGCTGGGATGCTCTCCATGCGGACAGTCACATGGGTACCAGGGTGGCTTGGGATTCCAGGGCATGTCGACGCCCCAGCTTGAGTCTCTGCTGCAGGTGGCCCTGAGCACTTCCTGGGTCATGCCCACTCCTTCTGTCTTTGGTCTCCAGTAGAGACGCTGCTTGTATTGAGAGACACCTGTCATTAAAGACAGCCTTGGGAACCACCAGCCATCGACCACAGGCCCCATTCTCAGGCCCTGGGACCCGTTTCCTCTGGTGGCTATTAGCTGTCTCACAGCAGTGTTGGGGTCTCAACTGAGGTGCCCGGCTGCCTCCCCCAGCATCTGCAGGAAACCCAGAGTTGGGTGGAGTGAAGCCTCCATTCCCTCCTGTCCTCTCCTCAGGGAGAAGCAGGTCTGCTGCGCGTCCTCTCTGCCTGGGAGAGTCAGAAACACATGGGCACCAGGAAGGAGGCCAGCGAGGACGGGCGGCAGCTTGCCTCACGTCCCGAGTCGTGAGCAAGAGCAGACAGCAGGTGTGCAGGAAGCAGCACCGTCCCGGGGGAGCTTCAGCCCCCAGGATCCCAGTCCAGGCGCACACAGAGCGGCCCCTTTCCTGACGTGACCTTGGGACCTGTCCTCTCTCCGCAGTGCCCAGCGCGTCTGCCTGTCCTGTGGGCTGTTGCAGGGCTGGAGTTGTTCTCTCCAGAAACTCACTGTGAAAGAAAGTGCTGAGTGATGTCAACATGTTTTTGAATTAACAGTGACAATGGCTAACTTGAAGGAGGGGGTCGCAACAGAAGTTCCGTTGGGGACAAGGTTGGAGAAACGAAACCTGAAGAACCACTGTGATTGTCCACTTTTTAAAAGTCCAGAAAACAGCAAAGAGTTGCTTCCTTTACCAATGCATGACTAGTCTCTAGTGACAGGTTATATTTCCAATTGCCCAATTCATCAATAATTCCAGGAGACACCTTGCACCCCTGTGAGATTCTAGGTTGGTGGTCTCCATGCGGACCTGGGCCGAGCCGTTTCCAGCTGTGTGAGGTCGGGCGTCGCTGATGGCTGAGTCCACCAGGAGCCTCTGTTTTCTGACTTGTTGACCAGGAACAGATCCCCATCCTACAAGGTGATCTGAAAACACCCCAGGGAGGTCTGTGCCGAGGCCGGCCGTGCCGGGCACACGCCTGGGCACCATATTCAAACTCACAGGCGGGTGAATGGCTTCTGCACTCTTTTCTGTTTTGTTTGCTCCTCTTTGGACCCCTCCCATCTCCTGGGCACCTTCGGAATCAAGCACTCAAACATGAGTGTGGGCTTTGCAGGCCAGTCTTGAATAGGGGCAGTGGGTCCACCTCAGAGTTTACCTGCCCCCTGCTGCATGGAGCCGGCTGTGTATGATGGAATCAGGCTTCTGTTCTGCAGTCGGTTTGGCAAGGCTGGCCCTGCATCTGCCCTGCATCTGGCTGACACTGGGTCTCCTGGCTGCGGAGCCGGTGCGGGTTCCTGAGGTGGAGAGAGGCCATTTGCTCTCCTTTTGCTGAAATGCCGGCACTCCCCGGAGCTCCTCCCAGCCTCTGAGATGCTGTTGAATCCTGATTCGTCACTGCTGTTATTGCTACCTCTCCTAACTTCACGTGTCACCAGCAGTTGGGTCGGACATAAATCATTCTAAACATGGAGGCTGGTCTGGCTGCCATATCTGTTCTCCATCGATTGCTGGAGTTGGATCAGCATTTAAGGACTGCAAGGCCAGCAGCTTGGGGCCCAGGACCTGACCACCGTGAGCGGCTGACTCCAGTCAAGGACAGTCTTCTACATCCAGGGAGTTCACGGGAACACTACCACGGACTCATGCAGAGTCCTGCCACATTCCTCCTTCCTCAGTCACCTGCCTCCGAGGCCTGAGATCCCAGCACCCTTTTCTCAATGTTCCGCCAGCTGAGAATCCCCCTAGGAGCATCTTGACCATGGCGTTCTCTGTCAGCATTCTGACCGAGCCTCTGCAAAGCACCAGGCGCGTACGGTCGTGATGGTAGCCACCTTCACCCAGGGCGCGGTGCTCAGGGCGTCACCAAGTTACCCTGAGGAGCCTGCAGTGAGAACAGTCGTTACC
The DNA here is from genome assembly GCF_045843805.1 of Urocitellus parryii. NCBI lineage: Eukaryota > Metazoa > Chordata > Mammalia > Rodentia > Sciuridae > Urocitellus > Urocitellus parryii. Next base: position 442,810 of record NW_027551783.1, on the reverse strand, counting down.
CCTCCCTGACGGTGCGGAAAAGGAGACTTGGGGAAGTTGAGGAACTTTCCCAGGCAGGCGAGCTCGGGCACCCCTGGCGGGGACGCCCGGTCACTCCTGGGTCAGTGCTAAGTATCAGGAGTTAGCACTGTAGAATGTTCCAGATAGTTACTGACTTATCACAGAGAGTGGTCGACCTCCTCTGGAGAACGGGAGGTAAGACATGAGTGGTACCTTTGGGGGATGGTGAGAGAATATTCTTGCTAAGGACAGGGCAGAGACGAATGTTCCTTTTTTTATTCCAGTCTAAATTTTCCCTTTGGTTTTTTCCACCCAGCTGCAGCACGTACGTTACTGTTGTGTGCCACATAATCACCGATGATGGCACTTTCCCTTTTAAAATCAAAGAGCAAATAAGTTAAATCAAAAGAGGACTCGGGGGCTTCTGGAGTCTGCGTAACTTGGGCCTCATCCCTATCCTTCACGACGGTCCCCAGCAGAACACACAGGTCCCGACGTCATGGTCATGTCCATGTGATGGTGAGGCCCAGAGGATGACCTTGGGCCACACTGCAGCATGCAGCCAAGGTCATTTAAATCCACCTGCTGGGTCTTGCTCACAGCGGACCTGGGAGGAGAAGGAAGGACTCCTCCTGGCAATCGCTGGGCAAAGCCTGTGCTGCTGCCAGATGACCCCTTCCTCCAGGCTCCCTGCCAGGGGGTCCCCCTCCTGCTTTGTACTTCCCTCAGTCCAATGGTCACTTCAGCATCTTCAGAGATATCACACGGGGGAGGCTGAGGCGGAGGGTGGCTTGAGCCTAGGAGGTCAAGGTCAGCCTGGGCAGCACAGCAAGACCCTGTCTCAATATATACATATACACATGTATATACTTTTGAGATATACGTGTGCATGTGTGTGTGTGTGTGTGTGTGTGTGTGTGTGTGTGTGTGTGTGTAACTCTGAGACTCTGACCACATGGCTGAGAATCCAGCCCACTAGGAAACGGCTTTTCTTTGGCCACATCTCCGTCACTCAGGTCCTGATTGCTCAGATTCTGATTCCTTCACATTGTGTCCTGTTCAGGGCCACGTGTTGCATGAATTTTAAACCCTCCGACAAACCGGTTTTTATCAGAGAGAATGTCAAGTGCTCTCCATCTCTAATGAGTTGGCATTTTCTTGAAATTCCTCAAATAGTTATAGCGAGACACAGTGAGACATCTGGCATATAGAAACGGTCCTCCAAATAGACCAGGGAGCAGGGCCATGGAAACAGAAGCCCTAAAAACCAGGATGTGGACACTAACCCCACAGGGTGGCCCCGGGCATGCTGAGAGGCCCGAGGACACTTCCTGCCTTCATCCCTGTTTGCATCATCGTCCTTCATTATCAAAGACGCCGCTGCTGACGTTGTCATTTCCTGGGCCAAGATGTCCATTTAGCGTGTACTTAGAGTGCCTCTTTTCTGTGGGGGCTGGCATGGTGAGTTGAAAGATAGCTCATCTTGCAAGCCCTGCTCCTGAGTGCTGGGATTATTCTGGGAAGGCGTCCTGCAAAGTGAGCCCCACCAGCGTCCACCCAATGTCAACTGGAGGCTGTGGAAACAAAACTATGGGAACATTTGTTTCTTCTTTCAGAGACCTCAAAATACTTGACCTTGTCCTTGGGTTTATCAAAGCCAGGATGCTTTATCTCACAGATTTCCAAATGAACTGAAATATCTGGCTGGTTTAGAAGGCAGTGGCTCAAGGAAATGCTGTCAGCCTACGTCTACATCATGAACCTGGCCTCAAACAGTGTGCGATGATCTGGTGAAAATGGCGTCCAGTTCCTCGTGCACCTTGCACAATCATGAAGACAGGTAGAGGGCCTTCACTGCTAAAGACCAAAGGTGGCTGGCCCAGCAGAAAATGGGGGCTCCGGGTTGCTGGCCGCGTGCAGCCAGCCCTGACCACAGAATTCTTCAGAAAGTACCTGAGATGGACGGCAGAGGGAGTGTACATGGAGAGGGCCGTGCGGTTCTGGAGTTGCCCAGTTCAAAGTGGATGCAAGAAGCTACTGAAGAAAGTCCATTGATTTATCACCGAGCACCCTGAGTTGGCAGATTTGTGACAGGAATGCCCCTAAGGTGACTGACTATGGGACAAGAGGCTGTAGAGGCTGGCAGCAGCCAGCCCCAGCTCGACCCTGGAAACTTGGTGGAGCTCCCATCATGAAATTGCCTGCAGTCTTTGAACCATAAAGGAGGCGACTCTAAAGAGTTAACGGACCCTGGTAACCAGCTTCTTGTTGCTGTGACCGAAAGACCTAACAGCAACTTAGAGGAAGACATTTATCTTGGCTCACAGTTTCGGAGGCTGAGACCACGGTTGGCAGACGCCATAGCTCTGGTGCGGAGGTGAGGCAGAGCCTCATGGCGGAAGGAGAGCAGCTCAGGCCGTGGCAGCCAGGAAGGAGGGAGGGCTGCCCTCACCAGCAACAAAAATAACCCCACGGGCCACCCCACCACCCTAGCCACCCCCACTGTCCGTATCCACTGCCCAGTTCGTCCGTACCTGTGGACTGGACCACTGGTTGGGGCACCCCTGTCCTCACCACTTCACCTCTGCACGCTCCTGCACTGTCTCACACAGCTCTGGGGGCACCTCACATCCCACCACGCAGCCAGCTCACCGAGAACCAGACAGACACAGGTCGAGCAGGTGCAAAATAAGTCATTTAAAAAGATTTAAATCTTTTCTTTGACAATATAGACAAAAAGTTCCTACATGTAAGTAGTAATTAATGAGACTTTCAAAAGAGCCAGGTGAAAAACATGTAGATTTCCAGAATAATGAAAACAAACATCATTGGTATTTCCAGCACACACTCACTGAGGATAAGGAAAGTGAGCCAGCACACACTCACTGTTTCAAAGGTGTCAGGATTCCACGCACGTCCCCAAATGACATTGCACGAAGGAAAGCAAATAGAAAAACCAAGGACTTCAAAACGAGTCCCTCTCGGCAGCAGGGTGCAGTGTGTGCTGGGATTGTGCTGGCCCTGGGCCAGAAATCAGTACCTGAGACACTTGTCATGTCACCTTGTTTTTTTTTTTAAGGAAAGCAAGGAATCTAAATGTAAGTTTGTTAAGCCAAAAGAAATAGATGGACGATCTAATCTGATTAAACTGTATACGTGAATCTACACATAACTATCATCAGGTCTTAAACCTCACAGGTCCTGCTAATTTCTGTGACATCTAGGAGGTCATGAAGAAATCTGCTGAAATTAGACCTAGAACACTTTGCCCTTCAGACCAGCCACGCGCTCCCTCGGCTTGGTGGAGGCTGGACACTGTGGGAAGCATTTCTTCATCATGTATCTATAGCTCGTCTGTAAAAATGTGTTTATTTCCTGGGTTCCTTGAAATAGTTTTTAGGGAAATATTCCATGAGATATTTTTTGCTTTAGTTCAGTTTAGGACAACATCTACTATGTGCCAACCCTGTAGCTCCATGTGGGTGGTGCAGACATGGGGAGGAACCAGCCTGCTCCAGGAGCGGGGTCACAGACACATCCGCATACCCTTCCAACTGTGTGCACCGTCCTGTGAGGTCACAGGAAGGTCTTATGTGGAGGCCCATGGAAGGACCCCAGGAATGCTGACTAGGAAATTTCTAGGGGTGAGTTGATGTTGACAGGGGCAGATGGCAGCCAGGTGCTTGTGGGCCTGTGGATACCTGTGGGTGCGTGTGTGACTGTGGAACAACACAGAGGAGACTCAGGAACGTGTCGTGATTCCAAGTGTTGGGTGATGGGAGTCTTTGAAAGATGGTTTTTACACAGGGAATTGATGAGGGCCATGGGTTAGCATTTGGGTAATTCACTGACAGGTACTCAGGCAGGTGGCAGGAGTCGGGGCAGAGTGCAGACTGAGAGAAGGGAGCACGGGGCTGGGTCTACCTACGGGACAGACTGCAGGAGGGAGGGGACGGCTCATCCGGCAGTGGCGACTGAGACACAGGCTGGGCTGAGAGCGGCGTTGGAAGGTTGAGTGAGCAGCACTGATCACTGGCCTGGTGGGGAATGGAGACCTGGTTAGTGGACGTCATCAAGAGGACATTGATCTCCCATGACTTGGATGGTTTGAGTACAGACTAGATCCTGAAGTTACTTTTTCTTAAATCGTTACATTGAAGCAATTTTTATTGATGCACGTGCTGGTGCATAACTGTGGTCCTGCTGTGACACACTCGTGTGTCACATCATAGAGTGTGGCCCCTCCTTTCCCTACCCGTATCTCTTCCTCCATCTACTGGTCTCTCTTCTGTTTTCGACACATCTTTCTTTCTCGCTTCCTTTTACCTTTTTCCCTCTGACTTCCACTGCTGCAGTCTGGCTGGGCACAAATCACGAGCCACTGAAGCAGGAACAAACTTTATTTCTGAACTCCACCAGCACACTCCACACACGCTCCCGGGAAATCTGCCGAATACCACGCGGCTCCTCCAGGAACCACCAACCAGAAAATCTCTCCTCCGGCACTTCCCCAACCAATGCGAACTCTTCAGGAATCCCCGCGAGAGCTCAACCGGAACTCAACGGGAACTCCGAGAGAACTCAAAAGTCATCATCTTAATGGCTCGCGGGCGTCACCTCTCAACCACTACTTCTGACAAAAATGCCATGCGTCATCCCGACTCAGCTGTGGCCCTCAACATTCCACATGGGGAGATTCGTTCTGAATCTGTTTTTTTGCTCAACATGATATTCTCCACCTTCATCCATTTCCAGCAAATGACACAGTTTCATTCTTCATGGCTGAATAAAGCTCCATTGTGTAGATACACCACATTTCTTTATCCATTTATCTGTTGGTGGACATCTAGGCCGGTTCCATAGTTTGGTTATTGTGAATTGCGCTGTATCAACATGGGTGTGCATGTATCACTATAGCATGCTGGTTTTAGTTCTGTTGTATCAATAGGATAATGGTGATTCCATGCCTGGCCTTTTGAGGCCCCTCCATACTGATCTCCACAGGGTTTGTACCATTCACAACCCCACCAACAGTGTCCAAGTTCCTGCCCCAATACCTGTGACGAATTTGCTTCGTGTATTCTTGATGGCTGCTGTCCTTCCTTCTGTAAGATGAAATCCGAGTGTAGTTTTGATCTGCCTTTCCCTAATAGCTAAACATGTTGGGCATTTTTTCATATATTTGTTGGTCGTTAGAATTTCTCATTTTTCATGTTTTTATTAGTACGTTATAATTTTACTAATAAAAACGGTCATACACGCATGGAGTGTGGCTTGCTCCCCTCAGGCCCAGTGCTCCCCTTCCCTCCCCTCCTCCCCTTCCCTGCTCCCTCCCTGCACTCTGCTGGCTCACCCTCTAATCATTCACAGCTTCCTTTTAAAGATCAGTGTCACCTGGCATTTGCTAGTAAGTGAGGGAACTGGAGAACACCATGCTAAGTGTGATAAGCCAGACAGAGAAGGACAAGGGTGAGTGCTCTCTCTCATATGTGGAAGTTGGACCAGAGTAAGGGGAAAACATGGCAGCATGGGCGGGGGGGGGTCCCTGGAAAGAGAAGGGAGATCCCTGGAGCAGAGGAAGGGGATTAGGGAGAGGGAGGAGGGACGGGAAAAGGGAGGGATGGTGGAATGAGTGACCAAATTCTGCCATGACATCATGAATATCCCGCCGTGCATCCATCTTTATGTATCTCTGCAAAGCACTAACTGAGTTTCTCCTTTTGAGAAACGTCTTTCTAGTTCATTTGCCCACTTATTAATGGGTGGTTTGATTTTGGTGTTCAGTCTTTTGAGTTCTTTACATATTCTATGTATTACTCCTGTCAGAAGAATACGTAGCCAAGGTTTCCTCCTGTCGGGTGTGTTCTCTCTTCACGTTCTGGACTCTCCTTTCCTGTGCAGAAGCTGTTTAACTTGATGTCATCACCTTTGTCGACTCTCGCCATTATTTCCTGAGCTTTATAGCTCCTGTTGAGGCAGTACTTGCCTGTGCCTATATGCCAGAGGGTTGGCCCTATTTTCTTCTGTGGGTTGCACAGTTCTGGTCTAATTCCTGGGTCTTCAATCCATTGTGAGTTGATTTGGGTGCAGGTGAGAGGATCTAGTCTCTTTCTTCCACACATGGATCACGGGTTTTCCCCAGTGGTTAAAAAGGCTGTCTTTTCTCGGATGTGTTTTTGCACCTTTGTTAAAGATCAGATGACTGTATCTGAGTGGGTCGTCTGTGTGTTCCTTTTGTCCCGTTGGTCGGTGTGTCTGTGTTCATATCAGTACCATGCCGTTTGCTACTGTTGCTCTGGAGTGTGATTTTAAATTGGTTACTGTGATGCCTCCAGCATTGTTGGTTTTGCGTGGAATTGCTTTGGCCATTCTGAGCCTTCCATTCTTTTATTTGAATGTTGGGACTGTGTTTCTACTTCTGTGTGAAGAATGTCGCTCGTATTTTGACAGAGTTTGCACAGGACCTGTAGCTGGTTCTTGGTAACATGGCAATTAGATTGTAAACACTGTTGGCTTTCCCTCTGGATACTAACCAGCTATGTGTTTGTTCCTGTAACTTTAAAAATAGCATTGGCTGCAAAGCACTTACAGGTTTGAAATTGCATAAAAACTCAGATGTGGGTCATGCTGCCTCCTGGTTGGGTGGAAGTGTGAGTGTCCAGTTCCTGTTCTCAGCTGGTTTCAATATTGCAGCCTGTGATTCAGAGAATGCACACAGCACCTTCTTTCTTTGAAAAGTGGGTACTAACATTTTTCTTTAAGAAAAATTTAAACATTGAAAATTAAAGAGAATAGCATGTTAAATATTAAAATACCCATGACCTGCCCATCATAAAAGGGTGCCATATTTCCTTCAGCTGTTTTTCCGCAGAAGCATTTCAGAGCAAATTCAGAAACAATGACAGTTTATTCCTTGTTACTTCAGTGTGTCTCTAAAACACAAGGGTGACTACTCAACAGGCCCAGGGGCGGCTCCCTGACACCCACCTTCACGTGTCCCCAGTGCCCTGAGGTGTCTTTGCAGGACTCCAGGCGAGGCGAGAGGCCAGGTCACCTTGGCCTTGCCCAGTGCTGAAATCTTTTACTCTCCAACAAACACCTCCACTCATTTTCTGCTTGTGGCAAAATAATGATTATGATTTCATTTCCAGAGATAAAGGCTGCACTTCATTTTGATAAGAAATTTCAGTCTCATCAAAGCTTTAATCAGGCAGCAATAAACAGCCACTGGCTGGTGAGTCCCATTTACTTTCCCCACATGCTCTGAGGAGGGCCAAACGGGCCGCAGAGCGCGTTCAGGAGTCTGGAAACCACCCCCAAACAGAACAGCGCTCCCCACGTGATTAGAATTTACTTTCTGTGGACTTTCCCCCAAACACTGCTCTCTATTGCTACGGGATTGATTCAGATTGAGTATAAAATGTGCAGAAATGTAAACATACTCCGACTAGCACGGGTAATATTCTAGCATATTTTTAAAGAAATTGTTCCTAAGGGGTTTGTACCAGATGAAGTGGGTTTCTACTTAAATGTTGACTATGGCCACATTTCCCTGTTCTCAGCCCAAATCGCGGGTGTTTTCTCCTCACTTGATTGACAAGGGTCCTTGAGCGACTCTCAGATCTGCCTGGGAGTCTCTTTTCTATGTGGAAAGATGGTCTTCCCCACCCAGCCGTGCCCACCCACCCATCTCAGGCCAGTGGGCCGGGAGCTGCAGGTGGAGGAAAGATGACCACTCAGGACGCGGTGGGTCTCTGCTTCTCAGGTGTAGCCCTGCTGCCCCTGCTTGGGCAGCCTCCCCTGACCATCTGGACCAGGACCTTCTCCAAGGCTCCAGCGTGGACGTGGCTGGCGGAGGCTGCAGGGGAGCCTGTGGTGAGCCTGGCAGCAGCCAAGGGCCAGTGATGTAACGGGGCCTCGGGCTGGACCTGCTCCTCAGACGCCCTGCTGCTCTTGGGGGATCTCACGGCTGCCTCGTCTGGGATCTGGCTGCCACCGTTCCCTGATGTTTGTCTCCACAGCTCCATGTGATGGCTGCACCTCTCAACCAAGAAGTGAAGTCCCATCCGAGAAACGCGACTTTGAACCCAAGCCTCCCACACCTGGCAAGGCGGGGTGGCGGGGTGGCGGGCAGCACGCCCGTCCTGGGAGGGGACGCCTCCTGGAATCATCCTGTGCGCGGCCTTGACCTTGGCTTTGAACCGGGGGTGCTGGCTTTGAAAATCTCCCGGTTGTGAAAGTGCAGAGGACGGACAGCAGAACTGGGGCTAGAACTTGGATCTCAAGGATCCTGAGCTCCATTTCCTTTGCCAAGTTTCTTGAGATGCTACCCTTCGATGTTTGCCTTGTTGGTAAAATCAAGAGATACCCACTGAGTCCACTTCCAGGGCTGCTTCTTAGGACTTCTGCTGGGACATGACGTGGCTCCTCCTTGTTTTCTAAGAATAATGGACGGCACTGGACCCCTCAGGCCTGGTCTGGCCACTGCTACAGTCTCAGCCCACACAGCCCCATTCCTGTGAAGGGGGCTCCTAGTTGACCCAAGGTCACCTCTCCTCTGTTCCAGTTGGGAATATTTATGGGTGACTGGGTTTCATTTATATTTTCTCCAGACCCCACTTGTGGTTCCTTTCTGGAGGGCCGCAAGCCCGACTACCAAGCCCGCACTCTCTTGCAAACAAGCGAACAGGGAACTTCTTAGAATTGAAAATAAAAGCAATAAACACTCATGTGCTGACTGTGAAGCAGACACAGAGAATAAAATCCCGCCTGCTTCCAGGTGAACCTGGCACCCAGGAGGGAGAATCACCTGTGGGCATCACCTGGAGAGCCTGCGTGGACTTGGGGAGGAGGGTGGAGGACGACAGGGTGTTGGCGTAAGCTCCCTCCTGAGGAGCCATTGGGTGCTGGGCCTGCACCTTCTCTCTGAGGTCAAAGTCAAGGCCTCGTGTGCATGGAGCCACTCCAGCAGCCCAGAGCCACCCCGGCTGCCCATGGACCCCAGCAACGCTCCACCATGGGGTGCGACCCTGGTTCAGGGAGACCCTTCGATTCTCAGTTAATAGAGCTGCTGAGGCCACCCAGGTCTGGGGGTGCCCCCGAGCTCAGGTGCTGGGAACGTGATCCCAAAGCAGCAGGGCCGAGGGGCGGGCCTTGGAGGGTGACCAGGCTGAGAGCTGAGCCCCTTGGTCTCTCTGTGGCCGACCTTCCCCTCTTCTCCTCTGTGCGCAGTGTTCTGGACACTTGGTACAGGACTGCCGGTCCTTCCCTCCCAGGTCATAAGGTGCTTGGGAGCGAGGGTGGGAGGCTGCTCTGCCCTCAGGAATAAGAGAGCGTTGCCAGCACCGCCACGTGTCCGTCTCCTTCCTCTCTCACTCCTACCTCTACCGCGGGCTGATGCAGAACAGAGGCCCTGGCCAGGATGCAGCCCTCCACCTGTGATTCCCCAGTCTCTAGAACTTCGAGAAATAAATGTCTGATATTTGTAAACTACCCATCCTCTGGTGTTTTGCTATAGCCACACAATACAGGCAAAGGCAGAGGCTCCCTTAGAGTCGTATCGGGGCCTGGCCAAGCTCCCGGCTCTGCCCTCTCCCACTACTGACTCGCAATGTGGTGTGGTAAGAAACTTCCTCTCCCTCTGGTCTTCACTTGAGCACTGGGCTGTCCGATCTCTGAATGCTGTGAGCCGATGGAGGGGGACGAGGAGACTCGGAGCCTGCAGCGCACCCCTCCACTGTGCGCCAAGACGGGGGTCTGCATCAACAGGGAAGTCGCGGGCCAGGACTTTAAAAATTGCTTTCTGTCAGCCGAGGCACGTTTCAACACCCGAGTGTTCCAGGAGACAGTCAGCTCCCGTGCTGTAAAGAAGGATTAGGTGAAGATGTGCATGTCCAGGCTTGCCCGGCGGCTCGCTGTCTGTGGGCGGCAGGGCCTTTGACGGCAGTGGGGATGGCCTCCAATCTACTGGCTGTGCACACAGGTTAACTCTTCATTGTGCCTTGGAACCCTCTCCCAACACGAGTGGGAAGCTGGCTCCGAGGCCCAAACATCACACAAGTGTGTTTGATCATCCCACCCCGATTTCCCTGCTGCCCTGCCGCGGAGGAGGGCCCCAGCTCAGAGGCGGCCTCTGGCGAGGCTGGGATCTGTTGTTTTGCACGGTCTCTGGTCCTCACAAGGCCGCCACGGAAATACCCTTTGGTTCTGCAAGCAGTTAAGATCCTATCTGTTGGAAGCATCACCAGGGAGATAATTTGGTGAGACTGTGCGCGGCGTGCCCGGGACGTCCTTGCGCACCTCTCTTCTCTTGTGGTCCGTCTTTTATGGGGGCCTATCTGCCTTCAGCATCTCCCCGGCTGCCAGGATAAATATCATCTTGACAATAATAACACAGTGCGCTCTCCAAGCTTCCCTTCATGGAGGAGCCCAGAGCGCTTTACAGACGTGAGTTAATTAAGCTCTGGGCAGCACCCTCTGAGGCTGATGTGCCCGGGTGTGCTACAAGAAGGTTCAGGTGGTTCCCTCTGGGGCTCGCCCACTGCCCCCTCCAGCTCGGTTTCCCTGCTGCCGGCTTCAGCTGAGTCCCCGAGAAAGGCCCCTCGCTGGGGACCTGGTGGAGTGCTCTGCCCAGCACTTCATCTGGGCTGGTGCCAAGGGCTTTTGCTCAGGTCCTGAGTGTGAGCCGATCTGGCCGGTCCTCTGGCCTTCCCTGCTTGGTTCTCCTGACATGGACCTGGTCTCTGCCGAGGAGACCATGGCGATTCCGGACTCGTGGGAGAGTGACAGGAGATGGGGCTGCCGCAGGTCAGAGCAGAGACAGCACGTTCCCGGGGTGCAGCGTGGTCAGAGAGTCAGAGCCTGCAGACACCACAGGTCCTCTCAGCGAGGCTCAGCAGGCATCTCCTACGTCCCTGCCGGTGCTGGCCACCTGGGAAGCCACGAGTGGCATGCTCTTGGCTGTCCCCTCATCTGACCTGCACAGATGCTGCACACCAGGTTGGTGATGGACACCTTTGGGGACGTTTCTCCAGGGCCACCCTGCAGGGGGAGGCTCCTGGCCTCGCAGCTGAGTTCTCCAGGGCCAGGGACAGAGATGCTTCTAATAGCAGTGACCTCATTATGACTTGGTTCTGAAGACACCTGTCCCTGTGAATCCACCTGTGACAATCGGTATGTGTCATGGCTTAGATGTGGTGTCCCCCGAAAGCTCACGTGTGAGACAAGGCAAGGAGGTCTAGAGGAGAAAGAACTGGCACAGCCTGGCCTGGTCAGTGAGCTGATACCGGGGGTCGACTGAGAGGTGACGGGCACTGGGGTGTGGCTGGCGGAGGGGTTCACTGGGGACGGGGACGGGGCATATCTTTTGAATCTGGAGGCTCTCTCTCTCTCTTTCTCTCTCTCTCTGCTTCCTAATCTCCATGTGAGCTGTGTCCCTGGCCACACTCTTCCACCGTGATGTCCTGCCTCACCTCGAGCTCTGAGGAATGGAGCCAGCTGCCTATGGATTGAGACCTCTGGAACTGTGAGCCCCCAAGGAGACTTTTCTCCAGCTGTTCTGGTGGGATCTCTGAGTCGCGGCAGGGAGAAAGCTGACGGAAACTGCACAGCATCAAAATGCAGCGGCCTTCTCACGCCCTGGGCCTCAACCCACAGAGAGGAAGAGCAGCTGGGCAAGTGGCCACTAGTGGCATCTGCTGGTGACCGAGGTGGAGGGCCAGCATGAGGGCTGCCGTCCTGTGGAGCAGTCCCTTCCTGGACATGTCTTCCGGATGCTTCCATCTAGCTCGAGGGCTTCCGTGGGTGAAGGTGGAGGTGCTGGGAGGGACGCACTGTCTCCTCAGGGCAGAGGTGTGTGGCGATGTTGGAGGGAGCGTGCCCGTGAGCACGAGTGCACCTGCGTGAGCCGAGTGTGCGGAGGCGTGGCGGGTCTTTGGCCAGCCAGGCTGGGTCACCCCCACGCCGAGGGGCCTGTGGCTGCCGTCTGCAGAGCCACTTCCTGCCATGTTGCTGGGACAGTCGCTCTGTGGACGCTGGTCAGACGAGCAGACTGGGCCAGCTGAGCAGACTCATGCCAAGGACATCACTGCTCTGCAGCTGAGCACGTAAGGCCCCTCTCCTGGTGGTGGACAGCATGGGATTGAGGACCCGTGCCCCCCACCCAGCAGGCCACTGCTGGACAGAGTGCCGTAGGGGCAGAGGGCTCCAGTGCAGCCTGGGCCCCAGGCCTTTCCGAGCTTTTCTGGGTGAAGCCTGATGCCTTCTGGGCTGTCAGGAGGCATTTTCTTGGTCCATCAGTTACCTACTCCACTGCCCCAGCTCAACCGGGCTGTGGATGTGACCCAGGCCCCTCCTGAAGCATCGAGTTGGGCCTGCAGTTGTGGCTGTGCATGGAGAGGGCTCTTGCCTTGGTGTGGAGGCCCACGTGTCAAGTCTTGGCCACCAGGAAGGACGCTGCCCTTGGGAGGTGGTGGAGCCTTTAGGAGATGTGCCCAGGAGGAGGTGCTCTGTAGGGGTGCTCTGAAGTGGGTGGTGGGCCCCCTTCCTCTCTCTCTCTTGCCTCTTGACCAGGAGGTAACCAGTGGCTCTGCCACGAGCTTCTGCCCTGATGCCCTGTGTCACCACAGGCCCAGAGCCGCAGGACAGTGCATCGTGGACGTGAATCTCTGAAATGTGAGCCTCCAAACCTTTTATCTTTATAAGCTGCTTACCTAAGGCATTGTCTGACAACTCCTGAGGGCCATTTAGAGGTGGGCCTTCCTGGGCCTGGGCACAAGGGTCAGTCACAGTACTACTCTTGGCATAGGGGTCAGTCACAGGACCTACTCTTCTCCTCTCAGGGCCTCTTGAGCCACAGAAGTACCTCACCACCTGCTGTGCTCATCCCTGATTCTGGATTCACCCCGGTCTCTGGAGCCAGTCTCAGGGCAGTGGCCAGGTCCAGCAGGTGTGGGGTCCAGTTCCTCCTCATCCTGGGCAGGCTCGGCTCCTGTCCTTGCACAACCCGAGCTCTCTATGGCTCTGCCTTGCGTGTCCCTGGAAGCTCCTGGCAGTGGAATTTCCTGGCCTAGCGTCACCCTGGGGAGTGGAAGGGCCTCCCGTCAGAATGCTGGGCGAGTGGGGGGTTCCTGCCGTGGTGTGGGGCTGGGAGGGGGGGCTCTCCCAGCTGAGTGAGGCTCCGGCTGTTCCGCGCCTCCGCGTTTGCTGAACGCAGGGAAAGCGCGTCTCTCCTTTCTGTTAAGTTGGTTCCCTGCGGAGGAGAGAGACCCCCTGGGCAGAGTCTGTCCTGAGGGTTGGGTAGCCTTGGGGGCCCCCCTTTGAATGGGGGTTGGCGTTGTCCTGGGGATGCTGAGACGTCTCTCCACAGTGTTCCTACGTTGAAGATGACGTCGTGCTGAGGTTTCCGCTGTCCAGGCTGCCCTGGGAGGGACGGGGCGCTGTCTGAGGCCACAGAGAAGCCAGGGAGCGCCGCGAAGGTGGAGAGCCGCGGTCCCACGGGGGAGCGCTGTGCCTGGGGCTCCCTGGCAGCCCGCACTCACCTGGGCCTCTGGTCGGTCTGCTCACTGCAGCCCTCCCTGGACGGGCTCATGAGCACCGCTGTCTGAAGTCTCCCCTTCTGCGCTCTTGGCACCCTCTGCCTGGGTTGTGCCCAGCTGAAGGAGCGGGAGGCATGAGTGAGGGGGAGAGTGTGAAGGTATCCCATACCTCAAGGGTGTTTGCCCCTTAATAAGGGTCCCGGAAACCTACAGCCACGGTCCAAAGGAGTGGTGTTGGCGGGGACCATCTGGGGACAGACAGCCAACTGGTTCTCGTCTGCTTGCTGGTTGTGTTTGGACCCCTGGCCTTCTTTTCCTGGGACATGTTTATTGCAGTATAATTTACACACAGTCAACTGCACCCGTCAAAGTTACCAGATGAGCGCCGACAAACGCATACCATCCGGTAACCACGGCGACCACAGCCAATATAGAAAATGCCCCGTAATCCCCAAATTTCCTCATGCCTTTTGCAATAATTTCCCTCTTCCTCCCCGAGACCCTGGAAACCGCTGAGCTGATATCTGTCCCAACAGTTTATCTCCAGAACGTTCTGTCAGTGGGAAACTCGCGCCCGGGCCCTCCTGCTTGGCCGAGGCTCCGAGTGCTCAGTGCTGTGTGGACAGCACCTTGCCCCCTCGGCTCCGAGGCAGCCTGCTGGGCCCACTCACGTTGGCTTGCCCCTTCTCCGTCGGGTGGACACTGGGTGTTTCCAGCCTGGCTACGGTGAAGAGCACAACAGGAGCCTTGGCCTAGGGCTCAGGGCTCTCTGTCTGGAGGGCTCTGATTTCTCTGGGGGAAATACCTGGAGTGGGTTTCTATGGTAAAGTGTATGTTTAAATCGACACAGAGAAGGGTCAAATTGCTTTCCATCTGGACCATTCTTATTCCCAGGTGAAGTGGGTGCGAGCCCCAAGCGCCGGTGCTCGCCAGCCCTCTGTGCTCCAGGAGGCCTGCAGTGAGGTGTCCCTGTGGTTGCAAGGCACTTCTGTAACGACGGTGGCGCTGAGTGTCTTCTTGCTGCTAACTTGCCATCCGCCCATCCTCTCCAGGGCAGTGTCTGCTCACATCTTTTGCCTGATCTCTTTCCTTGTAAATCCTGCCATTTGTCCCATGGAGCTGTGGGAGCTCCTCGGAGATTCTGATACAGAATCCGACACCGATCTGTGTCGTGCAGACGTGGTGCCATTGGTCCCCACTTGGTCCCCACTTGGTGGCTGGCCTTTTCAGCTTTTCTCAGTAGCATCCTTCAAGGCTCAAGATGTGGATTTGACAGAGTCCAATGTGGATTTATCCACTGGTTTTTCATTTTCTTTAATTTTCCTTGCAAAACCTCCTTTCCAGAAGTGGGACCAGCAACAGTGCCATTCCCTCGTTTTGTCGGTGTCATGGGACGCTGTGATTTTAAGATGTCTGCTACGTAACAGGCAGAGGACGCGCATTATCACCTTGAAACGAGTTTATTCCAGGGCTGGCCAGGGCCACGGCTTCCTGTTTCCTGGCCACTTCTTTTCCTCTCTTCTCTTTCTCCCTTCTCTTTCCTGTTCTTCTTCTCTTTCTTCTCTGCAGGGCTGGGGGACCTCGCTTGCCGGGCACGCCCCAGCCGGGGAGCGGCTTTCTCCTGGGAATTCCTTTTCTGTCAGTCTCTAGTGTTTCTTCTCTTGATTTGAACAGAACTTCCAAAAAAGTACTGATGCCAAGGAGCTCTGATTTGGTCCCTATTTTACAGGGGAGTTACTTTGTTATTTTTTATTAAGGAGGTAAACTTAGAGTTTCAAATGTTATATTTGAAAAATGTTCTTTAAAGAAATAAAATCAGCGATGCTTTCCAAGCACTGCCCTTAGGCTGAGTGTGGGTGATGCTGGCACCTGCTTTGGTCCCCTTTGGTCTCGCTTTCCCTAGCTTCCAAGCTCGGGTTCCTAGTGTGACTGCTACGGGACCATGAGGGTCACTGTCCGTGTGCTCGTGAGGCACACGTTTGTCTGGATAACAGTTAAGGCTCTCTGTATGTCAACATGCATCTTGTAGCTCTAAAGGGAAAATATCAATAGATGCAGGAAAAGTTTTGGCAAAACTGAACAGCTATTTGTGATTTTAAAAAATTCTCAGCAAACTCCAGTTTGAAAGGCTGGTCTCAATTTGATAAAACATGTATGAAAAAAACCTACAGCTAACCCTGTCCTCAGTGGTGAAGGATTATGGGCTCTCCCCCGATGATCCAGAAAAAAAGAAAGGTGTGCTTTCTATTGAATGTGGAACTTGAGACTGTAGCTAGAGGAGTAAAGAAAGAAAAATTAATAAGTTTCATACACACAGGGTGGAGGAAGTCTGTTTATCACAAATGACATGACAAGCCACATGAAGATGTCAAAAGAATCCATGAAAAGTGCACTAGTACTATTAAGTTTAGCACAAGGAAGATGAGACCACACACTGCTGATTTCTCTATTCTGGTATGCTGGAAACTGAGACTAGAAATAAGGCCACTTACAGTAGCACAAAGATTCAGAATTATGCCTTACAGAATATGTACAATACAAGCCACAGGCAGTGAGCACCCAAGCAACCTGACAGCACCCTGCCCACTAAATGGCCCAAACTAACAAGCCCAAGGATGCCAAAGAGGGAGGAAATTGGTGCTGATTGGTACAAAGTTTTTGAGTAAATTTTATAATATGTACCAAGAGTCCTGAAACACTTTCCACATGGAGCAGACTAGAATCCACTAGGAAATAGGAAACAGAGTGACACAGACATGAAACAGTTCTGAGCTGGGTAGTGAGTTCCTGTCTCTCCAGGAAATGGAGGTAGCAGTGTGTTTCTCAGGACCATTGAAATGAATGAACCCTCCATCAGGATACATGGACACGTAGCTGCCAGGGTCATGCACCCAGCTGTTGGAACGAGACGGGTCAAGTTCTAATTCTGGCTTTATCAGTTAACCAGCTATGTGACTTCAACTCAGTCAATTACGTTTCCAAGCTGCACTTCCATCACCTATGAAGTAGCAGTAGTAACTTCAGAGTGTTGGCTGTTGAGAAGATTCAATTTTAAGCCCACTGATGAGTACACTCAGTGAATGTTAGCCATTATTATTCATGTCATTTTATGAAAATGCTTTGGGAGCATAAAAAACTCAACTGGCTGTTTCAGAGCAAAGTAGGACAGTAAGTGGTTTAATTTCTTATCTGTACATTTTCCTATAATACAAGTTTTCCTATGATGGTTATTTCTTGTTTCTGTAATAAAGATTAGTTGTACCTGAGAATACCTTAAAGCTGTTTTTAATGATGACAAGCTCATTATGGAATTCAAAGTGAAAAATGACAGGAGACAAAAGGGAAGGCAGACCTTGGGCTGGGGCATAGCTCAGCGGCTTTCCTAGGGTGCGTCAGGCCCTGGATGGCCTCTCCAATACTACAATAAAAGTGATAGAACGTTGATTATTCTAGAACTTCTTTTTATTTATATGCAGAAGCACAGATCAAAGGCTAATGGAAATGGAATTTGATCATCTCAAGCAATAAGAGTAGATTTTTATTTTCTTTTTAATGCATTTTGTTAGCATTTTTCTTAATGTACTGTTTTTATAATGAGAAAAGTTAGATCAGATTAATCATTTGTGATACATTCAGTCAGTCCTCAGCATTGGAATATGGAATTCCAGTGGAATTCCAATGGAATATGGAGTCCTGGATTCCATGTTTTGGGGTTGGTAAAGTTGTGAGTTGCTACTTGTTGAAGTTTTTCTTTGCAGCTCCCAAGTCAGTGTCACCCGGGGACAGGTGGACCTTGGAAAGCTGACCACTTGCTTGGAGCAAGGTGTGTTGAAACAAACACACACCAGGCAAGATTCTGTAGGGACAAGTTGAGAATGCCCTGACCAGCACTGAGGTGGCAGCCTGCAGTGCCCGCTGCCCAGTTCAGGCCAGCTTTGCCGAGCCCCCGTTCCAGGATCAGTGAGACTCAGCTGAGTGTAGTCAGGGTTTAGTGTCATAAGCTGCCACGGTAGGTGCCAGGAGCCACAGAGGACTAACTAAGGTGCTTTAGTTAGTAAAGCAGTGCCATCCTGACCAGTGGCCAGGTCCCCACGGCAGCCCTGTGGCCTGCTCTCTGGTCACCAGTCAGCCTTGCTCTGTATTTCAGCTTCCATGTGTCTGCTTCAGGCCTGTTCACAGATACTTTGGTCTGGGGCCCACTGAAGGTTCTTGAAAACCAAAGGGAAGGGGGTCACCTCATGGTGGGATGAAGGTCAGCAGGAATCTGGGGCAGGGGCTTTCTCCTTGAAGCCAGGCCTGGCTGCCAGACCCGCGGGCCTCAGAGGGCACGGTCCTTCACGGCACCTTAGCCCAGGAGAGTGCCTGACACTGGGAGGTGGCTCCTGGCCCACAGAGGAACACGACCAGGCTCTAGGAGCTACCAATTCTGTCGACACGTTCCCATGGCCAAGTGCACCCGCTGGCCAATGTTTAAAACCTAAATCTATATTTCTTAGTATTGGCATCAGATTAATTGAATATCGTCTTCTGGGGAAGAAGTAGCAGACACTCAGTTTTGTGTTTTTCTCTATAAGTTAGGGGAGCTTAGCCTTTTACTGTTTACTTTAGAACCGGGAGGAAACAGCTCTGAATGGTCCATGTCATTAGTGGTGTCCCTCTAGTTAGCTGGTGGCTCCCTCCCTTGGTGAGCTTCATTGTGTGTGTGTGTGTGTGTGTGTGTGTGTGTGTGTGTGTGTTGCTAGTAATTGAACCCAGGGGTACTCTACCACTGAGCCACATCTCCGGCTCTTTTTATTTTGAGACTGGGTCTCACTCAGTTGCTGAGGCTGGCCTTGAACTTGTGATCCTCCTGCCTCAGCCTCCTGAGTCACTGGGATCACAGGTGTGGCCACCACTGGACACGGATTGGTGCTTAGAGCGTTTGAGATTCTCCTTTCCTTCTGTGCAGAGTGGATGGCTGACTGAGAGGCCGCACCTTTGGCAGAGACTGCATAGAGGCCCTGGTGGGGGCTTCTTGCGAATTCAAATATGGCAGAGGTTGTGGGGACTGAGCTGCTGGGAGTCCCTTGACTTCCTAAGTAGCCCTCTCCTGGAGCTGAAGGGGCTGAGGGAAGGCGCAGAGCTCCGGGGACTGGCGGGGCTCAGGGTTCTGATCGAGGTCCACCCTAGCCCCAGGATGTCCATGCCAGGAGTCAGAGAGAGGGACGAAGAAGCAAGCACCTGTCTCAGCAGTGGTGCTGTGCTCAGTAGAGCCTGGCTGCTCAGTCCTGAGGCTAGGAGTGGTGTTCTGTAGAGCAGGGGTGGACATAGCGTCTCCAGCCCACCGAGGAGGGGAGCCCAGCTCCAGGGCCCCGGGAGGCTCCATGGACAAAGAGTGAGGGACTCAAGCCCTCTTGGAAATGCCTTCCAGGACCCCTTGTGCCCAGGGTGGGGAGTGGCACTGCCTCGTGGCAGCTTTGCTCAGCAGCAGGACCCGGGAGATGATTGCTACGACCACAGGCCTGTCACTTAGCACAGCTCCTGGCCTGTGGGGGCCGTGTGGGGGCCGCGTGGGGGCCGCGTGGGGCTGTGCGGGGGCCGTGAGCATCGCACCTCTCCTCCCTGAGGTGGCTCTGCGTGGCTGCAGGTGCTCAGCAGCAGGCATTAGTTTATTTTAGCTGCTATCCTGTGCGCCTCAATGTTGTCCGAGTAAATCTGCTTAGTTTAGAGCATGAAAAGCTAATAGGTGAGTTATTGGGGAAGTAATCATACCCAAACCCCAATTTCATCAACAATAGAATTTTTTGTTCTCGTGTTCTTCGGCCAAGGAGCGGCCAGGAGCCCGTCACGTCCCTGCTAATCGGTACAGACATTTAATAATGGCTGGCTCAGGAGGCCCACGAGAGCTTCCTCACAGGGTTTCAATATTCCCTAAATTTGTGTGGTGAACTGCGAGCATTTGGTTTAGAGAAACCTCCCAACTACAAAAGGCCTTTCTTTCCACTGCTGAGCTGCACCTTTAAAGGCCCCAAGCAGCTCCCACACCCATCAAAGTGTCTTGACTGTTCCTTCAGTTTGCTTTCTGCTTTCAGGACATTAAAGGACACTTTCAAGTCAAACCTCTGGCAGGAGTATGTGAAAGGAGTGGCCCAGTGCCACCCTCCAGAGTGACCCAAGGGCTTGTGTGCAAAGGCTGTTTTCCTTTTCAGTCTGAAAGGGGCTGGGACCTTGCTGCAGAGCCCTGGGTCCCCAAGCCGGCTTTCATCGCCCCTCCCCCACGCCGTCTGGGCGTCCCTCCCCAGAGGCCCTGAAGTTTTCTTTAGCTTTTGTTTGCTAAAGGGGGGTTCAGGGCCTGTGTACAAGGTTGGCCCCTAAGTCTGACACCGTTCTCCACCACCAGGGCGGCCTGAGCGGAGGCCAGCTTGGGGCTGGGCACTAATTGCTGTTCTTGTAATCCCAGGACCTTGAATGCGTTTTGGATGGCAGACACAGGCCGGGGAGAGGAGCCTTTGCAAACTAAGTGCCTGTTTTCACAGGAGCCCAGGGAAGGCGGAGCCCCAGGAGCTGGGCCGCCTTGCTTGGTGGAAATGTGGCTTTGTAAAGCCCCTCTCTCTGGCCATGGGGGTGCAGGCCAGATGCTGGGGATTAGCTTCAGGATGGGGCACAGCTAGCACGGGGGATCCCCAGGAACGGCTGGAAATGGTGACCCAGAGGTTGGAAGGGTGACGGTTCTATAGGAACGTGTCAGGGAGCATGAGCACACCTCCGTGGGGACTCTCCCTTGGCCGGTAGCCTCACCAGCCAGCACAGCCCTGAAGGCCACTGAAGAAATGAAGCCTGTGTCCTGAGAAATCTGCCACTGTCCTGGGAGGGTGGCCTGTGTCCATGCATCAAAGGGTACCCGTGTTGGGAATAGATGTTC
Source organism: Urocitellus parryii (assembly GCF_045843805.1). Taxonomy (NCBI): domain Eukaryota; kingdom Metazoa; phylum Chordata; class Mammalia; order Rodentia; family Sciuridae; genus Urocitellus; species Urocitellus parryii. Next base: position 422,374 of record NW_027551783.1, on the reverse strand, counting down.
TGATTAGTGCAGGTGCGTGACCTCGAGCACATGCAGTGGTGACAGCCCTTGGCCGCTGGTGGTGTCTGTGTGGAATCTGGTGGGCCCCCCGGTGGTCTGGGGGCATATACTTGGAATTGTTGCTATTATTAGGTCAAAACCCAGTAGACGGGTCGCACCTGACAGTGTCTGATGGGCTCTCTTGGTGTCTGTGGGTGCATGTTGGGTATCTGTTGGTGTCTGGGTAGCAGGGCATGGTGTCCAGTGGACTCTCTTGTGTCTGGGGGTGCATGTTGGGTATCTGTTGGTGTCTGGGTAGGATGGCATGGTGTGTAGTGGACTCTCTTGTGTCTGTGGGTGCATGTTGGGTATCTATTGGTGTCTGGGTAGCAGGGCATGGTGTCCAGTGGACTCTCTTGGTGTCTGTGGGTGCATGTTGGGTATCTGTTGGTGTCTGGGTAGCAGGGCATGGTGTCCAGTGGACTCTCTTGTGTCTGGGGGTGCATGTTGGGTATCTATTGGTGTCTGGGTAGGATGGCATGGTGTCCAGTGGACTCTCTTGTGTCTGTGGATGCATGTTGGGTATCTGTTGGTGTCTGGGTAGCAGGGCATAGTGTCCAGTGGACTCTCTTGTGTCTGTGGGTGCATGTTGGGTATCTATTGGTGTCTGGGTAGCAGGGCATGGTGTCCAGTGGACTCTCTTGTGTCTGTGGGTGCATGTTGGGTATCTGTTGGTGTCTGGGTAGGATGGCATGGTGTGTAGTGGACTCTCTTGTGTCTGTGGGTGCATGTTGGGTATCTATTGGTGTCTGGGTAGCAGGGCATGGTGTCCAGTGGACTCTCTTGTGTCTGTGGGTGCATGTTGGGTATCTGTTGGTGTCTGGGTAGCAGGGCATGGTGTCCAGTGGACTCTCTTGTGTCTGTGGGTGTGTTGGACATCTGATGGCATCTGTGATATCTGGGTAGTACCTGAGGGTGTCTGATGGGCTCTGTTGGTGTCTGTGGGTATACATTTGGTCTATGAGCAGTATCTGATTGTGTCTGATGGGCTCTGGTGGTGTCTGGGTACCTGCTTGGTATCTGATGGCATCTGCTAGTATTTCTTGGTTTCTGTTAGTAAGGGGCTCTTGGCGCTGACTTGGCCTATGATGTGTACCATGTGGGTGGGGGGCTGTGGTGATGGACATCTTTTGTGAGGGTTCCTGTAGCTTTCTTTTGACTGGATTGACAGCTGCTGGTGGAAGTGTTTACAGCTGCTGAAATGGAGCTGTCTTGCGGGTGTTCTGTACAGGAAACATCAGTGTGCTACAGATTGAGGCAGCAGGTCTGGGTTCCAGTGCTGGTTTCGTCACATTCCTGGTCACTTGACCATGAGAGAAACTATTTAACACAATTTTAAGCAAGTTTTTGGAAGACCTACTTTGTTATTTTCTGGGACAAACAAATATCAAAGAGACAATATCTTCCTGCAGGAAAGTCATAATGTGACTGGAGATACAAGTGGCCAGCAACCACTCAGGTGGTGGCCAGTGGCATCTAGAGGAACAACAGCAGAACACACAGGTAGGTAGGTGACGTTTGGAATGATCAAGGCCAGGAAGCGTTTGGGACCCACAGAATAGCAGGTGACTGATCTCAACTGGAAGGTTTGTGAAAAGTCTCATGGGGGAGAAGACCCTGCTGGGTACAGGGCAGAGATAAGGGGACCACACCTCTGAATCTCCAGGCCCAGTCTCCAAGCTGTTTCAGTTCACGCCTGCACACCGAGAGGACTGACGGGTTCTGTGCTGTAAGGGAACCCAGAGTGTTCTGCTCCCGGCAGGATTTCAGGGAACCTTTGGGGCTAAATCAAATACGACTTAGCCACAGAGAGCCTGAAACTGGGAAGACCGTGCACCAAGGTGCGGGTGCTGGGGCTGGGTCTCCTCTGCCAGCCCAGCAGCCCACAAACTCTCTGGAACGTGGCATCCATTTCAGATTGTGGGTCCCTCCTATAATGCATAATCTATTTTTTAAATTAAAAATGACACACAAACATATATATTTGGAAATTTAACCTGAAAATACAGCAACTTGCTTTAAAATCAGTGCAGACCATGTGCACTGATTTTTGAGACCATGAAACAACGATGCAGCCCTATGTACAAAGAGAGCCCCTCTATGAGGTGCTTAAATTGCTTTGGTGTCCACAGGGCCTCTGAGTTTGATGACCCGAGCTATCCTGGAGTCTCGTCTCCCAAGTGACATTTGATGATCCACACACAGGCGTTGGAACTCCTGGTGGCATTCTGGGGAGCTCGATTTTTATCAGACACGGGAGCCTCTGTCACCCAGGGCTCTGAAGCTGTCAGGTGAGGAGAAGTTCACAGGTACTTAATCCAAGCACTCAGCTACCTTGTTCTGCCTCCTTACTTCTTTCTTGAATTCAAACCTACGACAGACGGAATCCTAGGCTCCAGAGCAGCTGACACTGGACGAGTGCTGGCCCTCGGACTCACTTTGGACAACATCCTTCCACAGCGTACGGGGCAGCGGTCAACACCCTGTTTTATGGAGAACAATGAGGGTCAGGTGGAGCAGACGGTGAGATGGTGAGACGGTGGGACGCGAGCCCCTGCATCAGGCCCTCTTCCCTGGCAGCTGTGTGCCCCTTTGTCACCGGTGGCCGTCAGCTTTGCCTGGTGGGGACCATTGCCCCCAGAAGCCCAGCTTCGAGGAGGACGGCTTGGCTCATGGTTCAGTGCACGTGGGTGGCTCCGTCACTCTGGGCCTGAGGCAGAGCGTCTGGCGGAGGACATGGCAGAGGAAGGTGCTCGGCTCATGGCAGCCAGGACGGATCGAGGGAGGGAGGAGGAGGAGGAGGAGGAGCAGGGGAGGAGGGAGCACACAAGGAGCCCTCCCAGGCACACCCCCAGTGATCCAGCTTCTCCAAGGAGCCCACCTTCCGCCAGTCCATTCAGCTGTCAGGGATTAAGCCACCGATGAGGTCGGAGCCCTCTGATCTAATCACACCCCCAAGGCCCACCTCTGGACCTGGCTGCACGGGGACATGGTCTTAATACCATCCTTTGGGAACATTCTTGGTCCAGAACACAGCACCCCTTCCCTCATGGGCAGCTCTCCTGCGTCTTCCTGATGCTCATATGAAGACTCCTCTTCCTCCGGAGCCTCCCCGGGCCTCCAGGGCACGTTGGGGGTGATGCACCGTCTCCTGTGGATGTCAGTGTACTCCAAGGTCGTCTGAGACCCCTGGGGACCCAGGGCCCCTGCAGACGACCTGCGGGATGAAGACTACTTTTATAAAGCGCTGGACACTCCTTGCCTCTCCGGCAGTGCCAGCATTGGTGTGGATGGTGCCCAAGCAACAGTGGTGAAAAGGCTGGCGCCTGGCACCAGTCACAGTGGGCCCCAGAGTGTTGGCCACAGAGCGGGGTCCACAGTCACGGCCTTTGACACTGTCACACTCATCCAGGGGAACAAACCCACAGAAATACCAGTTGCACTTAAAATTGTTTTGACAAAGCAGTGACGCTGTTGAGTGTCTTGGGTGCCAACCCCAGAGTGTCCACCCCTCTAATGCTGCGTGGGTCATGGGGAGTAGCCCGGGCCCCGGCTGCAGCTCCCGTGACGGTTGCTGAGAAAAGCCCCTGGGACCGAGTTTCAGGGCTGGCCTTCATGCTGTCTCCAGTTGGCATGCAGAGCCAGCCGCACGCTGTGCTCACTCAGAATCTAATATCTGTTGATGGCTTTTCTCTAAACAAGCAGAGTGAGCCTTCACGGCAAGGACAGCAGCGGGAGGCGTTTATTACCAGTAATGAAATCCAACCTTCCAAGGGAAAGCTAGAATTTGGGGAAATGTGATTTGCTGCCATGAACTTGACAGCTCTCTAATGCTAAGAGACATTTCTGTTGCCATCAGTGGAGATATTATTATATAATAAGAGAAGACATTTAGAAGATCTTCACAACTCAGTAGATAAGCAAAAATGTGCAAGGTCGCAAAATCATGGGTGGGTCAAAGGCCATTCAAGTTAGATAAGGGACCAAGAGACTTCATTGAAATAGTTTCATGTGCAACTGATTTTTTTTTTTTTTTTTGGTACACAGGAGGCAGGAGGATCACAAGTGTGAGGCCAGCCTCAGCAACTTAGTTCTTTTCAGTTTTTGCTTTGAGACAGGGTCTAGCTAAGTTGCTGAGGCTGGCCTCACACTTGTGATCCTCCTGCCTCCAACTCCTGAGTCACTGGGATTACAGGAGTAGCTACATTGCAATTGATCTTTAAAAACTGATGGCTTATTTCACCTAGCATGATAGTCTCCAGATCCATCCATTTACTGGCAAATGTCATAAAGTCATTCTTCTTTGTGGCCAAGTAATATTCCATTGTGTGTGTATGTGTTTGTGTGTGAATGTACCATATTTTCTTTATCCATTCATCTGTTGAAGAGCGCCTGGGTTAGCTCCATAGCTTAGTTATTGACCCACAATAAGGGGGAAAAGGGGAGAATAGAAGTTCAGTGGATCAGACAAGGGGAATGAGAGGAAGGGAGGGGGGACAGGAAAAGGAACCACAGTGGATGGACCGACATCACTTTCCTGGGTACATCTCACCATTGGGTGCACCCACAAGACAGGGCCCTAACTAGAGTAAGATGCACTCCGTGCTGGTATGATTACATCAAAATGGATTCTACTGTCATGTACACGTGAAAAGAGCCCATGAAGTTTACAAAACGACTACTTGTCAAAGGAGAGAGCCTGTGACGGTCTGGAAAGGCCATGAAGGACAGAGTGTGCCCCGACACACCCTCAGAAGCTGAAAACACCGTGACTGGGAACACACAGGGTCCGCCTCAGCATGGAGCACCGCGGGTCAGCTCCACAGCACCCCGTGACGGGCTGCCCCGGGACCAGCTCACCACTGCCGCCCAGCCTTGCCCAGGAAAAGATCAAAACTCAGATTCTAAGGACGGTTTCCACTGAAGGCACATCACTTTCTCACCATCATAATATAAAGTAAAAAAAAAAAAAATCCCCCGTTGAACCTTCTTCAGTCCGGGACCCTCTGTACAGGCCCGGGAGCGGCTGGGCTCTCGCACAGACCTCAGCCAAAACACTGCATCCCAGAGCCGGAGTGTGCAGGTACCCTGCGGCCCAGCCGTCCTCCCGTCACACACAGGGGGTTCGTGAAAATGCAGACAGTGCCGCTCTTCCTGATAATTTCCATTTTGTTTCAGAAATGTAACTATTGCCAAAAGAATTCTATTTAAAAGTAAAGGTAAAGAAAATATTTTATATGAACATTTAAAATAAATATACCAGGGTACGTGTGTAGTTCAAATTCTGTTTTAATTTGTCACGTAGTGAATGTTCTTCACAGCCCCCATCCATGCCAGCTCTCTGGGTCCTTCAGTGTTCCATCTTTCAGGTGGCCCTGAGCTCCAGGTGCCTGGCTTGGGATGCTCTGGGAAGCCCTTGCTTTCCCGCGACCCTGTACCGTGCCCCAGCAGCCTACCTTGGCTGCACACGGCTCTCTGCTTGCAGAGCAGGCTCGGACGGCCGCAGCACATCATGGTAGACACGTGTCTAGGTCCTGGCTTAGTTTCTGGGACGTACCTGGGACTCTCTCCTTGCTCATCATTCCTCTTCCTGTGGCATCTGTGGTTCAAGGAAGAATAGTGTCCCTGCATCTAATTCCCTTGGCTTTTGTTCTTTCAACTGGGTCCCTTGAAATATCAGGCAATAGAGCAAAGTTTGCATTGATCAAAAAACCTCTCTACTTCAGGAAACAATACGTGCGGGGTTTTCTCTTTGACGTAGACACGTACTTTGTCTCTGACACTTTTAAAAGGGTCTGTGAGATCAAAGATCTTCATGCAACACCTGTTCCAACACTGTTCTCAATGGCTATTGACCCATTCTTTGAGATTTTTATTTTGCGCAGGTGCTTTTTTCCAGTGAGATTATAGCATTAAACTGAACAAAACCCAGCGTCTGTGTGTTCATGTGGACGGAGATACACACACACACATAAGCACACAGCTTTTTAAACACATTTCTAGAAATATTAGAATTAAATCCCCGGCTGCTACCATGCTGAGTTATAAATGCTCTTTTGATAATCTTCTATTAACAGTAAACTAAATAACTCTGAGGGATTATTGCAAAAAAAGGAAACAAATACATAAAGAAATGTCTGCGTGGCATGAGAAATGCACCTGGGCATCTGACCTGATCCTTTTACACATATAATCAAAGAAAAAACATCTTAAAATGTTTAATTTAGATTTATTTTAACTGGTCCATAAAACCATAAAAATGTACATATTATTGGGGTACATGTGCTATTTTGACCCATGCCTGCATTGTAGAATGTTTAAACCAGGTTAAACATGAATCTCCCCAAATGCAGAACATTTCTTCATGATGAAATATCAAAAAGACTTGCTTTTAGCATAGACTACTCCCTCCTTGTCCACGGTCACCCTGCTGGGCCACCTGTGCCAGAGCAGGCTCCTCCTATCTGACTTGCACACACTGGTCAGCCTCCCTGGCCTCCCTCCCCGGCCTCCCTCCCTTGCCTCCTTGGCCTCCAAAAACCACCATTCTACTCTCCGCTTCCATGAGACTGACCGTCAGGTCCACCCTGGGGATCATGCGGCCTCTGCCTCTGGCTGGCTTAATTCCTTTAGCACCATGGTCTCCATTTCCGTCCACACTGCGTGTGTGACGGGATCCCGTCCTTCCCTGTGGCTGGAGAGTCTGCGTGGTGTACGTGGACCACATCTGCCTCGTCCTCCTCCAGGATGGACGCCGGCCTGCTCTCGTCTCTTGGTGTGGTGAGCGGTGCTGCCACCCTGCAGTGCAGGTGTCTCCCCGGGGGGCACAGGCGCCCGACCGTGGGATTGCGGATGGCAGGGCAGCTCCCCTGGATGTCCTCAGGAATCACCAGGGAGACCCAGCTCTAAACCACCACGAAACACCCCCTTACTCAGTGAGAATCCTTGTTATCACAAAGGCCAGGAGCGCTGACCGGGGGAGGGGAAAGGGAGCCCGCTCTCATGGGTGGGCACCAATCAGGGCGGCCGTGTGGAGGACCATGGGGAGTGCTGGCTGACCACTCTTGATGCCCTTGGAGGGCCTCTACGACAGAAAGGTCCAGTAGGTGAGTTCTGGGCACCGAGAGCCCACACGTGCAGCCCGCCAGCACACGCCACGCGCCGCTTCAACCCCGGTCCCCCCAGCAGCAGCCCTGAGCCTCTGTCGGAGGAGAGCCCGCCGCACAGCGGACACACCGGACATAGCAACACCTTGTTCCCCAGCCTCTGAGGCGATCGGGCCTTGACTTGAAGGTCATGGAGTCTGCTGGCCCTGGAGCCTTCTGAATTAAATGCTGATGTCTGCTTCCATGTGTATTATTTCTTCTTCTTCCTCCCCTTCTCCCTCCCCCTCCCCCTCCCCCCTCCGCCCTTTTTTGGTGGGATGATGAAATTAGACCATTTGTTAAAATTTTGAAGGGTCCCTGGCTCAGAAACTCTGTGGCTGAGTCGAGTCGCAGGGTTTTCACGTGATCCCGTGGCCCCGCGTGAACCTGACGCAGCGAGTGTAGGACCCAGCGGTAACGTTGTCCAGAAGCTGTGCGGCTGCCTCAGCCCCCTGCGCCTGTGTCTGTAGAGTGACACTGAGCTGATCCTCCCACTGTGCCTGTGTTAAGGCAGAGTCACTGTCCACAGTTTTTGGAAAACGATTTAAGTTCACTTATTAGAGTTAGATAGGTGATATTCGTGACCTCAAATCAACGATCAGTGTCTACTGTGCGTAAACAACTACGATTTCTTTTTGTGCCAATTGGTGAACACACGCGTGCACACGCTCAGACACACACAGACTCAGAGCCCCTGCCCTGTCATCTGGAAGCCGATTTCCAGGTAGCTCAGTGGGGAGCCTCTCCATCTCCAGGGCAGGGGGCTGCACAGGAACCGAGAGCTGCCACACTGCGCCAGATGCCGATCCCCTCAGTGGCACGTGGTGGCTGTGGTGTGCACGGGGAGGCAGAAGGGACCCTGGGCCGTGCCGCGTGCCACCTGGGATGTGTGTGAGGGAGCTCCGCTGGGCAGCTCTGCTAGCCCTCCAGGCACAGCCCTGTCACCCTGAGGCTCCTGGCACGTCACAGAGTCGACCCATGGGAGCTTCCTTCCGCCTCCTGTCCCCGAGTACAGAGCTGGCGTCCAGCACAGTCTGAGTGGCCTCTCTGAGCTCACAGAGGCAGGGACGGGTCCCAGGCCCCCTTGGCCCAGGATGGGAACTCTGGCCGTCTGTGTGGGGGCTCCATCTGTGTGGGGTCTGCCCGCCTTTCCCCTCCACAGTCCTGTGCTCAGGAGCCCAGGATCCTTGTGCCATACTGGGAAGATGTGGGTTCGGTGGCCTCTTGGGGTGGTGGACTCGGGCAGAGCAGGGCTGGCCTGGCGCTGGCTGACCGTGCTGATGTGGGGCAGCCGCCGAGCCCACGGCAGCTCCAGCTTCTGTCGGATGGACCCTCCTTCCGCCTCTGTGGCCCCCAGGCCAGTGCGTGAGGCCACAGGCTTCTGCCCCTCACCCCCAGCGCCCCTAGGAGGTGGAGGAGGGCAGCGGCGTGCCCGTCCAGGCTGCCCAGAGGGAGTCCAGCCTGCCTTCAGTGTCAGGCTGCGCTGGTGACTCCACTTGGTGGTCACCTAGGTCCTGCCTGCGCCCTGTGGACTTCAGGGTCGGCACCAGAGGCCGAGAGCACACCCTCTCTCCAGCCTCCACGGCTCCCTGCTGGGCGAGGCCCACTCTCCAGTAAGTGAGGGAGGTTCTAGCCTCACCCCAGCAGAAACGCTGATGTTGAAGCCCAGAGGGGAAGAGTGTCCTGGTAGCCCCCATGTCCCCTGCAGAGGCTCTACCATCCCGAACACCTGGAATACGCACATTGAAGGGTCACAAGAAGAGTTTCCCTGCACCCACTCACCCTCCCCTGAAAGGGGCACAGCGTGGTGCCACAAAAAAGCTGTTCCAGATGCTCAAGGGGCTGCTTCTTTCTCCCTAACCCGGGACACTGAGGGGACTGGACGGCTCAGTACCTGGTGCAGCTAGAAGCAGGGAAAAGGCGCAGGGCTCGCAGCAGCTGGGTGTGGAACTCCACAGAGGCCTGCAGCTTCTACTGATTGTCTCATGGACTCCACCCAGAGGCCTGCCGTGGTCCATGCAGTGCGTGTCACCTGTCACCTGTGGCTCTCCCTCCAAGCAGCCAGCATGCCCCCAGCGTTCCACGTGCCTCTCCCCACAGCCCTCGGAGCTGACGACCTGCGGTTCCTGCAGACGGCATGCGTGAGTCTCAGTGGGTCATGCACCAGCACATGTAGGCGGCCAGGCTATCTCTGACGGGGTGGTGGAGGCTTACTACCTCGGACACTGAGGTGCTGCACTACGGAAAAGTAACTGGGTTCTTAGCCGCTGGCTTGGCTGATGAGGAAAATAATGCATGAGCAAAACAAGACGTTCAAAAACCACACCGAGACCACAAAAAGAACCAAAGAGAAACTGAAGAGGTGAAGAGTAGAATAAACTGAGTGAAAAAATGCAATATCAAGAGACTTGTGGTATGTAAAAAGGCACCCGTAAGATGATCCATGGATTTTTCAAAAGAAACCTTGAAGGCCAGGAGTGTGTGGAATGATGTGATCCGTGTCTGTGGTGGGGGAGCCGTCCTTCAGAATGAAGGGAAGATAAGGGTCTTCACAGACGAGCTGAGAAAGTCATCAACACTGGCCTCACCTTACAAGAAAGTGTAGAAAGGATTCTTAAGGTGGAAATGAAAGGATTAGTGAGATGAAGACTTATGAAAGTACAAAACTCACTGGTAAAGGTAAGGGTACAGTCAAGCTCAGAATGCTCTATTACGACAATGATCATGTTGATAACTATGACCACATAATTTATCAATGGATAAATACCACAAAATATGTAAATTGAGACATCAATACCATAAAAGTCTTGGTGAAAGAGAAGTAAAATCATAAGGTTTTGTATGTGACCGGAGTTATCAGCCTAAAATAGACTGTTACAGCCATAGGATATTTTATGTTCACCTTATAGTAGCTACAAAGAAAGAGTCTGCAAGAGATATAAGAGATAAAGGAATCAAAGCCTATGTCACAAAGGAAGTCCTCAAAAAAGGAGGAAAGAAACAAAGGATCTGCAAACATTCAGAAAACAATAGCCTGGGATGGTAAGTCCTCATTTAACAATACGTGCTTTAAATATAAATGGATTAAATTCTTCAATCAAAAGACACAGAGTATCTGAATGATCAAAGCAAAACCCAAACAAGATCAAACAATGTGCCCCCTTCCAGAGACTCACTCAGCTTTAAAGACACAGATGCTGAAGGTGAAGGGGTGGAAGACGCTAGTCACGTTGGACAAACTGGCTCTGAGTCAAAAGCCACCGCAGGAGCCCGGGACGGCTGCTGTGCAATGATCAAGGGTCGTGACGTAACAGTTCTAGATATATGCCTTCTGTCACGGAGCTCCTGAACAGGAAAGCAGACGTTAGCCGAAACCCAGGGAGAAGCAGCAGCCGCACAGGGATACAGAGGTCTTAATACCTGCAGTCAACACAGAGAGCTGTTCAGACAGAAACTGAACAGCACTGTGGTCCCATGGGCCTCCCAGACACAAGAGGACAACGGCAGGAGCGGGCACCAAGTCGTCCAGGATGAAGCGCAGGTCGGGCCACCTTGCATCTTCTGGAACACCGTGTTATGAAATGAATATTGTAATCCCGGAAATAAGTATTGGAATATTGGAAAATGAATACAAAGGTCAAGATTAATCAACACATTCTTGAATAAATAATAGGTCAAAGAAGAAATTCAAAGCGAATTTTAAAAATAACTTGAGGGAGATAAATATGAAAACACACACACATGTTTGGACATGACCCCAAAGCACAGACAACAGACAAAGTAGACAAGTAGGATTTTTAACAAGCTGAAAAGCTTCTGTACAGCCAGAGAAACAGGAAAGGGAAGACACAACCCGTGGGATGGAAAAAACACCTTCATATGTGATGAGCTCTCAGCATCCAAGACGCACGAGGACCTCAAACCAGTAGCAAAAACCAGGTCAGACAAATAACCCAATTAAATAATGGTCCGAGCACTTGAATAGATATTTCTCCAAAGACACCTAGGAACAGTCATAAGAAACTCTACTCCGCATCACTAGTCATCAGGGATCAAACCACAATGACACACCAAGTCACCCTGTTAGAACGGCTCCTACCAAAAAGGCCGGATGCGAGAGAGGGGAGGTGTGTGCTGTTGGACGTGAACGTGGGCACGGCTTGGAGGTTCTTCAACACGTGCTGCACGCGTCAGCACTGTCCTGTGTCCACTGAAGGAAAGGAAGTCAGGACTTGGAGGAGGCAGCTGCGCTCCCCTGCTGATTGTGGCACTGTTCACAGTGGGTGGCAGGGTGGAGGAAAGGTGACCTGTGCAGACCACGGAGCACCACCCGGCCTTCACCGGGAAGGGAATGCCACCGTTTGCAATGACTAGGTGGACACAGCAAGGCAAATCCTCTCCCTCCCTGTGTGCAGGATCCCTACTCGCCGAGCTCCGAGGCGCAGAGCAGCGGTTGCCAGGTGGGGCCGGGAGAAGGGCCGTGTGGCCGAAGTGCAGGGGGCTAGGGTGTGCAGGCCAGTAGTGCAGGCCTGGTGCTCCGCTCGGGGATCTCTGGGATTCCTAGCTCCGACAGCACTCCTGACGCTGGACACGAGCACATCTTAGCTTCTCACATCGATTTACACCTCAAACAGGAACAGTTTTAGTTGGCAATGAACACCTCGCACAGCTGGGAAAAGTCCTGTTGGGAATCCTCCTGGTTATGAAAATGAAGGAGTGTGTGGAAAGACGCCCTGGTTTTCCGGCAGCCCAGGCTCGCCTGGAGAGGTCCGCCCCCACCACCCGGTGCCCGTGCCCCATGTCAGAATGAGGCAGCAGCAGCAGCTCCTCGGGAGGTGGAGTCTCTGCCCACCGCTGGGCCAGCCAGTGTGGGCACAGCAGTGTCCCGTGGGGAGGCTGCCCCTTGGCTTGGACGGCAGAGGAGGAGACTTCACGTGTCTTGGGATGGAAGGAGAGATTCATCAAAGGCTCCAGCTGATCCACAAACAGCACACCTCCGAAGGAGAGAGCCGTGCAGGCGGCTTCCAGGGGGAGCCGCCTGCCTCTCCTCTCCCAGGGCTGGAGCCTGGCTGTCGGATCAGGCTGAACGCAGGACGGGCAGCTGGCTGGAGCCACCTTGGTGCCACTTGGCATTGCAACGTGCTGCTCCTTCTCAACGGGCTGTGGACAGCATGAGCTGTCCCTTCACCACCATGGCAGTCTGGGCACCCAGAAGGCGCAGGGGGGCGTGGCTGTGGGGCTGGTACAGCGGACCCTCCCGACTCAGCCCGCGTGGGCCCCCGTGCAGCATGCCTGCCAAGGAGGGGAAGAGGAGCAGTCTCTCCGTGGCTGAGCCTGTAGGTCTCCTGACGTCAGATGTTGCAGACCCACCTCTTCAAATCCTCCAGGTCAAGTCGGCTCTGTACTGAAGGAGTGAAGGAATCCTGAAGCTAAGGGACCTTCTCGACAGCCCAGGAGGATGGGTGGCGCGTGCTCACCTCAGGGGATCTGGCTCCGCTGCAGTCCTGCCTGTGGCCAGGCGCTGCTGAGACAGGGCAGTGGCCGTGGGACAATGGACCCTGCACTGGTGCATTCCTGCCTCCAGGCAGGGAGCACCAGAGAAAGGAGCCCGGGGGACCTTGGCTCGGGGGCGTGCTCCCCACTGGACTTGCACACTCCAGCCCCTCACCTCACCTTCTCCAGTGGCCTGTGACAACCAGCAGAGAAACTCACTCAATATACAAATCAAAATGAGCCCTGGGAAGCCCGGGTGAGTGGCAGACTGTTGGTTGCTGTGGGGAGCACTGTCGATTCCACCGTAATTCAAATGTGTTCCCTGGCTGCGCCCCCACCCCGGGAAAGCATGGTCCCCCTCTTCCTCATCGCTCCCACAAGTGGATAAGGCACGCTGGGAAGGGACGGCCACCTCCCCGGTGGGCTCCGTCCCTCCTCTGCCCTCCTGGTGGGCGCCGTCCCCAGGGCTGCTCCCACAGAGCAGTACCCGTCAGAACGCACTCGGCCTCCACGGTGCCCAGTGCCCCTGGGGCTCGGCCCCGTGTGGGCTCTTCCTGGGGCCCCCGCGCCGTGGGTGCAGGGAGGAGCATGCTCCTCTGAGGGACAGGAGGAGAGGGGACTGACAGGGCAGAGCAAAGGGCGTTGATAATGAGAACAAAGAGGGAGATAAGAGGAAGACACAGAAGGCCCCGGAAAGGGCAGGCGCAGCCGGCTCCCGGGGGTCCACAAGGACTCCTGATTTCACAGGCCTGACAGATAATCAGGCCTCATTATGCTGGGTGTCAGGGAGAGGGTAATATTTTCAGAGGGCAACTGCTTAAAAGACAATTTCTGTCACACCGTCTGCCCCTGCGCCGGGCGCGCCTGCCTCCGTGCCTCTCTGCTGATTTGGAAATAAATTATGCTGATTGCTCCCGATACGAGGGGAATCCATCATCGTTCCCCTTTGAATGCATCCGGCCACCCTGTAATTGTTCTGGGCCTCTCTGAGGAGCGGCCCTCTTCCTCTGGGGTGTTAATGAGACCTCAGCCCCCACCCCCTGCAGGCCCCTCGCCGGGCCACGGTGGGGTGCCGGGACCCCCCACTCGCCAGGCCAGGCTGCCACTAAGATGCCTTCCTCCCGTGTGAGTGCCCCAGACGGGCCTCTGCCCGCGTTCCCTGGGCAGCCTGGCAGGCCGAGGTGGGTCTCGTTCTCTGTTAGCACATTTATTGTTCCAGACGCTTTCCACTGTCAACGGTTTTGAGATGAAGAATTGAATCAAAACTAAGCCCTGCCCGGCCGAGCACCTGGCTTTTCCTTCAGGCCTGCTGTCTGGATGATAAATCAGCAGGCACCTGTTTTACGGCCACCCCAGGTCCCTGAGCCACAGAGTCTGAGGTTGGTGGCTGTAGATACCTTCTTCTTTCAGACCTTAAATTAGGGTGGGGTTTGAAGTCTCCAGCTGCTGAACATGTTTATCCCATTTAAAGACAAGACTGATATGAACGAATAGAGAAGAAAGCACTTTGAAAACCAGGAAGATCTAAGTGAACCTCACTGGGACTCAGGGGAACCGTGACCTTGGGTGGGGTGTGCACCCGGCACGGCTCTGGAGCCAGGCCCACGTCTTTCAAGAGATTCTCACGTGGCCCGTGGCCACTGAATAACCAGCAGATGATCTAACTCATGTATAAAACAAAGTGAACCCTGGGAATCCCCGGTGTGTGGCCCAGCTGGTGGTGGCTGCTCGAGTCCAGCAGCACTGCTGGCCACCAGGCGCCAGGAGGTGGGGTGGGCACTGTCGATTCCCTTTTAATCCAACGTGTTCTGATGATGTCTGAACTCCTAATGAGCTAGCGCCACACAGGATCAGAACCCAGTTTCCCGGCTCTCAGTCCAGGACATTTCGCTGCAACCTTCTTCTCTGACCCCTTAGAGACTGGACTCCAGAAGTCACTGGGGATCGTGCACAGGGGTGAGCTTCAGGCCCCGGGCAGCTCCTGCGCTCTCCTGGCCCTCGCCTGGACTCTGGCGTGGTCATGGTCGGGTCTGCACCTGGTGCTTCTCGGTCACTCTCTCTGCAGCATTCAGCTGCTCGGGGCCGACAGGACCGACCTCGTCAGCCCAGGCCCCTCCCTCTAATGTTTATGCAGGTTGTGGATGGAAACAGCAAGGACCTCTTCTCTGCAGAGCTGGGAGGCGCTGGTCCACGCACGGAGGGCGGTTCAGGGAAATAATACAGGGAGCAGCTCTCCTGCCTGACTGGACTCGAGTCCAGCAGCACTGCTGGCCACCAGGCACCAGGGGTTTGGCTGGACAGTGGTCCAGTAGCCCTGTTCCCTGAGTAGGAAGGGCACCGAGGTCACCAGAGGCAACCCACAAACGTGGTGGGCACTGGAGGGAATCCCAGAACTCTGGGGGGCCCAGACCCAGCAGGCGAGGACCCAGGAAGTGTGGAGGCGCCTCCTCCATGGCCACTCGCCCCTCCCTCCCGCCTCTGCGCATGTGCCTCAGGGCCCGCAGAGGACCGTCAGAGCTCACGCTCTCATTGCACACCCGCCCCAGACTCACACGTTGCCCAGAGACCCCACCCCGTTCCCAGGCTGTGCCTAGAGATCCTGGCTGCAGAGGACTCTCTGAGCTCCCAGACAGTCGATGGCCACTGCCTGCTCTTGCTGGACAGGAGGAGCTGGAAGCTGTCATCCGAGAAGGCACACAGCAGCACTGGGATGCACAGTCCACGTGAGCCATCTTCAAGTTGGCTGAGCTCAGGGAGGAGACATGTCAGAAGAGGAAAGTGGGGCTCTGGAACTCTCTGAGGAGCTGCTGCTTCCTTGGACTTCGAGGGACACTCTGCCTTCAGTGCTATGAGGCTCAGGAGGCCAGTGGGTCCACCCGTCTCCTCCTGGGGGTGGCCGGGTCTCACATTCCACCAGAAAGGAGTTTTCAAGCACCCACTGAGCATTAGGTGCTGTGTGCTCGAGGCCCGGCTGAATCAGCTCAGCACTCTCAGCTGCCTGTCTTCCCGGGTTCTCTTGGCACATTGCGTGTGTGTGTCCGTCTGTCTGTCTCATCACCTCTTTTTGGTGGGCTCCTGGAGGGTGGGGTCTGGTTTCCTTAATCAGCTTCTGAACTTTAGTGGCCGACAAGCGTCTTCCATGAAGCAGGCATCAAGAACATACTGTGCAGTCACAGAGCTGGAAAGGCGCGTTCTGTGAACACAGCGGGAGCAGCAGGAGGACGGTCCCCGGGGCACCTGTCCCCAGGCCTGCGGGCTGGTCCTTCCCTTGGTGTGTCCTTGGCTCTGAGGGCTTGAGCCACCCCCTGGACGTTGTGTTTTTACTTAACAGAACAGCTCCGAGGCTGAGCGCTGCTGTTCAGATGTGACCGTGCAGCTCTGTCCTGGGATGGAGCTCGTAGCTGGGACGAGGTTCGCGTGTACTTGGCTGGATGACCACTTGGCTGGCCAGGCGGGCGTGTCTCTGTGTGGGTTTCTCACATACTTTCTCGCTTTGTCTGCCAAGAGGCTGGGACGCCCGGAGGCAGTAAAGCTCTGTGGCCAGGTCTTGGTTTCTACCACCATCCTGTGTGGAGAGGAAGAGGGCTCCTTGGAGGAACGGCTGATCCAGGGAAGGGCCCAGGGAGGGGCAGGCAATATGAGCCTGCTGACCTCGTGGTGCTAGGAAGTCAGAAAGAGCTTGAGGAAGGACAGGGACAGGCCCACCAGAACCAGCGTCCGTGGGCGTGAAGACAGCCCTGTGCTGTGGAGGTCGGCTGGACAGAACTGCCTTGGTGGCCCTAGATCTGCTAAGCCACGGTCTCTCTTCACGGACTTAATTCTTCTTTTCTCTTAGCACAGTGTGATTTTGCCCATTTGTTGATTTTTTCCCCTGAGTGTTTTGTTTCATGTTCTGATCTATAGTCAGTGAGCCCGCTTTCTTCACTCACTTCAATTTCTAATTACTCAGAGAAATACAGATGCTTCACGCACATTTCATCCGTTTTCCAGAGCTCCCATAACAAAACATCCCATAGATCAGGTGGCTTAAAGGACAGAGACTGATTCTTGGGCCTTAGGGTTTGGAGAAATCCCACTGAAGCGGGTGGTGGGCTGGTTTCAGGGGGCTGGCTGACAGACCTCCTCTCCCTTGACCTCACAGGGTCTTTCCCGTGTGCACAAGTCTGTGTCCAAATCACATCTCCACGTAAGGACACCGGTCACGTTGGGTTTAATTGTCTTTTAAAAGTCCTCACTTCCACACACAGCTGCAGTCTGAGGTGCAGGGGGTTTGAGTGACGCAGTTCACCCCACGACGTGGACCTCATGTTCTGCAGCCCTGCTAAGCTCATGTCCAGGGGTGCTTTGGTTGGCTCCGTAGGTCTTCCCGGACAGGGAATCGTATCGACAGGGAATCGCGCTGTCTGATAACAAATGCAGTTGAACTCCCCCCCATTTTCCAACCTGGAGATGTAAAACTCCACCTTCTGGCTGGCTGCACGGTGGGGGCCTGAATGCGGTGTCGAACCCGGGCTTGATAGCGGCTGCCCTGGGCCTGATCCTGCGCAAGGGCAGCGCCTGCTCTCGCCAGCAGGCCCGGGGCGGCTTTTGATCCCTCCCAGACGCCCCCTCAGGTGGGGGAGGCTCTTGCTGCCCCTCGTTGGGCGACTCTGTTTTCCACCGGTGGATGGTTGTTGGGTTTTGTGCAATGCTGTCCTGTGAGATGATCATAGAGCATGGTTTCATGTGTGGTAAGATGAACTACAGAGACTCCATTTTTAAGGCCCCAACAACTTTGCCTTCGTGGGGAACCACGTTTAGTCACGGCGCCTCGGCCTTTTGCATGGCTGGGTTTATTTGTCAGTTTGGCACCTGTGGTTGTGGGGCCGTTGACGGGTTGTTGCTGGGCTGACTGTGGTACAGGAACGACGATGACTCTATTGACCGGTCAGCAAGGCGTCCTCCTGGCCTTCCAGGGGAGTCTGCTTGGGGTTGTAGTTGTTTTTCTCAGGTATCTGAAGTATTCATCAGTGACGTGTCCTGAGCCTGGAGGTTGCATTGTACATTTCCTTGATAGTTTGAAATTTCAACTCCTCTCTCTCAATAATTCGTAGGGTGAGTGGACAGGACATCAGTGAGGCTGTAAAAGATCTCAACAGCACCAGGAGCCCCCATGACCGAACTGGCCTGGGCAGAGCGTTCCCCATGCTCATCCCGTGATGGACCTTCTGTTGAAGAGCCCAGGACTTCCTGCCCCCGTGTGCTCACTCCCACCCTGACTGTGGGCGGGACCTGCGACGGGCTTCTAGCCAACGGAGAGGGGCCAAGGTGAGGAGCCCTCCATAAGCAATGTGCAGACAGCATGTGACTTTGTCCCCTGAGGTCACAGGGGCCAGGAGGAGGCAAGAGGTAGCCCCAGAGGCCTGCCCAGAAGAACTCAGGTGGGGCGCCCAGACCCTCAGCTGGACATTGCACCCAGAGGGCTGCCAGCAACCTCACACAGCACCGGGGAACCAAGAGGTGCGGAGACTTCTGCTCTGTTGTCTAGTTTATGGATCTACTTCAGCTCCATTTTGACTACCATTAACCTGATACATATTTTCAATCCCATTATTTTTAACCTTTTATATTTTTATTTATTTTTAATTTTTTTTTGGTTGTTCATGGACCTTTTTTCTTTCATTTATTTTAATGAGGAGCTGAAAATTGAACCCAGTGCTTCACACATGCAAGGCAAGCGCTCTACCACTGAGCCACACCCTAGCCCTTAGCCTTCTATTGTTTCAAGTAGTTTCCTTATAAGCAACGTATATTCTAATCCCACTTTGGCCTTGCTTTTTCAATGTGATCTAACAGTCTCTGTCTCTTATTTAGGGTATTTAGAGCAATCAGATATATGTTTCCATTTTTATTGTGTGAAGTATGTGTATATAGAACGTACACTTTTTCCTCTGTACCAGTTTAAGCACACAGCTCAAGGCATGTCCACCATGATGCACAACCATCAACGCCATCCATATCATCCCAAACAGAAACTGCACCCAGTACATGGTGGCTCCTCATCCTCCCCTTCCCCAGCCCTGGCAACCCCTTTTCCACTTTTGGTCTCCGTCACGTTGGCTCCTCTAGGTTCCTCAGTGGAATCATGTGATATGCGTCCTTTATAGAGGCCTGCTGGGCTGTCAATAGATACTGGCTTGTCTCCAGCTTTTGGAGTAATGAATACAGGTGTGCACGTACCTGTCCAAGCCCCAGCTTGAGGTTCTGTGGGGCATCCACTCAGAGGAAGCCCTGCTGCGTGGCGGGTGCTCTTGCGAGGTGAGTGCTCCTGCGTGGTGGGTGCTCCTGGTGGTGCATGCTCCTGTGTGGTGGGTGCTCCTGCGTGGTGGGTGCTCCTGCGTTCAGCCTTCTCAGGCACTGCTGCCCAGTTTTCTCCCAAGGCTGGTCACCCACAGCCATCCCAGTCTCCCCACGACCTTGCCAGCACTGTCATCACTGTGCACAGCCCTCCTGGTGCCTGTGAATTGGGTGTCACTGTGATGCTGACTTGCATCCCTGTGATGACGGATGATGTGACACTGGCCATTTGTGTACCTTAGAGAGATGCCCGTGCAAGCCCTTTGCCCATTTTTGTGTTGGGCTGTTGTTTTTCTTGTCTTCAGTTGTGAAGCTCCTTGTTATACTGGATGGACCTCCCACCAGGTGTATGATTTGCAATTCATTCCTCTGACTCAGTGGCTTGTCCTTTGGTGTCTACAATCTTCTACTTTTGATGAATTCTAATTTGTCTATTTTTTCTTTTATTTTTGTGTGCTTTGGGTGTCATATTCAAGAATTATCAATGAACTCAACGATCGACTATCTTCTCTGTCTTGCAGTTTAGCTGTTAGGTTCAGTCGTTTGATTCACGTAAGATCCGTTCTGCCCAGGGTCTCAGGCGGAGACCGGGTTTCTCACTCGCGTGTAGATGCCTGGTCTCCTCAGCGTGGTTTGTTGAAGACTGTCCTTGTCTAGTCCAGGTGTCTTGGCACCTGGCCACACATTGCTCCTGGTCCCTGTGTTCTATCCACTTTAGACCCTCTGTGTCTGGTGTGACGGTCACCAGGGTGGGATTGGAGCTGCCATGTCACTCTTTGTGTCCTTTCGACTCACCTTCATCTGCTCCTGGTCTCTCTGTCTTCTTTGACTGATTCATTGGTGATTGTACTTTATCTCCTTCGCTGGATCTTTAGACGCCGCACACTCTTATTTCTGGTGTTGCTGTGGTGGTCTCTTCTGCTTGTGGTCTACGTCCGGCACTCACTGTCACCTAAGGTCCAGTTGTGGTGCGGCACAGCATGGAGAGTCGGGGCTTTTCAGCCGTGTCCTCCTGTTTCTCCCCAGCTGGACGCTGTCCCCTTGCTCTCTCATCTTGCCCGTGTGTGGTGACTCCAGGACGCAGACGTCTCTCTGGACTCAAGGGCGAGACGACCGTCTGGCATGTTTCCTGTGTGGTGGCTGTTCTGGTGCTGGTCTTCCCGGTGGAGTCAGGATTTCACCTTGTGCCATTTCCCGTGTGCTCAGAGAACTCCACTAATATTCTAGACGTGCGGGTCTTTGGTGCTGAATCTTTGTGCATCTGCAGAAGTGGCCTCCGCCCTGAGCCACCGCGGCCCTCGCCCTCTCTGCCTCACGGCGTCGGCCCGTTCCTCGGGGTGTGGTCCTCTGGTGCTTGTGTTGGGCCCGTTGCTCGTGTCCACCTCATTCCCCTCATTTACGTCCTCCGCTGCCTTCGCTCCCCTGTTCGTGTAGCCCAACATATCCACAGACTCGGATCCAATCCTCGGATTCTTGGGCAGGACATCTTGGAGGGCGGGGGATTATCTGTCGCTCACGGGGGTGATGTGCTGCCAAGAGGTCAGAGAAGTGCACCCTGAGGACATCCCTTAAGAAGCAGGGAGGCCACGGGGGGCCTGGTCTTAAGGGTGGGGAGGCTGGTGAGAAATGGGTTGGAGAAACAGTGGAGGAAAGTCGGATCCCTTAGAGAGGACTCCCTGGGGGTTTGGCGATGAGGGGAGACAAGAGTTACCAAGAGATGTCCTGTCAGTGCTGAGAGACGGCGTGACATGACGCGAGCTCAGAGGCCAGGCTCAGGACGGGTCTGCTCAAGGGGGCGTCTGAGCTTGGACACCTCTTTCACCTCTGGGCCTCAGGGGTGTGGAAATCGGCCTCAGCTACAGTCAGGTGCTCGGGGAGAGGGCAAGAGGGGACTGAAAGCCGTCAGGGAGCCCAAGGTCCGGAGGAGGCTGGGATGCTATTTCTGGCGTTCTCGTTTCCAGGCTCAGGTGCCCTGGGGGTTCCCAACACTTTGGCTCTCGCTCAGAGAAGCAGCCGTTCACCGACAGCTGTTCTCCACTGGTCACTTGTACCCAGGCCCGTCCAAACAAGCTTTCCTGCAGGAGGACCCGAGTTACCGGGGTGTGGGTGTCTTTTCTGTTACTAGTCTTTAGGAGTCATATCCTATATTTATTTCTTAACTCTTCCTCATCACTTGGAACTACTAGAGTCTAAACTATCAAAAGATCCAGCTCTCAGCTTCTAAAGTTAACATTGAGACTGCTCCAAGACCCACTTAGCCTGGAACAAGATGGCACCATGGCTTCTTTATTCAGTTGCTGAAAAGCCTCCCAGTTGTCTAATAGTGGTGTGTGTGTGTGTGTGTGTGTGTGTGTGTGTACGCGCACGCGCGTGCCTGTGTGTACGATAGAGCACACACACACAGAACCTTCCTTTCTTCATCTTTGAGTTATCTTGGGTTGGCATGATTGGAAAATCCTATTATTGTTGTTGACATTAATAGTGCCTGGAGATCCTTTCTTGTCCTGCCTCCCCGACCTTCTGAGAATGGGAGTATTGAGTACTCGGCTTCTCAGGTCTGCAAAGATCACTGTCGTCTGGGATTCTAGGTTGCCATGTTGTTCTAATCCTTGCTCAGAGGATTCTTTCCAAATGGAATAATGAGTGATCCAGGATCTATGATGTTCTTAAAATACAACATAGTGTTTTGGTTTCACATGGTAAATCATTAGATGTTTAGAAAATAATGCCTTGTTGGGAGCTAAAGCCCAAAATAAGCCCACAAGACATTCACCAAAATGGTGATTTTTAAGTAATTTTTGTCTGAGACCAAAGCCGCCAACTGGCTGCAGAAATGAGCAGCAAAAGGAGTGGACACAGAGTCATCTTCAGAAACCCACTTCCACAGGACGTCACCACTTATTTATAGGAATAGTGGAAAGCCCAGACTCTCAGCCTTCTCGGCCTAGTGGTTTCTGTTTCTGAATGTAGCTGTGAAGTTGAACATGACCTCGGAGCTGCATCTAGCCTGGTCGAACCAAGCAGTCGGCATGGATTCTTAGGGGCTTGCCTTCAGGCAGAATCACAGGATTCCATTAAACATGTTCTAAGAGAACAGACGCCCAGAGGGGATCTTCCATTAGAAAGAGGGTGGACAGGGCCCAGGAGAGAAGGATGCCAAGAGGTTCCAAGCACCAAAGCGTTCTGCAGGGCTTCCTTCACACATCAACCAGGAGGGAGGAGCGTGGCTCAGTCACGGCTCCTGTCTTCTCATATCCACACCATGTGCCTGAACTTAAGGACTTGACCTTCTCATCTATGGTCCACTCCAAGGGCACAGTCGTGGCAGGACTTCGGTGGGGAGGACGACACATGGAATGATTGCTCCCCCAGTAATTTCTTGGGCTTTAGGGAATAGAGAACATGGAGGGGAGGTTGGAGAAGGAGAGAGAGAGAGAGAGAGAGAGAGAGAGGTGGGGACGGAGAGAGAGAGGGAGAGAAGATGGTATAAATGAGGGAGATATAATTGTCCCTCTCATTTTAAGAATTCCACCTCATTTCTACTTCCCCGGAGTACAGAATAAGTAGTGTTTCCTCCTTATTTAAAAAAGAATTAATTTGATTTTTCTAATTGGAACACTTTCTACCTGCTGATTGCCAATTGGAGTCAGGATCATGAATAAAAGCTTAGAATTACAATTCAAGAGACTCAGGTAGTTAAATAATTAAGCTATCTGCCAAGGAAGAAACAAGTCTGAGAAGTCCAGGACAACTCATCTCACCACCTCCAAGCTGGCACTGGGGTGGACATCGAGCAGCTGACAGCAGCCGAGGGGAGCATCCTCCAGTGGGCAGTGTGGCAGGGTCCATGTGGGGGGACAGGCCTGGTGGGGCCAGGGGCCAGGAGTAACAAAGGGGGATGGCGTCCTTTCCAGTTGGGCCCTCTCCTCTCCCCTACCCTGCTCTGCGTGGGCTGTTTCCAGGGTAGACGACCAGCCAGAGCAGCCCCAGAGACTGGCAATAGGCCACCAAAGTTAGCTGGTGGTGGCCCACCACAGGTGATCCTGTGGGCTCTCCTACTCCTGTGCAGGGCAAGCAGGGTGGAACTGCCTGAGCATCCAGCCAGGTCACGCCTGGGGTGGGTCTAAGAGGAATGAGGGAACCCAGGCTGCAAACCAGGGGCCCCGAGGCCGCATCCACACCCTGGAGAAGCTCAGCGTGAGGCTGCACTCGACCCTCTTCCAGGGATTAGGCACAAACTGACCATTCTAAGGGGTAAAACCCAGCCCACAGGGGAAATTGCCAGATCAGAGAAATCTGAGCAGGAGGACACCCGGAGCAGCCTGCAGGAGAGCAGCAGAGAGGACAGAGGGACAGAAGAGACTGAGACCCAGGTCCTGGGCTGAGAGGAGAATACTCCTGGTATTGGAAATCAATAAGCAAATAAAAACTGTGAATGCAATGCTGTGGACTTATGCTATGGCCAAAATGAAGTCATCAAGAAGAGAGATGGGGGAAAAGAAGGAAATACATAAACAATGGTTTTCAAGAACCTGGGCCTCAGGCAACGGAGGACAGAGACCCTGAAAGATGGAAGGAGGTCCTGGGCCCTGTGCTGGCTTGGGCAGACCCCCAGAGAGAGCTTCCCAGGGGCAGTGCAGGGAGGGGGACCAGCCAGTGTCCAGAGGACTGGAGACAAGAGTTAGGTGACTGGGTGGCCAGAGTGCCCAGAGCAGAGGACCAGAGGAGAAGACTGAAGACAGGAAACTTGAGAATTCTACAGAACACTCAGAGTACTGACCAACTCTGCACATAGAAAGGGGCTTGCCCCAGAGAAAGACCATGTGGAAGGCTTAGAGCCATTCCCAGTGCCCACGCAGGTCCTGAAACAACGCTGCTCCCACAGGCCTGTCTGGAAAAAATCCATAGCCCCTGGGAACTTGAGCAGAGTAAAGGGGAACAATGACCCCTAATGAGCTCTACTCCAGAACCACCCAACAAGTTATAAAACAAGCCAAATAACTGCATTGCATTCCAGAACAAAATTTAAGAAGATTTACAGAAATACAAAAATATACAGCATCCAACAAGGTAAAATTCAGTATTTGGTATTTAATCAAAATTACCAGGGATGCAAGACGCAAGATGCCTAGACACATGAGACTAGTCAATCAGTCAGATTGATGTGGAAGAGACAAAATGTTAGCACAAAATGTTAGCACAGGAGAGCAGGACTTACAACTATCCTCACCGGTTCTGGAAGGAGAGTCACCAGAGACAGAAAACCATCCAGATGGAATTTCTAGAAATGGAAACCACAATGCCTGAGATGAAAAACACACTGGAAGGATTAGTGGCAGATCAGACCTTGCAGGTGAAGGGATCATTGAAGGCACCAAAGGACTGAGGGCACCAACGCTCAACAACAAAAGCTACCTAAAAGGGAACAGGTCAGATGTTTTTAAAAACTAAAAGAGCATTAATGGACCATGGGGGTGGACTCACTCAGCTTTGTACTTGGTATTGGAAGTTCCAAAGAGGGCCAGAAAAACTCGTGAATAAATAATGGGAAAAACTTCCAAACCTGAGGAAAACTGTCACCTGTGCATTCAAGAAGTACAATCAACCCCCGAACAAGCATCATTTACAAAAAACACTGAGACACATTGCATTCGAATCACTCCAAGTGGTGCCTTAACATTCACAGAACAAAGTTCAAGCATACATAACACAAGAAACAAAAGTTCCCACTGTCAAACCAGGCAAAATCCATGATATTTGGCACCCGATGAAAAAATCTAGTCATACCAAGAAGTAAAGAAATGCAATCTATAATGAGAAGAAAAACCAACTAGAATTGATTGATTACTAACACATTAAAATTAAAACACACACAAAAAATTGAAGCAGTCATTATGACTCTGTTCCATATATTCAGAAAGTTAAGCACAGATGACTATGATAAAAAAAGGTCCAAAATTAAATGTGTAAAGAATATAACACGTGAGATGAAAAATATCTAGGAAGGGATTATGACAGATTAGAAATGGTGAAAGAAAAGATTAGAGAATTTGAAGACATAGAAAGTATCAAAAATGAAGTACAGAGAATAAAAGGAACTTTAAGTATAAGAATAGAGCATCCATAAGCTGTTGAAAGCTTGAACTGTTTTAAACATACACACATGCGCTCGCACATGCACAGTCACATATACACAGTGGATGAAGGGGAGAAGGAGGGAAGAGGAAACATATTTCAAGAAACAATGGCAGAACTTTCCAAATTTGGTTAAAACTACACACCCACATCTCCAATAAATTCAATGAATCCCAATAGTAAGAATGTATAACTTTGTTGAGGCCCGTCCTAATCTAATTGCTTAAATGCAAAGAACAATCATAAACTTTGCAAAAGACAAACAAACAACCAAACAAACAAACCCCAAATTGATACAAATTCATGAAGGAGACTGAGGGAAAAGATAGAGAAACGTCAGCCCATTTCTGGAGGGACACGATGCCGTGGAGAAGAGAGAGATGGTGTCTACAAAACCAAAGGGGCCTCAACCTAGAAGTCTGCATCTTGGGAAAAAATCTCTAGAAAACAACAGTGAAACAAGGACATTCTTGACGCCCACTGGTGACAATCAGGCTGAGTCCAAGGGCACGGGGAGCTGAGCAGGGCCTGACAGCGACAGCTGTGAGCAGGCCCGGAGCCGATCTGCCTCTCATTCACCTGGGCCCCGTGCGTCCTGCACCAAGGGAGGTGGTGGAGATCCCAATGTGGCCTGCGAACCCTGACACCTCCCCTCAGCCCCAGAGAACTGGGCTAATAAGCCAACAAAGGATTAGTAAAAGATGATCCAAAGGAGGCCACGGCGGAGACACAAGTGCCGTGAGTCAGGAGATCCAGAGATGAAGGCGTCAGGCGGCATGTTTAGATCCTGTCCGTCACTCGCTGCGTTAGACATGGAGGACTAAATGCTTCAAGTCAAGGCATGGAGAATCTGAATGAATCAAAGGTGAACTTACAGATCAGGAGGCAGCGAGGCTGGAAGGGCCTGGACAAAGCAGTGTGTGTTTTCAAATGCCGACCCAGAGCTTCCCGACCCTGTGCGGCGGGCTCCCGTCTTGGCACAGCGAGCTCCGAGGGAAACCAGCTCAAGGTAGTTCACAGTTTCAACGTGGGATCTCTACACTCATTTTGATGAAGTGTCTTTGTGAAGTTAATGCTTCAGCAGTTACTCTGACAAAACACACTGTGCAAAAATATTTTTTGTACCAGAAATGAGAAGGGTGACATCTGATCTGTTCCCAAGTACTACCGAGGTGTGCGGTGCCTGACAGGCGTCAAGTTCCCAGGGCATAAATAGTTATCAAGTCAAAGAAGTGGAACTGCTGGGTTTTATTTTTGTCTGACGAAGGCCTCATAACTATAAAAGGTTCCCTTCCCTGAAGATATAAAAATCCTCACGTAGCCTGAAGTCACATGAGGCACAGGCTGACACGGCGGTCGCCTGATCCTAGTGTCAAGAATCCCAAGCACAGGGGGATGTTGGAAGCATCTCTCACGGGACAAGGCCACCTGTCCATGGAGCTGAACACTGACGTTCAGGGTCAGGGCTGGGGTCTGCACGTTGGACCCCCTCCCAGTTCACGCTGAAGCTTACTCTCCATTCAGTGATGCTGGGAGGCAATGGGGCCCCAGGACTCTGCCTCCTTGGGTGCCGGTAGAGGGCTTCCTGGAGGGAGTCTGAGCCTCACCCTCCTCTCCCTTCCACTCTCTGGAGGATGCAGCAGCTCAGAGCCATCGGGAAGCAGAGAGCAGCTCTCTCCAGACACCAAGCCTCCACCAAGCCTGGATCTTGACCTCCAGGACTGGGAGAGGCCCATTTCTGCTCTTGGTAAATCACCTCACCTCAGGTATTTATAGCAACACAACCAGACTAAGATAATCAGTGAGTAGAACCTAGAGCCAGCTAACAGGATGTTAAGGATATAGTTTAGATATTGCCTTCGGTAACTGTGCACTGGGTATTTCCAAGCATATGCAAATCTTTTATAAAAGAAAACCATAGAGTAAGCACTTACCAACAGATTTCAATGGATTCAAATTGTACAGAGTGCATACTCTGACCATCATCCATGGGAAAACCAAGAACAATCAAGAAACCAGATTACCAAAGCAAAGACAAAATTGTGTATCAGGGAACCAGGGAGTAAAGTTGTCTAAGTACTCTGTGGGCCAAAGGAAGATCACAGTAGGAACCAGGAAGTACTGAACGCAATGATGACAAGATGCCGAGTGCCGACCCGGGAGGGCCACCGGAGCATGGCTCTCTAAAGGGTGGAACAAGTGAGTTCGTAAGCAATTAGAAGATGAAAGAAAACTGATTCACAGAAAGTAGAATGATGGAAAAAGTCAAAACAAAAAATAATAATAAGCTTGCAAATATGCAGGGGAGAGTGTCCAAAAGCCCCAAGTTGTGTCTGTGCAGAGACTCCAAACTCCAGACAAGAATAAGCAGAGAAAAGAGTTCATCAACAGGCGTAGAACAAGGGACCTCTCTCCAAATTGGTGAGCGTTACTGAGAACATTTCATGTCAATAAGTTTATAAAAATGGACAAGTTCTTAGAAAACTAAAAGTTATCAAAAATTGACCTGAAAAGAAATATCAAAACATGAATAGTTGTGTAAGTCATAAAGGAACTGAAGAAGCTGGGAAACGTCCCCAGGGACCCCTCCGGATGTTTTCCACGCAGGAAGTCCAAGCGTTGAGGAGAGAAGAGGTGACTGTCACTCAGACTTGCAGGCAGTACTCACAAGGGGACGCCTCCTGCCTCCCACTCTGGTGGCTCGAGAGGGGAGCACCAGTGGCCTGAGTTCTACCTCCACTTATCGGCCTGGGGCCCGCACCAGGACACACCCAAGTGTGGCCGAGAGCCTCCCCACACAGGAAGGCAGCCTGGGTGGACACTGTGAAGGGGGGGACTCCCGAAGCCCCAGAGAAGTCACTGTCCCTCCCAGCTGGTGTCCACCCTCCTCTGCACTCTCTCTACACCACTGCCCCTGAGGGGTGCCTCCTGTCAGTAGGCCCTCCCTGGGAGGCTGGCCCCATGGCCACACTGGGTTCTGGTTGGCTATGGCCAGTGGAAGTCCTGGGCATGGGGTCAGGTGGGAGGAAACAGAGATTAGGTCATCTCACCCTGCTCCCCAGGTACGGGCACTGGGTAGCCAAGGGCCTGGTCCCCCATCCACTGCGTATGCTGTGGTTCTGGCCTCTCTGTGGCTTCTGTCCCCACCAAATCTCTTCTCTGGGATTCCCTGCTGCTGGCCTGTCCCTCCTCTTTGGCTCAAACAGGCCCCCTCCCACCTCCACTTCCCTCTGTCCATAGTTTTCTCCCTTAACTTAGGATAAGCTCCCAGCGGGGGAAGGGTGCACTGCACAGACAGCTCTGAAGGCCAGGGAGGGACAGGCTCAGCTTTGAGGGGGCTGTCCTGGGGTGGTCACCTCCCACCCCTCCGCTCCTCCCTGTGGGGGGAAGCCTCTCACCTTCACGCAGCTCCCCCACGCACTCAGAGGACATTGCCGCATGGGGTTCTCCACGCCTTGCACAGGGAAGCGTCAGTCCTCCCGCTGGCTGAGGTCGCCCGGTGAGGAGCAGGGGGTGCGGCGCAGGGCTCCACTCAAGCTCACATCTGGATTCTTAGTTGTGTCCTAAAGAGGCCTGCCTGCTGCAGGGCCAGAGGCACAGGGGTGTCCCGCCTGCTTCCCGTGAGGAGGGCTCTGGGTGGAAGTCCAGCTCCTGGGCAGGCCGCTCCTCTAGTGCAATCCTGGGTGACTTACACAACAGGCGGCTGCCCTGGGAACACTCGGTTGGTGGTGGCTTAGAAGGAACCCAGGCTTCCTCGCGGTTAATAGAAACGTTCCTCGTCACATGCAACACAACAGAACAGGGGGCAGTGAAGTCAGCAGGTAAGGACAGCCCACAGCGAGGCGCTGGACTGGGCACTGGCCTGGTGTCAGGACCAGGGTCTTCACTTGCCGCAGTCTGGCTGGGCACAATTCAGGAGCCACTTGTCAAAAGAAACGAACTTTATTTTTAGAACTACAAACGCCAAACAAAACAGCTCCTCAGGAAAAACCCTCAGAGCCCAACTGCCACAACCACCTCCCACAATCCTCCTGCTCTTGAGGCCGATTGGCTGGGTCGTGTGGGCGGAGCCAAAGAAATCCCCCAATGAGCAGCTCCGTGGTCTGGAAGGGCAGGGAAACAGCCCAATGAGCATCACCGCAGAGGAGCCAATCAGCTAGATGTTGCTGGGGCCGCTGTGAGCCAATCATCAGCCGGCAGCTGGAAGTTTGCTGGCAGCTGGAAGTTTGCTGGGGCCCCTTTGGCTGTGGCTCTCAACATTCACTTTTAAGCAGACGCCCAACACTTGAAGCCAAGTCTACGGTCAGCCCAAGCTAAGCCTTGAAATTCCTGCATTTTCCCCCTCGAATTTAAAGAATCTTTTCCTGCTACACATCTTAGCCTTAGGCTCTAGCCGGTAACTGGGGGAGTATGGAGTTTCCAAGTCCAGCAGCTTCCAGGATCCACACTGATACAGTCTCCTCACTGACCATGTGTTCTGGTGGGACCCAAGACAGGTTAGAAAGAAGACAGGTCAACAGGACTTAAGTCATACTTGAATCAATTTTAAAATGGTGTCTGACGACCAGCACGTAATGGTAATATACTACTTTAAAATTTTCCTTTTCAAATGCTGTTGAGATTTAAAAACCCCTTTGTATGGGTGGAACTGGAGGCTATTGTGCTAACAGAAATAAGCCAATCCCCAAACCAAAGTCTGAATGTTCTCTCTGATGTGTGGATGCTGACTCACAAAGAGGGGACTTCAGGAGAGTAAGAGGAACTTCAATAGAGGTTCATGGGGTTAGACCAAGGGGAAGGAAGGAAGGGGAGGGAGGGGAGTGGGACTGACAGTAATGAACTGGACATCCCTTTCCTGTGTCCATATATGCATACACACAGCCAGTGCAACTCCTGTCACGTACAACCACAAGACCGGCAGGTTACACTCCTGTATGTGTGATATGTCAAATACACTCTGCTGTCATGCATAACTAAAAAGAACAAATGAAAAAGACCTCGATTATCCATCTTATCTTTCTCCATGTCTGTTAAATAGTTCCTTGTAGGGTTTTTGGTTTACTCTCATTTTTGTCGCTCTGGAGGCTCCTTGGGAACCTCATGCCCTGGGGTATTTGTAGAGGACCTTCACCTGGTTCTATTGAGTTAAAAGTGATGATGTGACTGATGAATTTTGGAACTGCCAATGTGTTCTCTGTGCCCAAGGAATTCCTCATTAGAATTCACACCATCTTTTCAGAAGTCTACACTGTAATGTGGGACTTGTCTCAAGTACAAAACAAACAGACACAACAGTTAAGAATGTAGGTAGAGTGGGCGAGGTGGGTGCTGTGCCCAGGAGTGAGCTGTGGTGCCTGGTGTGTGTGGACCGTCTGTTCAGGGGTGACCGTAGGGCCATGTCCAGGGGATGGGTGTCCAGCAGAGGCTGGCACAGAGCCCCATTTTCTGGACTCCTCCGTGGGGGAGGGGGAGAGGCCCCTGGGGAGGCCCATTCCTGGCCAGCAGGTGGGCATCTCTCCTGGTGGTCACCTGCCTTCGTGCAGGTGGGGAGGGACTTGCCAGGAGAAGCCCTCTCCCTAGACCGGCACCTGGCATTGTTGGTGGGTCCCAGCCCTGAGTCCCCTGTCCCCCATCTGGGCCCATTCTGGTGGTGTGGAAGGGTGCTCCCAAGTTGAGCGTTCCAAATGGCGCTTTTTTAAAAAAAATTTTGAATTGTACTTATTTGGATGGTGGGTGACTTATGTCTTATTTTACACCTTTATGTCATTCCAGGCAACTTTGTGACCTGTTTTTTCATCTGTATTTCATGTTGGTTTCCATAAGTGAGGTTTCCATCCTCCCCAGTGCTATCTGGGCACAGGTCCTCATGGAGTAGGAAGTGACCATTCTTGTGACCCCAACAGCTAGAGTGTTGAGACAGTGGTCACTCTCAGTCACACTGAGCTGTCCTCCTGGAAGAAAGGTCGTGTCCTGATTCTCAAACACAATGTAAACCAAAGGATGAATACGACGGTGGGTGACCGATCTTCCGGACGTCACGACAGACGTGAGTTTCACCTACGACATTGAGAGTCATTATGTTTTCAAGAGTCATCTGTAGAGAAATGAGAAGTGTGCATTCAGAGGGACATGGGTCCTGCCTCAACAGGGGACACTGGAGAACGGTCACTGCCACTTGTCATGGCAGAAACTGGAACCCAAGTAACAGTCTTATTAAAATAAGGGCAAAACTGAATCCATCTCCCATGGCTGACTCACACGACGGACACTCTGTACCAGTCACAGGGGTGGACTGCAGTCACTCCTGCCATCAGGAATACGTGCAAATGCTTTACCAAGTTGAAGCGTGGCCTACAGCAGGCGAGGTTTAGAGGACGTTAAGCATCTGTAAATCTGCTCTTCCTTGTTGGCCACCTGAGTCCGCGGAAACCGGCCATCTTGGAGACCCTTCCGTGGGTGCCTGGGACGCCAGGGAAACTGGCCACAGTGTGTGAGACCACAGGGGTGCCGCCTTCCTATCTGCGTCCTGAGCCTCTTCTGGTGGTGGCAAAGCCACAGGCTCAGGCGTGACTGACGACTGCTGAGGTTACGTGAAGACAAAGGACCAAAGATGGTTCTTCAAGACCCGCCCGACGAGGAGGAAGAGGCCCGAAGGATGTGAGAGCAGAGTGGCCACCACCACGGGTGGAGACGGCGTGGAGACGGCGTGGAGGGGCCACGGAGTGCGTGGAAGTGTCCACTCCTGGGCGCAGGGGTAGGGCTTCAGCCAGGAGGCCCGTGGGGAGGCGCGGCATTCAGACGGGAGGGAGTGCCCCTTCACTGTGCGGGTTTTTGAATCTATTTGAAATGCAAATCTAGAAGTGAGAATAATGACTCTCATGAAAACTAATCCCTCCAAATCATGTGGACGTTGCTGGTGACAGTGAACCTGTTCTCAGACACAGGGGAGGGTCTCACTGGGAGCTGGAGTCCCCCCACCTGCCCCTTCTCTGCCCCATGCGCCAAGGGCCAGTGTGCGTGGAAGGGGCCAAAGAAGGCGGCCTCTCCCCGGGGAAAGGCCTCTCCCTCCCTTCTCTGCTCCCTGCCAACCTTGGGGGACCCTGCTGGGGAAGAAGTCAGGCCCCCTGACTGGGTGGGCTGGTGGGTGCAGCTGTCTCCTCGCAGCCCCCACGTGTGGTCCCACACGCCTCCCTCCAGACCCCCACTCCGCATCCCCAAGTCCACGAAGGGCAGTGCTCGTGCCTGGGACCCCCGGTACTCCCTGGCACCTCCTGGTTAGTTGACGTCCCATGTATGCCTCCAA
Source organism: Urocitellus parryii (assembly GCF_045843805.1). NCBI lineage: Eukaryota > Metazoa > Chordata > Mammalia > Rodentia > Sciuridae > Urocitellus > Urocitellus parryii. The sequence goes on along the minus strand of NW_027551783.1, from coordinate 389,923 downwards.
CCCCCTCCCCGTCCCCCGCACCCCGATTTCCTCCTGGATTTCCCACCTACAGAGCTCTGCCTTTGCAGTGGGGTTCACTCTCCCTGCCGAGGTCTCTCTGGGCTCCTGTGGTTCACGAGCTGAGAAGCGCCGAGAGGGTGGCCCCTGCCTCTGTTTCTGCCTCCCTGCCTCTCCATCGTCTCTTCCGTCACCCACCCCTGGGTTCCCACGGGGCTCAGCAGCTGCCCAGCCGTGCTCATGCAGATCTTTGTAACCGAGAGCTTCATTCCTGTGACCAAAACACTCGACAGGAACAACTTAGAGGAGGAAAAGTTTAACTTGGCTCCTGACTTGGAGGTTCAGTCCGTGGTGGGCCAACTGCCTCGCTCTGGGCCCAGGTGAGGCAGCCAGCGTGGGGAAGGTGTGGGAGGGACGCCACCCGCTTCTTGGCATCCAGGAAGAGAGGAGGTGAGGGGGCCACAGAGAAGATGCCCCCTTCCAGGGCAGCCCCTGTAACCCAGCCCCTCCAGCCACACCCCACCTGCCTGCAGTTACCACCAGTCAGTCCCTTCAAACTAGGAGCGGCCATGAGGTCACGGCTCCCGGTCCAGCCATCGCCCCCAACGCTGCCGTGTTCACAGGAGCTGGGGGGCTCCACATCCTAACCACCACAGCGGGCTTTCTCTCCTAAGACCCTGCATTTCCACCACTCTCCTTACTCCCTGCTCAGCGTGGATACCAACAGTCGGGCACTTGTGGTAAGCTACAGAACACGGTTTTTGAATGTGCAGATTTGTTCCTTCCTTGGGTCATGAGTTTATAGAAGTTGGACATGATTTCTTTTTTATATTTTGTTTCCTCAACAGCTACATGTTGTACATCATTTAGGTGCTTAATAATATCTGAGTAAATGAAAATAAAATGATATGCCTCTGAAAAAATTTCTCATTTTAATGACTAGAAGTCATCACATTTAACAACCCCTGCCAGTTCTCGGTTCAGAATCCGTCTCCATTTATTGCAGTAATGCTCGATAATATTGGGTTGGGGTCGGAAATTGAGCTCACATTCTGGTTACGCTTGGGAAGCACACTTAGAAATGAATAGGTTATTTAAGTTATTAAAGACAGATGTGAATATGACCACATGAAACTACTGAAAATGAAACGCAGGTCCAGGGGGTTACTCTTTACGCCGGCTTGGATATGACCGGAGCCAGTCCTGTTGGCCTAGTGCTCAGGGCCTTGATGGTGGAGACGGACATGTGTGGGTGTTGATGCCAATTGCCAGGCTGACCCGGGCACGATACGTTAATGACATGAAGGTCAACAAAGCCACTGAGTCTGAAACCAAGGACGTCATCATCCAGTGTTAGTTTAAACTTGTTCCACACAAGATCTAAGACAGGCCTCGTAATAACTGTGATGGCAAGACAAACTGGATCTGGACACGCAGTGGCCTAAAAGCTGACCTTTATCGTCATGTTTCCAGGCAGAGTCTTCTATGTCTTAAGCTCAAGTTCTGGTGACGCAGGGCCTGCTTGTCTCAGGGAGCAAGGGGACATTATGGGATGCCAACTCCTGTGCTCAGCCTGCCACCCAACCAGGGCCAGCCACCTGGGGCGCTCGCGTGACCTGTGTCTGTGTGTCTCTCGGCGCGGCTCTTGGTAGGGTGTGAATGTGACTCGCAGGACCACAAAGGGACTGGGAGAATCTTTAATTTCATATTCTAACTCGTCAGCCCTATTTGTTTGCTTTGAATCACTCTTTTCAATAAGGTGAAAACGGCCGCTAATCCTCCATTCACCAGTTGCCGGGGTGCGTGTGAAATGGATCATGTGGACAAAATAAACCCGGCCAGACGCAACCTGCCATTGTCCCCTAAGCTGCTTCGAGGGGACCCTTCACAGGTACCAAGAAGCCATTCTGGCCACTTCACATGTTTTTGAAGATCCTCTCCTTTTCTCCTGCTCCTCACATTCCTCGGGCCCAGAAGAAAAGCCGCGGAGCAGGCGTCAGAGGAAGGGAGGCTGAAGTGGCCCAGCTCATTCTCCACCCGCGAGATAATGGGCACCGGGGACACTCTGGAGAGCTGAATTCAGTGAATAACTGTGACATGGGAAAAACTGAAAAGGACAGCAGTTCCCTGGCTCACACAGGCCGCCACCGCGGGCAGGCGCTTTCCTTGGAGACCAATTGATAAAACAGGACAAAACTGTTTTTCTCCATTAATTGCTTTCAAACACTGTCCTGTTAAACACCCAATTAAGAGGTAGAAGTGTGGTCCTCTGTTTGCTTCTAATGACGGTCACAAGAGCTGGGGGCGGATGGAGAGAAGGGACGGGAGAGGAGAAAGGAAATAATGGGGGAGTCCGGCGCTTTCTTTTATGGGTCGTACAATGGAAAGATCAATGGGAAAGGTTTACACGTCTGTCGCTCGCCAGAGCCTCCGTGGAGGCCAGTGCCGTGGAGACACCCAGGAGCCACACAGCTCTCCTGAAAGGGGTCATTCTTTGGAACCCGTTGAAGTGACGTGTAAACCCATCTGTACACTCCACTGAGCACCAGGTTGGTGTGTCCCAGAAAATGCAGGGACAACTCAAAACTTCCTCACCTGTCACTTGCAGAGCCACTTCCAAGTGGGACATTACTGTTTTAAGTAACAGTGGCAAAAGAAAAATGACCAAGCAGTCGGAGGTGGCTGTGTGTGGACCGCAGCAGAACTTCCAGCCGGGAAAAGACTGCACATGTTCCCATGCTACAGTGTCGGCCTCGAAGGGGACGGGAGCCAGTGTCCTGAGCCAGTGTCCTGAGCCAGCTCCCGTCCTTCCCCTCCCCGGCCCGCACTTTATGCCTTTCTTTCCCCCAAGTGCTCCTCTCCAGCCTGCGGAATTTCACAAGTGAGAGCAGCAAACAGCGCTCTGCTCTGCGTGGCTCCAGTAATTTGGGGAAGACAGAGCACTTTGGGAACACACTCCATCTCTGTTTGATGGATTTTTTTTTTTTTTTTGGATAAGATTCAGAAAACAGGTCAGAACAGAAAGATGCTCAGAGGAGGACTGCCGCATTTAAACACATTGTCTTAGGTTTGCGCAGACCCTGGGGCAGTTGAGGAGTGTTGGGAGAATTCCGTCTGCAGAGTGTCCAGGGCCAGGGAAGTTCTGCAGGATGTCAGGCACTATTGCCCACGGGTTCCCCATGTGGACTTAGTCAACAGACAACAGTGACAATGACAGTGAATGGTATTCCACATGCAGGTGGCTTAAAGCAGGCTCCATTTGTGAGCTCACTGATTCATGCAAAAATCCATGCAGCCAGCCTAATATCGTCCTCATTTATAGAGGAAGAGTCCGGGAATGCAGATGTGGCAGTGCTGCTGTCACACAAAGCCAGCGTCACATGTGAGCCGAGCGGCTTCACCTTCATGCAGGACTTCTTTCTTAGCAGAAGTTTGTGCACCTAGCTGGCTTATTCCATGACACTGGCCTTTTAAAAATTCTTTATTTTAAAATGTTTTTATTAGTGAATCATAGCTATACATCATGTTCATTTTGACATATTCATAGATGAACGTAACCCAGTTTGCTTTGTTTCCACCCACACTACTTCCTCTTTCCTCCCCACCCCTTCCCTTGATCCTCTTCCTCTACTCTGCTGGACTTCCACCCATTTACTTATCGTCTTGTCATTGGTGCATTATAGTTACACATACAAGTGGATTCAAATCCATTGTGATACCTTCCTATAGGCACATAGCACACTCCAGTCAGCTCATTCCCCAGTCCCTCCCTTTCCCATCCTTTGTCCCTCCTTCTCAGCCCCCCTCCTCTACTCCACTGGTTTTGATTATATTTCCATGAGATCCACTCTCCTTTGTTTAAAAAAAATTCCCTATTTCTCTGTAACTTCTGCGTATGAGAGGAAACACCTCATGTTTGACTTCTGAGTCTGGTTTATTGCTCTTCGCCTGATGTTCCCCATTTGTCTCACGGAACAGCAGATGCCTTGATTTCTTCCTTCTTTATGGCTGAGTAAAGCTCCATTGTGTTTATACACCACACTTTCCTTATCTGTTCATCTGTTGATGGGTACCTGGGCGGGTTCCATAGTTGGCTATTGTGAATGGTGCTGCTATAAACATTGATGTCCTGTATCACCAGAGCAGGCTGATTTTAGGTCTGTAGGATAAATACCGAGCAGTGAGAGCTGGTCACATGGTGGTTCCATTCCTAGTCATCTGAGGAGTTGCCTTACTGCTTTCCAGAGTGGTTGCACTAATTTGCAGTCCCATCAATAATGTATTAATGTACTTTCCCCCACATCTTTGCCAGCAATTATTGTTATTTGTATTCTTGATGATTGCCATTCTAACCAGGGTGAGATGAAATCTCAATGCAGTTTCAATTTGCATTTCCCTGATTGCTAAGGATGTTGAACATTTTTTTTTCCATATATTCGTTCACCATTTGTAATTCCTCTTTTGAGAGATGTCTCTTTAGTTCATTTACTCATTTATTGATTGGGCTAATTTTGTGGGGTTAAGTTTTTTGAGTGCTTTCTCTGTTCTGGATCTTAGTCCCCTGTTGGAAGAGCAGCTGGCAAAGATCTTCTCCGTCTGTCAGCTCTCTCCTCACCCTGTTTGCTGTTCCCTTTGCAGAGCAGTGGATTTTTAACTTAAGGCCATTCCACTTCTCCATTCTTGGGTTTGGGAAAAAGCCAAATTATTTCTGTTTGCTGGTGATATGATCTACATCTAGAAGATCCAAAGCACCCCCACAGAGAACTTCTAGAAATGATAAACAAATTCAGCAAAGCAGCAGGATGCAAGATCAATATTCATAAATCAATAACTTTTCCATACTCCAATAATGAATCTGCTGAGAAGGAAATCAGGAAAAGAATTCCACTCACAATAGCCTAAAACACACTTGGGAATAAATCTAACCAAGGAGGTGAAAGACCTCTATGGTGCAGATCATAGAACACTGAAGAGAGAAATCAAAGAAGACCTCAGAAGATGTGAAGACCTCCGTGTTGGTGGATAGGCAGAACCCATACTATCAGCATGGCCACATCACCAAAAGCAATCTACAGATTCAATGGGATCTGAAGTGTATATGGAGTGATAAAAGATTTAGAAGAGCCAGAGCAATACAGGCAAGAAAAGCCATGCTGGGGGCATCCCCATACCTGGCCTAAATTATGCTGCAGAGATCTAGAAACAAAACCAGCCTGGGACTGGCACCCAAGCAGACGTGGAGACCAAGGGGAAAGAACAGAAGGCCCAGAGACAGACCCATGTAGATCTAGTCATCTGACCCTTGACAAAGGTACCAAACACGCGTTGGAGAAAAGACAGCCTTTTAAACGGTGGAGGTGTTGGGAAAACTGGAAATCTAGATGGAGAAGAAGGAAACTAGTTCCCTATCCCTCACAGTGAAAAAGTCAACCCAAAGTGGGTCACAGACCTGGGAATGATACCAGAAACTTTGCAACTGCTACAAGAAAACAAAGGGTCAACACTGCCACGTATTGGTATAGGCACCAACTTCCTTAATGAGACCCCTAAAGCTTGAGAAGTAACACCAAGATGCCATTCTGTAAAACGATGCCGTTATAAACAAACATGGTGACTGGTGGAGTCTGTCTGGGAATTTGCTGGGCACACACACACACACACACACACACACAACAGGATGCAAAGCAGGACAATGAGCTTGATGACCCTTCTTTGCAGATGGGACTCTTTCATGACAAATGTCCTGCGTTTCCTTGTGAGTTCTCAAAGCCAAAGCAAAATTGAAGACACTTTCTGCTAGGACTCATTTTAACTCAAAACATTGCCAAGGTAATGAGAGTATCAAACAATAACCATGTCAGTCAAAAGGGGCAGATTGTGATCCAGGCTGTACTGTGTCAACAGAATTCCCAAGAACAAGGCGAGCAGCCCCCTGGACAGGGCAGTGGGGTCAGCTCTGAGCGTTGGCTCTCCACTTGCTACCCAGATAGCTCAAAGGCCAACTTCAGAGTGCACATGGAGGCTGGGTGCAGTGGAGCAGCCTGCAATCCCAGCAACAGAGGCAGGAGGATCCAAGTTCAAAGCCGGCCTCAGCAACTTGGTGAGGCCCTAAGCAACTCTTAACACTGGTCCAACTTCTGACTTTTTCTATAGCTTTGGATTTTTATTGATTTTTTTTATCCAAAATATTTTTGAGGTACCATGCTGGCCCTTTCTTTTAAAAAAAACGAGAACACAGATACACATATCCACAAACACACACACACACACACATATCCACAAACACACACACACACATATCCACAAACATACACACACACACACATATCCACAAACACACACACACACACATATCCACAAACACACACACACACACACATATCCACAAACACACACACACACATATCCACAAACACACACACACACATATCCACAAACACACACACACACATATCCACAAACACACACACACACATATCCACAAACACACACACACACACACATATCCACAAACACACACACACACATATCCACAAACATACACACACACACACATATCCACAAACACACACACACACACATATCCACAAACACACACACACACACACATATCCACAAACACACACACACACATATCCACAAACACACACACACACATATCCACAAACATACACACACACACACACATATCCACAAACACACACACACACATATCCACAAACACACACACACACACATATCCACAAACACACACACATATCCACAAACATACACACACACACACACATATCCACAAACACACACACACACACATATCCACAAACACACACACACACATATCCACAAACATACACACACACACACATATCCACAAACACACACACACACACACATATCCACAAACACACACACACACACATATCCACAAAAACACACACACACACATATCCACAAACACACACAAAATGAACAAATCTGTCTTGAAAACTGGGTGTCCATTTCTCTGTCACCCCAGATCAGGAATATAGAGAGTAGGGGTGATCAGCTGCTCAGGGTGACGCGTGCAGAGGAGACTGGGTTAGGAGTGCTGTCTCGCCTCTATCTTTGGATTTTGGGAAATTCAAGGGAAAGGCCCAGGAAGGGGAGCAGGTGATTTCTGGCTCATGTCTCACTGCGGGGAACTCACTAAACTGCACATGTGTTTGTCAAATACTCAGCCTCAAGCCAAGCCAGCACTGGGGGGTGAGGCGCTGGGCGGGGATCAGAGGAGGCGGCCCTGCCCCAGACTGGCTGTGTCCTCCCCGGGAGCCCCTCACGGAGCTCTTCCAGCCACTCGGGCCCCCGTGCCACGGCACAGGCAGCTCCCTGGGGCAGGAAGGGACCTGAGGAAAGTGTCCCTGGAGAAGTGCGGCCACAGCAGGGCCCTGGAAGGAATGGGGACAGGGAGAGCCGGGGACCCTCGGCCGGTTCCCTGAGGACACGGTGGAGGTGGCCCACTGCCTGGACAATGACAAAGACCTGTGTCATTTCTGCTCTGCTGCTGGGTGGAGGGACTGTATCCCAGAGGGGGGGCCTGGAACCTTCTTACTTCCTGAGTACGCAATCCACCTTCAGACAACTCCCTGCTGCCTCCTGAGCTGAAGTTGATTTCTTCCTTTCTTCTCTCTCTCTCTGTCTCTCTCTCTCTTTCTCTTTCTTCCTCCCTCCCTCCCTCCCTCCTTCCTTCCTTCCTTCCTTCCTTCTTTCCTTCATTCCTTCTCTCTCTCTCTCTCTCTGTCTCTCTCTCTCTTTCTCTTCCTTCCTCCCTCCCTCCTTCCTTCCTTCCTTCCTTCCTTCCTTCCTTCCTTCCTTCCTTCCTTCCTTCTTTCCTTCATTCCTTCTCTCTCTCTCTCTCTCTCTCTCTCTCTCTCTGTCTCTCTCTCTCTTTCTTCCTTCCTTTCTTTCTTCCACCAGGTGAGAACTCTGTCTGCAAACCCCCGTGGAGACACGGGGAGGGGCCTTTGGTCTCCCACTGACTGCATTTCCACAGGCACAACCTGAGGTCTTCTCCAGGGGTGCGTGGCTGGACCCCGAGTGTGGCACCATGGTGGGGGTGGGCAGAGGGCGCCTGAGGGTCGGGGATGGCTGCGGGGAAAGAGGAAGCTGCTGGGGAGCCGCTCAGGGGCAGAGGCCGACGGAGTGGGCGAGGTCCTGGGCTCCACTGGGAACCGCAGGGGAAAGGACAACCAACAACCGGTGAAAGCTGCTGACGCCCTCATCTGTCCTGGGGTTGGTGCCAGCAAGGTCTCTCCTGTCCTGGGCTGTACTCCCAGGACCATGTAAATTCACAACTTAAGCATCTGGGTCATAGCTGGTGGATCAGACTAAGGAAAGAAATGAACCCCATCAGGCAAGACTGTGATAGAAGAGAATCCAATATAAAGGATAAATGTTCCTAAGGCTCAGATCATGACTGAATAGTTTCATTACTTTCCCAATTATTTCTCAAGAAATGTAGGACCTTTTTAAAATTACCTTTAAATTACCTGGAATAAATGTCACATTCAAATGAATCTGAAGAGCATGCTGATCAACAACACTTGCATTTGTAAAAGACCTCATTAGAACAACTATTTATTAAAGTCCACAGTTCAGAAATAAATTTAGGAACTAAATTAACAGGAAAGAAGAGTGAGGGGAAGGGATAATTACCACGACCTGTCGCAGAGAGTGATATTTAATTAACCACAATGATAAGAACCGTGTGCTGTTCCACTTTGCAATTTGTGGCTATTTAGTTGGCTGTGGAGGAAGATGGAAAAGGACCAGGAAGAGTAATTGAGGATAGAGCATTTTAATGAACACTCTGATGTCTCATTTCCATTACCAAATTGATCAATATTGGAACCCATTGTCCTGTAGTTATTCTATGCACCCTCAAGTGTCCACAGTGTCCACGCCGCTTGCGTCATTAAAATGGAGCAACACTTGGGCGTGGGCCTGCGGAGGAGGCAGTGAGACGCAGGGATGGCGGGGAGGTGGGCCTGCAGAGGGGGACACCAGAGGGTCTCAGGAGCTCCCGGCCACCCTGGTGGGCTCACTGGAGAGATTCCTGTGGAAATGACTTTGACATGACTCCCACCTTTAGGCATGTTGGAGGTGGCTGAGCCTTTCAGAGCCAAGGTCACCCAGCCAAGGTCACCCAGGCTGTGCCTCTGAGCCAGATGCATAAGGACCACTGCATGAATTATTTAAATATCAGTATCATTTGTAAGCTGTGGGCCAAAAAGTGCACAGATGCTTTTATGGTGTAAAATGTTTGTGTAAATAGCTCCCTTATTAAAACTGCTCTTCATCCTCACACTTTATTTGTAATTCAATTACTTAATTTAAATGTGTTTTCCCATAAAAACGGCATTAAGAATGACCAAGAGTTCCTGGATTGGCCGCAAGCCGCATTTAACCCAAAGTGTCTCTGAAACGGCACAGGACGAAGCTGCTTGAGGGGTAGGAGAGACTGTGCTGGTTTTGGTCCTCCCCCAGGATGGGGAGCCCTCCCCCAGGACAGTGTGCCCTCCCCCTCCTGGCCTTGCCACTACCCTGCCAGCTCCTGTCACACAGCTCTGATGTGCAGCGGCCCTGGCTGGCTGCTGAGACCTGCCTGCAGGCATGCCCCAGAGACCTGGCACGGGTCCCTCTGTCTCAGCCTCTTCCACGTGCCTTTGCTGAGTCGTGGGTAACTGCGTCTATACACCTCGTAGTGTCTATCCTAAAGGGGTGATACAGAAAGAATTAAAGTGCCCCTTGTCCAATATGCTTCTTTCTGATGTGACTTTTTTTGGGTCAAAGCACTCGGGTGTGTGCATTAGGAGAAGTGGAAGATCACTGTTAGGAAGGAAGACAGCCCTCAGGCCCTCCCACCCCCGCCCCAGAGACAGAGACGCCCACACTTTGGTGTCATCATGGATTCGTCGTCTAACTCCCCATCATCTGCGTCACTGTCGATGGGTGACCCCGCGGTCCAGCCCTCTGGTCCCCAGGAGCCCCGTCTCTGCTCCAGAGGGCTCATGGCTCCTCGGCGCCTCGGGAGGCGTGTGCCAGGCTGCCGAGCACCCCTTGCGTGCCTGTCCCCTGTGCCCCTTGGTCCTCTTCTCTGAGACTGTGCTCGGGAGGGAGAGTGAGTCCATGAGGACCTTGGCGTCTGGGCAAGTCTGAGTTTCCCCAGACTTGATGACGCAGAAGCTCCAATGACTTCAGTGAGATGAAACACGTCCCTCCCCAGTCCCAAGGCCCTCACCCCCCCGGCGCCCGGCTTCCCCTGGCTGTTGGGAAGATTGGCTTGGGGGGTTTCTCCTGACAGTCTCCTCCTCCCTCGCAGGACGGGGTCCGTCTCGCTTCCCGCTGTCTAGTTATTACAGAATTCGTGCGGGTCTGTCTTTACCTTGTGTGTTTGCCCTCTGGGGAGAGCGCGTCCGTGGCTGTGTCTTCTGGACTTCAGCTCTGCCCCCTCCGCAGGCAGCTCAGCCTGTCTCAGGGTCTGAGCTCTCCGTCCCTCCCACGCCCCGCGGCTCCGTTTTGGTGTTTGCTGGAATGAGTTCCTTCAGGAAGATCAAATTATCGGTAACTTTCCAAAACCTGAGTCTGGAAATACCTTAACGTTCGTGCTTGTGTCAGTGTTGAACAGGTGCCAACTTCTACCTTCAAATAACTTTTTCAATAAAAGAGAATCGCACCCTCGGGCCTCAGTGGGGAGTCACTAGAACTCACCCAGGCATTGGGACGGTCTGAAAATGACAGGGCACAGCAAAGAGAGGCAGAGAGAGACTCCAACAAGTGCCTTGGAATCGGAATCCGGCATCCAGAGGCGCAGAAGGAGCCTGGACCAGAAGGCCCTGGCAGAACTGCAGATAGGGAGCCTGAGGCAGGAGGATGGCAAGTTTGAAGCCAGCTCAGCACTCAGTGAGACCTGTCTCAGGATAAGAAAGAAAACGGGCTTGGGGTGTGGCTCAGTGGCCGAGGGTCCCTGGGTTCCGTCCCCAGTACCACGAAAAAACCAAACCTGCGGAGAGCCGAAGTATGCGCCCTGAGAGGGAAGGTTCCGGGGCCGGAGGGGCCACTGCGCGCAGGGTCCTGTGCCCAGGATCTCACATACCCGGGAGGGACGGGCAGCTGGCCACGTCTGCCTGCTCCTCCCTGCTCCCACCGACATCCAGAGCCAGGTCCTCAGCTGCTGCAAGGAGACCGAGCCTCCAGGTCCTCAGCCTGGTCCACGAAGCCCTGTGTCCCGAGGAGAGGACCCTTCCAGGTTGAGAAAACCAGGGAAGGAAGGTAGAGATGACAAAGTGAGTCACAGAGAGGTCACAGCACTGGTCCAGGCCACCCAGCTGCCCACTGCAGACCTGGGAGGGGGAAGGACGGCTGACAGGGCTGGAGAGGTGGACAGGAGACCTGTAGGTTCTGATTCTATCTGTAATTAACACAGCTCCCTTTATGGTTGGCTTTGAGTGTCCACACTGTCCCTCTGTTGGGGACAGGAGGTATGCAGGCTGGGGAGCGAAGGCTGAGCACACAGGGGTCGGGGGCCAGCTCTGCTGCACGACCTCAAGGCACGTCCCTCTGGACAGAATCAGGGTGTGGTCGTCAGACTGTGGTGGGCGACTGTGTCCCTGAGCACACTCGTTCCAGCTGACCTGCCAGCCTCAGCAGGGGGCCTTGTCTGGAAACAGGGTCGCCGCAGATGTAGTGAGTCACCAAGAGGCCATGCTGGAGTCGGGGGTCCTCTGTCCAATGTGCTGTGTCCTCGTCCAAGGAGGGACCCCAGGACCCCGATATCCAGGGCGAACACTGCGTGACTGTGCAGGGAGAGACACCAGCAGAGGAAAGCCAAATGCCAACGCTGCTCTGCGAATGCTGCCACCCAGACCCAGCACCTGCCATTTCAGCCACGTGGTCTTGGTGCTTGTCATGGTGGTGCTTGGACATGGTGGTGCCTGGTTGTGGTGGTGCTTGGTCATGGTGGTGCCTGGTCGTGGTGGTGCTTGGTCATGGTGGTGCCTGGTCGTGGTGGTGCTTGGTCATGGTGGTGCTTGGTTGGTAGTCGTGCTTGGTCATGGTGGTACTTTGTCATGGTGGTACTTTGTCATGGTGGTGCTTGGTCAGAGTGGTTCTTGTCATGGTGGTTTTTGGTTGATGGTGGTGCTTGGTTGGTGGTGGTGCTTGTCAGGGTGGTGCCTGGTCATGGTGGTTCTTGGTCATGATGGTGCTTGTCATGGTGGTGCTTGGTTGGTAGTGGTGCTTGGTCATGGTGATGCTTGGTCATGGTGGTGCTTGGTCAGAGTGGTTCTTGTCATGGTGGTTTTTGGTTGATGGTGGTGCTTGGTTGGTGGTGGTGCTTGTCAGGGTGGTGCCTGGTCATGGTGGTTCTTGGTCATGATGGTGCTTGTCATGGTGGTGCTTGGTTGGTAGTGGTGCTTGGTCATGGTGATGCTTGGTCATGGTGGTGCTTGGTCAGAGTGGTTCTTGTCATGGTGGTTTTTGGTTGATGGTGGTGCTTGGTTGGTGGTGGTGCTTGTCAGGGTGGTGCCTGGTCATGGTGGTTCTTGGTCATATTGGTGCTTGTCATGGTGGTACTTGGTCATGGTGGTGCTTGGTCATGGTGGTGCTTGTCATGGTGGTACTTGGTTGATGAGGTCCTGGACACTGACCCAGGATGAGCGTCAGGACTGTTCTCCGTGGCTAGGGGACTCCACGTGGTACAGGTTCATTTCTGGCTTCCAGCTCAGCGCAGAATGTCTGTGGGATGGGAGGATGTGCCTGGGAGTCTACTCTAGGGAGACGGGAGGCTCTGCCGCACTCTGGGCCAAGCTCTCTGTTCAGCAAGTAGACAGGAAGAGGGTGACAGCAGAGGAGCCCTTAGGATAGTCTCAGGAGCCAGGCCTGAAACTGCAGCCACCAAATTAATTCATTTCTTAAGGACAAACACATATGGAGTTCATGGTATGGGCAGCTCGAATCTGCCACCGGCCGTCTGTCTCAGTGTTCCTAAAGACAGCTTCTGCTCGCGGGTTCCTCAGGGTAAGAGGTGGCTGCCTGATCTCCAGCCATCATATTTGTGTTGCCAGCCAGTAAAAGAATCTCAAACAGAACACCCAAGGGCTGTACTCCAGCTGGCTCAGCTCCGTGGGATCATCTTTCTGGAAGTTGTACGCGATATTCCTCCTTACAGTTCATGGACTTGCTGATGGGGGATAAGCTTTGTGCTGCTAAAAGTAGGGGTGATTGGAAGAAGGGGCTATCGGGGCGACCGCCAACCCAGCCTCAGCTGTGCAGCAGCTTTTGCTCTCGCGGATCGTCCCTGCAGGCAGGACAGCTGACCTGTGGGCTTGGGCTTGGCTTCTTTCCCCGGGTGGCCGGCTGGACTCGGAGCTGACTCCCCGTCAGTGAGGCCGCAGAGGCCAAGGCCCCACCCCCGGGCTCCTGTTCCCACTGCTCACAGTCCAACCAACTCCCGCGTTGGCACGCCCTGCGTTCCCGGGGAGCAGGGGCCTGGTGTCCCCGACACCGACAGGCCTGGAGACCGCTGGCCTGGCTCACAGCTTCAATCACACAAACAAGATTCAGGGGCCGGGCTGGGGCTCAGGGGCCGAGCGCTGGCCTCACACCTGTGAGGCCCTGGGTCCGATCCTCAGCACCACACTGAAAAATAAACAAAATAAAGTTATTGTGTCCATCTAAACTAAAATAATAGAAAAAGAAGATTTTGAAAACTTCTTGAAACTGTATAAAATATGAACATTACAAAACACTTTGGGGATTCCATGTTTGATTACTTTTCTTCCTTTTTTCAACGTGTTCTTTGTTAGCAGAAAGTTTTAAAAGTCGTGTGCTTTTTATTGTTTCTTTTTCATGTAAAATCAATAAATTTTTATAGGTAGAATCGGAAGCAGGGGGGATTTAAAGGGAAGAGAACCCTAACTTCCCGCCCAGGGTTAGGGCTGGAATTGAGGGGTCCCCCCAGAGCCCGCGTGGGAGACAATGCCCGAGAGGTAGAGGAAATGACCAGGTCACGAGGGACTCGGCTCAACCTGTGAAGTGACCCACCTGAGTGGACTGACTGGTGGTGACCGTGGGCAGGGGGCTGTGGCTGGAGGGCTGGGTCCTGGGGGGGGCCTTGGGGTCTGTGTTTGTCCCTGGCGAGGAGCTCCCTGCTTCCTGGGTGCCATGTCCTGAGCTGCTCTCCCCCTTCCCATCCTTCCGCCATGATGTCCTGCCCCCTCGGGCCCTGGGCAGCGGAGCCGGCCGTGGACTGCGAACTCTGAACCACGAGCCTGCATCAGCTCCTCCTTCTCTGAGATGGTTTCTGTCAGGCTTGTGGTCACCCAGTGGAAAAGCTGAGGAGAGCCCTGGCCCGTGCAGTGCTGGACCCAGCCGTGGCCCCTGGGAGTGTGCGTGTGCCACACGATTCTCCTAACACAGAGGTCAACATCTCCCAGGGGAGAAAAGGCACCTCAGTAGAGTGTGACGGGCCAGCGAGCTCTGTGACCGCAGCACGTGGCGCACTGTGGCATGTGACAGGCTCAGAGGGTCCCAAGCCAGATAAGCAAATGTCTCTAGCCTGGTGCGATGGTCACACACTGTCTTGGCGCTGGATCACGGCACTGCCCCTGCGGTCACCTAGGCTCGCCGTGTGCCAGTCACAGAGGACACTGAGCTGCACAGCAGGAGCTTCTCTGCCTGCCCTTGGCTCTCCCCGGGAGGGCCACATGGGTGGCCTCACCCACCCCGACATGTGAATGTCCACGGTGGGGTCACCCTGCTCTGAGGGACGCGCGTCTCCGCTGCCCTGTGACAGGGCTCAGGCAGGTCTGTAGGCCAGGTGCTGAGGACCCACGGCCACCGGCTGCTCACACTGCAGTTTCACGAGACTCTCGACGTCCCTCCCAGAGGCAGGAGAACTGCAGTCCCCTGGAGCCACACAGCACACTCCACGCCCCTTCCCGGGGATGCTGCGCGCCGCATCTGTCATCTGACAGGCAGACATTTTAAAGTCTTTACTCAGAGGAGCGCGGTTGGCCACCTTTAGAGAAAGACACGGATTCCCAGTTCTCAGACCAAGCGAGTGCCCAGAGCCACACGCCCAAACTCGCCCTCTATGTGAGCTTCCACCTGTGGTGCAAGTCCTGGGGACAAAGGCCAGAGCCGGGGTGCGCTGCCCAGGCGACCCTCGTTCACCAGCTTGGACTGTTGAAAAGCTGCCGCCTCCTCTCCACGATGACTTGGTTGGCGTGTGTCAGGGCTGCAAAGGGGACGTGGCCATCCCCACAGGGGAGCCCAGGAGAGCCGGGGAGGGCAGCCCAGGAGCATCTGACAGAAAGTGGCTGATGATCTTTCCACAAGTGATTTTTAAGGGGCTCAAGGATGATCAGAAAGGCGTCCTCGATCTCTGAGGTTCCTATAATGAAGACAAAATATGCTTTCTACACATCAGAGTCAACAATAAGTATTCATAGCTGTGCTTGGCCCTGTGTGAAGCAGGCCAAGGAGAGAAGACATTACCACAAGTTTTCGGGGCTAGTGAATGCTGCAGACAGAAAAACCGTCTTTCTCACCTGCTGTGAGCATGGGCCTGGAGGAGGGAGTCGGGGAGGAGGGAGGTGGGAGGAGGGAGGCAGGAGGAGGGAGGTGGGAAGGAGGGAGGAGGGGAGGCAGGAGGAGGGAGGAGGGAGGCAGGGAGGAGGGAGGCAGGAGGAGGGAGGTGGGGAGGAGGGAGGAGGGAGTTGGGGAGGAGGGAGGCAGGAGAAGGGAGGTGGGGAGGAGGGAGGAGGGAGTTGGGGAGGAGGGAGGCAGGAGAAGGGAGGTGGGGAGGAGGGAGGAGGGAGGCAGGAGAAGGGAGGTGGGGAAGAGGGAGGTGGGGAGGCAGGAGGAGGGAGGTGGGGAGGAGGGAGGCTGGAGGAGGGAGTCAGGGAGGAGGGAGGTGGGGAGGAGGGAGGCTGGAGGAGGGAGGTGGGGATGAGGGAGTTGGGAAGGAGGGAGGCTGGAGGAGGGAGGTGGGGATAAGGGAGTTGGGAAGGAGGGAGATGGGGAGGAGGGAGGAGGGAGTCAGGGAGGAGGGAGGCAGGAGAAGGGAGGTGGGGAGGAGGGAGGTGGGGAGGAGGGAGGAGGGAGGTGGGGAGGAGGGAGGCTGGAGGAGGGAGTCAGGGAGGAGGGAGTTGGGAAGGAGGGAGGCTGGAGGAGGGAGGCGGGGATGAGGGAGTTGGGAAGGAGGGAGGTGGGGAGGAGGGAGTTGGGGAGGAGGGAGTCAGGGAGGAGGGAGGTGGGGAGGAGGGAGGTGGGGAGGAGGGAGGCTGGAGGCTGGAGGAGGTAGGCGGGGAGAGACTCTGCAGTGACCTGAGGTGGCAGGTTGGCCTTCAGGAGGCGTGGGAGGAGGCCAGGGCCACACCTGGGCAGGGAGAGCCCTGAGAGGCCGTAGCTGGTGGCAGCAGCTCTGTGCTGTGTGGTCATTTCACACCAGTGTCCCTGTCCGTTCAGGCTGTCACAGAACAGCAGAGCTGGAGACTTAATTCTCGCCGTTCTGGAGGCTGGAAGTCAGGGATCCGGTGGGTTTGATTCCTGGGCTTGTGGTCTCAGAGAAGGGCACGATCCCGTTCATAAGCACCCCCAACAGCTCCACTTCTGACACCACCCCTTGGGTTGACACGAGTTCTGGGACTTCGCAAACATCCAGACTGGTGCATCTGGGCATTGCGGCCACAGACCAGGGGACAGCCCCCGGGGAGAGGGGATCAGGGGAGGAGGGAGAGTCCCTTCCTCGTGCACGTGGAAGGCAGCTGGGGGCAGAACCATCTGTGGCCCTGAGGTGGACATGGGGAGGTGTGTAGGAAAGCAGTGGTGGGAGGGAACTATCACTTTCAGTTTTTTCCCCCCACTTCAAATTTTGTGTTCCAGTGCTTATTGACGTGCTTTTATACCACTAGGTTAAATATTCACCACTTTGATCTGGCAGGTCTATTTAAAGGACACCTTGATGCAG
The DNA here is from genome assembly GCF_045843805.1 of Urocitellus parryii. NCBI lineage: Eukaryota > Metazoa > Chordata > Mammalia > Rodentia > Sciuridae > Urocitellus > Urocitellus parryii. Next base: position 372,918 of record NW_027551783.1, on the reverse strand, counting down.
AAATCCACACAGAAAGATGTGAAAATACGTACTCACCTACAAAGATATCTTTTGCATACCATTTGCAATATTGAAACCATAAAACCATTTATGTGCATATTAATAAGGCTCTGGTTAAAGATGAGATTGCACGCAAGCCCCAAACACTTTGTAGCTGTTATGGTTAGCAAATAGCGACTCCCCACCCCTGCGAAGCTTATGCATCGAAAGCATGATCCCCAATGCAACAAGGTTCCGAGGCAAAGAGCTGAACTCTGACCTCCTCAGCAGATTAATCCATTTGCTGAGTTAATCATCCATTGATAGCTGAATGGGCTTCTGGGTGGTAATTGTTGGCAGGTGGGCCATGGCTGGTAGAGGTGACAAGTCACTGGGAGTGGGCTTTGGACTCTGTTCCCAGCCCCTCCTCCTCCTCCTCCTCCTCCTCCTCCTCCTCCTCTTCCTCCTCTTCCTCTTCGTCCTTCTCCTCCTCCTTCTCCTCCTCCTCCTTCTCCTTCTCATCCCTCTCTCTCTCCCTCTCCCCCTCTCTCTCCTTCCTATAAGCTGAGCTACTCTCAAGCTCAGAGCCACAAACAGCTGACCATGGACTGGAATTTGGAAACCATGAACCCAAAACAGATTTTCAACCTTTAAGTGGTTCTTGTCAGGTATTTTGGTTGCAGCAGCAGAGAGCTGACTAACACAGAAATGGGTACAAGGAGTGGGTCCATTGCCTTGACGGTACCTGGCCATGTGGTTCAGAAGCCCTGGAACGTTTGCAGAGGGAGTTTGGGAAGGCTGGGAGATGCAGGATAAGACGCCTTGGAATGTCATCAGCGGAGCTGAATGGGTGAGTCTGGTGTGAGCTCAGAGGACCAGGATGCCAGTAGGAAGTGGGTGGCAGAGCCGTGCTCACGGGGTTCCAGAGGGGAATGGGGACTGTCAGGAATTGGACTAGAGGCCATTTGTGTTACATTCTGGTAAATAACTTGTCTGCATTTTCCCCAAGTCCCGAGTCTTTGTGGCAAGCCTGAATTTAAAGGTGACAGACTGATCAATCTGGCAGAGGACATTTCAAGGCAGCACAGTATTCAGGGGGTGGTATTGCTGGAGACTTTTAGCCAGGTCTACTAAGAGAATCGGAAGCAAAAAGCAGAGAGGAGAGATTTTCAGACTGGCTGTTTGGACAGAGGAGTAGCGCTGGTGACCACGGGCCAAGGAGGAGACCACCTTCAGTGCAGAGGTGTCGAGTCTTTGCCCAGAGAACAGAAAGATGACTGGAGGCACTCAGGGGTTGGCCAGACCCACCGTCACGGGTCAAGGGTTTAAAAGTAAAACTCCTTGAGGAGCCCTGCTGGCACAGGGCTGCCCAGCAAGTGGCTCCCCAGGGTCTGCCTGGCCATGGTCAGTCCCCTGGGCGCTCAGGGGCGGCTGCAGCCTGGTTCCAGAAGGCTGGGCTACGGTTCCAGCCTCATCCAGGTGGTGGTGGCTCTGCAGGACTGCAGGATGCTGGGATTAGGGGTAACAGGTCTCGGGAGGCCTGGGAGCCAGAAGGCCCAGCAGGATGGGCACCCCTGCCTGCTGCCCCAGAGAGGGTGACGCGTGAAGATGGGAAGATGAGGATGAAGGTGGAAGGAGACTCCAGGCTTCAGGGAGGCCATCATGTGGACTCTCTGCAGAGAAAAGCTTTAGTCAGCACAGAGCCGGGCAAGAGAGAGGCTGTGGGCTGTGCTGGCCAGACCGTAGGGGTGTGACTGCCCAAGCCGCATCCCTAGAGAACACGTCTTCCTTCCATGCACCCCAGATGCTAAACATGGAGCCACGGGACCTAGTGTTTGCCCCGCTGCATTTTGGTCTTGTTTGGACCCATCTCTTCTGTGTTCCTACTGCCATCTGAGGAGTGGCCATGTCACCCGTGCCACTGTAGTTCATTGTTGTTGTTGTTTTTACAGGGCTCACAGCCATGAGTTAGCCTTGAGCGTCTGTGGAAATTCCGACTTGGACTTTTAAGCATGGGGCCCTTGGAGATGTGCTGAAGGTGCTCTGCATCATGAGATGGGAGTGAGCTCGGTGGCCAGTGGGGGTGTGTTGTGGTCTACATCTAGACGTGTCCCTAAGAAGCTCCTGTTTTGAAAACATGATCCCCAAGGCAGCGAGACCAGAGGTGGGGCTTTCAGCAGTGACAAGGGCTGTCACCTCGTCGGTGGATTGATCTGTCTGGTGGGTTGGTAGTTTGAAGGAAGGGTCACTGGGTGGTCACCCGGGGCAGGTGGGCATGGCTGACTCTGGGCTGGGTCTGACCCAGCCCCTTCCTCGCTCCTTCTCAGCTCCCTCAGCTCACTCCTCCACCGAGACCATCTACCTGCCTCAGGACCAGAGCTTACAACCTGCTGGCCAGGGACTGAACCCCCGACGCTGTGAGCCCAACAGACTTTTCCTCCTCCACGTTGCTCTTGTCAGGTACTTTGGCCACAGCAATGAGCACAGTAGCTGATTTTTTTTTTTTTTAATGAGGTGTCTGTGCATGTCCTCGTTAGGATCTGCCAGGAGGCAGGCATTTAGAAAGGCAAGTGGCAGAACAGTGTGTGTAGAGTGATCCTATTTTAAAATAAATGTGTGTGTGCCAATAAAGAACCGCAGACCACATAGCCGTGTAGGGTGGCTGACCTGCCGAGGAGGACACAGCTGGAGCCCCTGCACCTCCACTCTGTTCTCCAGTGTCGCATGCTTCTTCTCAGCATGTGCCACAGCCTTAGTCACCACAGTGATGATGGGACGTGTGGCAGCCCACTGGGCCTATGCCCGGGAGGGCCAGAAGGAGGGGGCTGCACAGAGACTCACCAGTGGGCCCTCACGACAGCGTCATTCATACCGTGAAAAGTGGAAGCCACCCAAATGCTCCACCATCTGATGACAAAGTGTCGGTTCCTACCACGGTGTAGCCTTCCACCAGAAAGACAGGACACAGTGTGCCGGGCCGCTGGGGCACTGTGAGGACACCCTGCTGAGGGTGAGGAGCCAGGCTCTGGAGCCACATCTTGTACTCATTTACATGAAATTTCTAGAATCGGCAAATCCCTTCCCAGAATAGAGAAATCTGTAGAGACAGAAGGTAGATTCGTGCCAGGCACTGGGGTTTGAGGGGAAATTGGGAGTGACTGCTAATGGGTATAGGGTTTTGGAGGGATGATGACCGCGTTCTGTAATTTGATAGTGGTAAGAGTGCAGAACTGTGATTTCCCTGGAGCCTGCGGAGTGGCATACCCGACAAGGGCACATTTTATGGGGTATGAATGGTAGCTCAGTAAAGAAGTTACATGAGCAAAAAGTTGCAGCATTTAAATAGACCCAGGTGAAGGGAGAGAAGCAACCGGGTGAGCCTGGTCCCTGCTTCTTGGGGCCAGCTGCACCTCCCTCCCAGGGCAGAATGTGTCCCCGTGGGCCCCGACAGGTGCCAGCCCTAGCTCAGTGCAGCATCTTCAAAGAAACCTTCTCTGTGCCAGAGTTCTGAGCAGAGGGTGGAGGAGGGCTCCTGGGTCTTTCTGGAAATGGCTGGGGCTCTACTGGATTACAGGTGGGTGATTCTGCCCAGCCCAGGGCCTCATGGGGACAGGCACCACCCAGTCACGTGCTGGTCCAGGTGCTCTGCCTGGCCCCAGATCCTGGACTCGAGGGGGTGTGTCCCCGGGAAAGGTACGTGCCTTCTGATGCCCGTGTTGGGCACCCTAGGGAGCACCGTGTCCTGGACATGAACACCCCGCTCCTCCGCTGCTGCAATCTGACAGCGTGGCCGCCTCTTCCAGTGGGCGTCCCTTCCCTCCCCACGCAGGAGTGGTCGGGCTGCGGAAGTCGGCAGTGCTCATCCACCGCCCGCCCAGCCTGCTCTTCTGTGTCCTGGGCCTCGGGTGGGCAGGGGCTTTTGCTGGTGGGTTTTACTTTACTTCTCTTGGGCTGCATGGCAGGTCACCAGCCTCACCTCTTGCTTTGCTGTGAGGCCACCCTGTCCTCCTCAGGCCTGTCCCTTCAGCACTCTGTGGTCCCCTTCCACACTCTCGGTGGAGCCTGGAGCCGTGGCTTCCGCTGGCTGGCTGGGGTGCTTGGTGTGCCCCTGCCCTCGGTCTTGACATCTCTGGCTAAGACCAGACGTGCCCCACCAGGCCCACGGCTGCTCCTGCCCATGGACTCGGCCAGTGAGGGCGCAGGGACCAGTGGCTCTTCATTTGCAGGTCCTTGAAGACCAGCCAAGGCCAGGAGCTTGGTGAGTGTTCTCGAGACATGAAGAGAAGCTTTAAAGGCTGCTGTGCCAGGGCTGCTGCTGTGCACAGGTGACCTCAGGGCGCATGGCCTTTCAGTTTGAGGCTGCTTTTCCTCCGGGCCTTTCTCTCTGGCGTTGGTCAGCTGGGTATCTGGCCAATACCCTGCTGCAGCTGCCCCTTCCTCTCCCCTGACTGTGGGAGTGAGAACCCACCCGTGGTCCATTCTCGTGGCTCTCCTTGGCTCTCTGAGAGTGTCCTTCTGACCAGGTGAGAGCCAGCACATGGCAGCATGGCTCCCCGGGCCAAACCCTGCCTCCATAGACCGTGGGACTCACAGGGGTGCCAGTGACGAGGGTCTGAGTGGTGGCCTCAGATGAATGGGGTGTTGGTCTAGAGTGTTTGTTCTTAAAACCTTCAAGAGAGCTGCTTTGCCCTGAGGTTACAAGAAACCTGGGAGATTCCAAGACATGGAAAGCTAAAGGTGAATAAAAAGAAGATCAGGAATCTAATGCTCTTCATTAACCTTAAAGCGATCTAGTTGACGGCGTGGTCGTGAATGGGAATGAAAGACGGCTGAAGATCGTTTGCCATTACATGTGAAATGGGAAAGTCTCGCCAGAACCCCGGTGACAGTGTGTATCCGTCCACACTGTCCCCCAGCAGTGGGGTCCCAGGCAGGGGTGTGCTACCTGGGAAGGGCTGTGCTCCACAGAGACCGGCAAAGCCTTTCTGTGCTGAACTCCTTCTGCCACGGGCTCCACGGAGTGTGGGTGGAGTGGCAGGGTCTGTGGGTCTTGCTCTCCTCCATGTCTTTCCAGCTGGTCCCAGATGACAAGCCAGACAGCAGGGGTGCTGCAGCCTCAGGTAAGACCAGCAGAAGGGAGTGCGGTGAGGAGCCAGGCAAAGAGGCAGTCACTGCAGCAGAGCAGCAGCGTCGAGGGGCGTGGGCACCGCGGAGGGCGTGTTTCCCGATCTTCTGAGCTTCCGTGGGGCTCAGCTTCGTAGTTTCTTATTAGCTTCTGGTGTCTGAAACCTGAAATTTATTTCAAACTTCTGAAAGGAAGCGTCATTGTCTAGATGCGTCTCAGCGGTGCCATAGAAGCTGACTTAGATGGGCCCCTGTAGGTGACTTGGCCCTCTGGGTGTTACAGAGGTCCCCAACCTCCACTCAACCCTTTCCAGTGACAGACAGGTCCCGCAGCGGTGCGTGGTTTTGGGTAGGCACACCACCAACGTGCCGGCTTATCCCGTCAGAAGCACGTGAATCAGGAAGGGCAGGAGGGTGCGTTTTCAAATGCTTGGTGGTTTGGCTGAGCCCTTTACCGTACCCTCAGCCCTTGAAAGCAGCACACATCTGGGAGGTCACGGTTCCTGGGTCAGAAGACCCAGCTTGGGTGAGTGATTTCTCTGCACAAGGTCCCATGAGGGGACAGCCCAGGGTGTGACCAGGGCAGGGGTCCTCACCCAAACCCTCGTGCTTGTTGGCAGAATGCACTTCCTCACAGCTGCAGGGTTCCAGGTTTGCTGCCCTAGGCCTGGAGGAGGGCCCCTGGCTGCTCGGCCTCACCTGGGAGAAGAGCACACGCAGGCAGTCGCCAGCTGACGAAAAGCCAGCTGTGGAGGGGCCCTGATCACAACTGCGAGTCCTGGTGACCTTGTCTTGGGATGACTTCCGCGTCCGGCTAAGCAGGCGAGGCTCAGGGGTGCACACGGGGGAACCTGGGCCTCTTAGCTCTGCAGAGGGTGGTCCTGGGCAGTTATACCGCAGCTCACCCACCTGGTTCTCAGGGTCTCCATCACTGAGAGGCAAAGGTAAGAGGCCCCTCGTGTCAGCTGCTCTGAGCACCCCTGCTCTGCAGAGCATGCTGCCTGCAGTGACAAAGGTCAGCGCATTCCGTTTTGCATGAAGCTGGAGTTCTCCTGGGGATTTTATAGGTACCTTCCTGTGTGCCCCTGGACCCAGGATGTGAGCTGGCTCTTCCCCGGTCACAGGCCATTGTGCTTGATGCCAACTCCCATTCCTTGGAGTGTCTTCTGCTGGCCCCACCCCAGGCCTCCAGCCAGCAGTCTCTGAGCTCAGCTGTTCAGCGTCCTCCAAACTGAACGCAGTATGTAGGTTGGCACGACCCTAGAAGGGGAAGGTCTGGTCTGCCTAACCGGACTCTCCAGCAAGGCTGGGGTGTGTCAGCCCTGCAGCTTGTTATCAGGAGTAACTGGCTAGACCCTCGGGTGTCCCTGAGCTGGACCCTCAGGTGTCCCTGAGCTAGACCCTCAGGAATCACTGAGCTGGACACTCAGGAGTCCCTGAGCTGGACCCTCAGGATTCCCCGAGCTAGACCCTCATGTGTCACTGAGCTAGACCCTCAGGTGTCCCTGAGCTGGACCCTCAGGTGTCACTGAGCTAGACCCTCAGGAGTCACTGAGCTGGACCCTCAGGTGTCCCTGAGCTGGACCCTCAGGAGTCACTGAGCTGGACCCTCAGGTGTCACTGAGCTGGACCCTCAGGAGTCACTGAGCTAGACCCTCAGGAGTCACTGAGCTGGACCCTCAGGTGTCCCTGAGCTGGACCCTCAGGAGTCACTGAGTTAGACCCTCAGGAGTCACTGAGCTGGACCCTCAGGTGTCACTGAGCTGGACCCTCAGGAGTCACTGAGCTGGACCCTCAGGTGTCACTGAGCTGGACCCTCAGGTGTCACTGAGCTGGACCTTCAGGAGTCACTGAGCTAGACCCTCAGGAGTCACTGAGCTGGACCCTCAGGTGTCCCTGAGCTGGACCCTCAGGAGTCACTGAGTTAGACCCTCAGGAGTCACTGAGCTGGACCCTCAGGTGTCACTGAGCTGGACCCTCAGGTGTCACTGAGCTGGACCCTCAGGTGTCACTGAGCTGGACCCTCAGGAGTCACTGAGCTGGACCCTCAGGTGTCCCTGAGCTGGACCCTCAGGAGTCACTGAGCTGGACCCTCAGGTGTCCCTGAGCTGGACCCTCAGGAGTCACTGAGTTAGACCCTCAGGAGTCACTGAGCTGGACCCTCAGGAGTCCCTGAGCTGGACCCTCAGGAGTCCCTGAGCTGGACCCTCAGGAGTCACTGAGCTGGACCCTCAGGAGTCCCTGAGCTGGACCCTCAGGAGTCACTGAGCTGGACCCTCAGGTGTCCCTGAGCTGGACCCTCAGGAGTCACTGAGCTGGACCCTCAGGTGTCACTGAGCTGGACCCTCAGGAGTCACTGAGCTGGACCCTCAGGTGTCACTGAGCTGGACCCTCAGGAGTCACTGAGCTGGACCCTCAGGTATCCCTGAGCTGGACCCTCGGGTGTCCCTGAGCTGGACCCTCGGGTGTCCCTGAGCTGGACCCTCAGGAGTGAGTCTGCAGGCTCCAGGCAGACAGCTGCCAGGCTCTGGGAATGCGATTTCTTCCAGTGCACAGAACGCTCAGGAGTGTGACCTGGTGGTGATGGCTTTCGACCCTGGCCAGCCAATCACAGGGCTCCGGCAGCAGAGGTGGGCCCCCGGGGCTGCAGGGCATGGCGCAGGGGCTTGACTTGGCCAAACCCCGAGAACGCCGGCTGGATTTGGTTCCTGAGGCCTGCAGAGAAGCTCGCTGTTCACCTGGGATCTTCAAGAAGAGGAAGCGGCTTGACAGCAAGGCCGCGCTGGAGTTCTTTCTGGAGGGGCTGGAGCTGAGTGCCGGCGCCGCGAGACCCTTCAGCAGGAGTCTGCCGTCGCCTTACCTTGAGGAATAGTATCACCCGTCCCTGCACAGAGGCAAAAGCTCCCGTTGCTATGGCAATAGCCAATCTGAGGAAGCTGTGACCTAAATCATGACTGAGAAATACAGTGCCTGTCTGTGTCACCGCAGCCACCGCTTCCCGGGAGCAGGCGGGTGGTGCTCACCTGAGGTGAACTCGCTCACCTCGGGAGAGGGCAGCGCGCTCCTCGCCACAGAAACTTCTGGGGAGCTGGTCCTGAAAACTGCTGCTGCAGAAGCAGAGACCCGGAGACCCAGCTTCCCACTCTGCACACCAGGGAGGGTCTGCAGAGGTCCCCTGGGACCCTGGCCTTCTCCCCTGTGGAGTGGGACCCTGACCTTGCCACTGGGGGCTGCAGTTGGAGGTGCTGGACTGTTACCAGAGCTCGCTGTCGGCCCTGTCGGTCTGCTCCTGACGCACACAGTAGACACACACACGTAGACACACTCGGCACACACCGCCCATGACATGCGCCACACATGTATCGCACACCATAGACACACCGCAATGCTATGAACCATACACACAGTGACGTGCATACGCCACAAGCAACAGACCCATTCCACACACACACTAGGCACCCACATATCCATGCGCTCACATGCCATGCCAATCCACACGTCAGGCACGTAGACAATACCCACACACCAGACACATCCATGCCCATGACACAGCTGGACATACACACGTGCACCATGCACACACTACACACAACACACCCCGTTATGCACTCTCCAGTCACACACCATACGCACACCATACCCATGCCTACACGTCACACAGCACACACTGTGCACACACACAGAGTCATTCCCTCTTGGGGAGCTTCAGGGTTGTGAGGATGGTGTGAGGTCCCTCAGTTCTGTCTAAACTCTCATGGGGGCTGGCTGCGGTCACAACCTTCAGCTGAGCTGGAGACGCGGCGTGCAGAGCCCCCTCCCCGGGGCGGTTCCCTCCCCCGCCCACGCCCAGTGACAGGTGCCTCCCTGCTGGCAGCACCCCCTGGGGGTTGGTGGTCACCTGCTTAGGAGCCACCTGACCCCACTGTCTTGTTTTATGGGTCCTGGATCACCTTTCGGCATGAAGAATGTCCCCTCTCCCAGGGCCATGGGCGTGGAAGTCAGGCCGAGGCGAAGGCACTGCCTGGGTTCAGTGGCCCGTGTCCTGCCTGCCTCTGCCCTTCCCTCTGCTCTTCACCCAGACATCCAGGTGTCTGGGGACAACCGAGGACACGCAGGGAACCAGGGCTGTCTGCTGCTGTCAGGGTGTTGACGGAAGTTCTGGGCCTGCGAGAGGCGATGCTAAAATTACTTGCCTCTGGAGGCCACCTGGTCCCTCCGACGTCTGCCAGGAGTCTGGTCAGGACTGCGGCAGCAGCTCGGTGACAGTTCACACTGACAGGACCCGGTGTCCACACCGTGGGACGCGGCAGCCCAGGCAGGGGGAGGTGCCAGGCTGTCAGCCTGAGGTCTGGCGTCGTCTTGGGGACGGGCGCTGCTGCCCAGCACTTGTTGGTGGGCAGGGCTGCGTGTCGTGACCCCCAGGCTGCCCTTGGGACGGCCTGCGGCGAGGCAGGCTGGGGTCCGCCTCTCTCTCTGCCTCCTCACTAGCAGGCGGTGCTGTGGACAGGTCATCACAGGGGAACTTCAGCCCCAGGTATCCTTTTTGTCATTCCCAGAGCAGGATGAGAGTTTCGGGTTTGTGGGGCACCCTCGCTCCTTTGGGTTGGGGCAGGCGCGCTCTCTCCACCACAGAGCGCCTCTGGGCAGCCTCTGCCCAGTGTCCACCCCCCGGAGAGCAGGACAGAGCTCTGTGGGACAGGGGGCTGTCAGCAGTGTGGGTTTCGTCTAGCAGATGGGGAAACAGGGCCACGGGCTGTGGCTGTCCTCCCTCCCCTCTCTGGAGTCTGGCTGTCTCTGCAGTGGCAGGAGCTGTGTCCCCCACCTCAAGCATCCTCCACTGACCCAAGGCCACAGACCCCTGCTGTCCAGGCAACACGCCTTTCACCATGGTCTGCAACGTCCAGATCAGGAACAAGTCGCCAGTGCTGAGGAGCAGACCCACGAGGGGAAGGGGGAGCCTATGGGTATGGGGACAAGGACAATCTGTTTCCACGGGAGTGGGCTCCCTGCTCACAGTGGTCCTGCGTCCTGCGTCCCACCTGGCGAGACGGCTCCACAGTCAGGGCAGGCAGGTCCCTCTGGCATGTGCCCTGCCTTAGTTGTTAAAGGACAATGGAACCCACCGAGGGCACCAGACCTTGAGCCGCGAGGACGACCCCCCTGAGCCCGCTGCAGAGACCCCGGCCTGGTCTCAGCCTCCCTTGGCAAGCACACAGTAGCCCGGCTGCCAACTTCTGTGTGAGGAGACACCTGGACACTTGCCCCTGAAGGCCCAGGGGTTGGGCTGCGTGTCTCGCCCCATGTCCCACGTGTGATGACAGAAGACTCAGGCAAAGGCTTCGCTGCCTCTACCGTGAGGCCCAAGGAAGAAAAACCTCCACCAGAAAGTTGGGAGCCAAGGAAGACAGACGGAGTGTGGGAGGGACACTCACCAGACCACTGTCGTCCACACCACCGTCCACACCACCATCCACCACACCCCTGGGGCCTCGCCACACCCCAGCTGAAGGGCACGCAGGTGGTGCGTCCTAGTCTCTTGGTGCGGTGGCCACAGGGGATGGATGAGTTCTCAGGGCAGTGGTCAGGAGAGTCAGCCAGGTGGCCAGGGGCCCAGCCGCTGAGATGTGGGATCACACTGGGCCAATTGGCAGGTGTGGGGCAGGGCAAGCTGCGAGACCTTGGTGGCTTGTCTGTGAAGTGGGGCGGCAGCAGTCACACACCCAGAGTGTTGTTTGGGGTGAAGATCTCACAGTGTGGGGTGCCCGGGGCCCAGGAGGACCCTGCAGAGCGGGGCTGTGAGGGGCGCTGGCTTGGGCTCTCCCTCCGTTGCCACGGTCAGCGTCAGCACTAGTGTCAGCATCTGCGCTGCGGCTGGCCCCAGCCTCGTGTCCCTGCTGGAGTCCTGGCCCCGCAGAGCAGCTGGAGGCTGCCCCTGCCACGGCAGCTGGCAGAACGCGTTCTGTGTCTGCTGTGACCTGAGTGTGCGCCGTCCGGGAGCCGCGGACCGGACAGGGTCCTGACTGGAGGATCCCGCGCCTCTCACCAGCACCCCACCTGCTGGACACCGGCCCCTCCCACCACGGCCTTCTTCCAGCCCGATGCTCTCCCCAGGGACCCCCCGGCACCCGTGAGACTGGTCAGCGCATCCCTGGGGAGACCCCAGGGTTTCCTCCCCAGGTCCTGCGGCCGACCCCACGTGGGGCTGCTGGAAGACGCCCTGTCCCAGCCACGTCCACCTGCAGGGCTTCCGGCTGTCCGTCCTCCTCTGGGCAAACATGGTCAGGCCTGGGCTCACCTGGGAGCCTGCCCCGTGGGGTCCAGCCCAGCCTCCTGGGGCCACCCTGCCAGCCGTGGGACGCGTCCCCTGCTGAGGGCCCGGGACGGGCGCAGAGCCCCTCCCTTCCCTCTCGGTTCGTTGCTTTGTGGTCGCGAGACGCGGCGCCCACGTGCGGCCCTGGTCGTTGGCATTCTGCTGTGGTCTGTAATCAGCGCGGCTTCGACTTCTCATTACTGCTCTTGAAGGGATTCTTCAGACTCAGCAGAACAGCCGTGTCGCCGCTGCAGCAGCGTCAGATGACAGCCCGCCCGCCCGCCCCAGCCTGCTGAAGGCATTTGCATTCCGGTGCTGGCCAGGCCTGCGTCCTGCCCTGGCTGCCCAGGTCTTCCCCTCACGTGAACCACCAAGGCCCCTGTCTGCACTCGGGGGGCTCGGAGACCAGAGCTCTGGGGGATGCGGAGGTCCCACTGCCTCCGTCCTGCCTCCCAACATGGGCGGTGACCAGAGAGCAGGATTGGGAACAGGGGTGTCCTGTCTGTGGATGTGGAGGAAGCCCACAGCTCCAAAAGGACACCTCACAGTTCAACCCAAAGAACATGAAAAGTGGGGGGCAACATGTGCGTCCCGCCAAGGAGAGGCATCTGGGGTGGCGAGGCGAGGCCAGAGGCTGGGGGACACACAGGCCGCGGGTCCCGTTCTGGTGGTCCCAGAAGCCCGATGGTGAAGGAGTGTGACACGGGAAGGCCAGCCAGGGGCCCGGGGACTAGAGGCGTTGAGGGGCACTGGTCCCTGAAGGAGCACATGAGGGAACAGGGACATGCGCTGACCTGGGCACCCACTCAGGGACCTGGGACACCTCACTGAGGAACCCACAAGGGAAAAGCAGAGACGGCCTTCCGTGTTTTGGCTGATGGAAGCAGACGTCCCGAGGAACAGACGGTCAAGCCGTGTGTCCCATGTCCCCAGTTGAGTCAGTGGGAACGGAGCTCGGTCTCCCCCTCAGGGCATTGTCCCCAGCACCTGCGTGATGGGTGCCTTTCCCAGCTGCGGCCCAGCTCTCTCCTCCTGCCACACTCACGCCTCGGTTCTCAGCGTGGGTCCCCGTCCACAGTGATGTCGGGGAGCGTGGACTCCCTCAGCCAGTTCCTATGGTGGGTTCCCACGACGGGCACCACAGGTGACCTGCAAGGCTGCGTCTGCCCTCGGGTAGATCTGCTAGCCGGGGACAACAGAGAAGACACCTGCCTGTGCTTGCCCCTGGGCCTGCTGGTCCAGCCTGTCCACTGCCCTCCAAGACCAAGGGGAGGCGAGGCGAGAGGGCTCCTGGTGTCCCCAGGGAGGCCGCAGCCAGGCTCTCCCGTGAAGCTGGGTCAACTCTGCTTCGGGGAAGATGCCTGGGAAGCAGGAGGAGGCAGGTCACGGCCGCCTGCTCTCAAAGATGGAATGGATTTGGTGAGAAGCAGATAATGGGAGGTCCCAGGTCGCGCTGGCCATGGAGAGCAGAGCCACAGCGAGTGGACACGCGCCCTCCTGTGCTCACACGGGGTGAAGTCCTGCAACGCAGTTGCTGGGCCAAGGGGTGAAGACCCTGAGTGTGCACAGCTGCCAGGTTTCCTGCAGACCTCGGCCCTCGCACCTCCATGGGGCACAGCCTGTCCCCAGCTCTTGCCCACGGAGTCCAGCCCAGGAACTTGGTCTTTGTGCTGTTCCTGGGCTTTTAAGGACCCCTGCTTTGCATTCTTAATTGTTCCTTCCCCTATTCTTAGTGCTCCTTTTACATGCATTAGAACTCTGTGGATTTTTTTCTGTGAATTGCATGTTTATAAAAATCGACCTTTTAATGTTGTATTATCGTATTTTTCTTATTGATTTGTTAAAACTCTTCATAGTTCAAAGTTCTCTCTTTTCCTGTAGTCTGTCCAGAAAGTATTTTCTATTTTCTTAGTTTGCATTGACCTTTTTACTATATTTATAACACTTTCCCTTATACAGACGATGTTTATATATTTGGTGAGTGAAACATCAATTTTTATGACTTCTGAGTTTGTATCATACTTAAAAAGGCCTTTCACATTCTAAAATTTAAAAAAATAACCCCTATTTTTTCCTTGCTTTGTGCTATACTATTTGTTTGACTTAAATTTAGTTAGTGGTATTTTTATTTTTCATCCACAATATTTGGATGCACTTTTGGGGATGCTCTGCTAGTTTGATCTGTGTGTATAACGTAGAATGATCAAATCAGTGTGATTAGCATTTCCATCTCCTCAAAGCTTCTGTGTGTTGGGAACCGGAGCTCTTCTAGTTCTTTAGAAATGTATCCTACCTCATTGCAGACCATGTGCCAGAGAACACCAGGGTAATCTCATAACACTGCTACGGTTTGAATTCACGTTTGCTCAGGAAGAAAGCCGGGCTGTGCCTGTCCTCTCCAGGGGGCGTCCCAGCTGACCCACTCCTCCAGGGAGAGCAGCCATCTCTTCCCGGGTGCTCCTGGATTTCCCCCGAGTTCACAGAGCATCTCTCTATGTGTGGCCCCCAGCTGGCCTTTCCATTCTGTTGCTGACACAGTGGCCTGTGTGTGCCCCAGGGTGACAGCTGTGGCTCCGTGGTGGGCTGCAGCTTCCGGGGACTAGTCCCACACATTCCTCTTCCACAGCACTGTCCTGGTCTCTCTTTCTTTTTTTAACAGGGTTTTTTTCATTTTTCAAAAAAATATGGACAGAATCTGCCTACCATTTTTCTGCCCGTCTTTTGACTTTCAGATTTTCAGATTTGCTTTCTATTTCCTGGACATTATATGGCTTCCAAGGTGTGGCATTAACCTGGCCGCTTCCTTTCCATACAGGCATCGGTTGCCTATGTATTTCTTACGGACAGGTGTTTGGCTCCGAAGCTGCCCCGTGCTGCTCCTTGCTGTGGTCTGAGTGCTGTGTCCTGCCCCTTTCCCACGTTGAACTCTGATCCCGCATACGTGGGCTGCCCGTGGGCCTGGGCGGAGGCTAGGTAGCCAGGGCAGAGAGCTGCAGCGGAACTCCTCGCGTGCTTCCTCTTCCTCTTCCCCCATCTTCTTCTAGCCCTCCCAGCCCCCACTCATCCTCCACCGAGCCAGGGAACGTGCTCTTGCTCACGAAGCTCCCAGCCATCGGTGGACTCCGGCTCTGGTGACGTAGTGACCAGCAGCATTTGACCTGGGTACTCACTGCCTCCTGGAAACTTAGGTTCTGGTTTCTTTGGCCCAGAGTCTGTCTGTCTGGATCTAGAACTCCGGCGCTGGCTCTTCCTTCTGAGTGTCCCTTGACGGTTGGTGTCCATCTGGTCCCTCACAATTGTCTTGTCCCCGGGCTCGTCTCCTGCCCCGTCTCTTCTGCGTGCCTTGGGCTGTGGCTGAGTCCCTGGGTGCTGAAGATGAGCAGGTCATGTTCTGTCCTGGAGCCTGGGGCCACGTGTCGTCATGGAGGTGCCTGGGGGCACGGTGACCTTGAGAGACCTGATCCCCACTCTCCCTCCCCCCTCTTCCTTCTGCCGTCATCCCATCAGACAGTGGGGCTGAGGGGTGGAAGGCTGTGTCCCACAACAGGGACCACACTGGGCGAGGCCTGCGCGATGGGCCGTTCTGGGGCTGGACCCAGGCAAGGGAGAGTGCAGGGGTCTCCTTCCCGGTACTGGCACCAACCCTCAGGAGTAGTTTGTCGTCCATCTTCCATACTTCACTGCTGACCCCTGACCCTCTCCTGCTGCCCTGCCTGCAGAGTGCCGTGGGTCTGCCCTGCCACACACTCACAAGCATGGTCTGGTGGCCCTGAGTCTGGGTCCTGTGCAGGCTGGGTCGTGATGTCATTTATTTGTTTTTATGCTGGGGATTGAACTCAGGGGCCCTTGACCACTGAGCCACATCGCCAGCCCTATCTTGTATTTTATTAGAGGCAGGGTCTCACTGAGTTGCTTAGTGCCTCACTTTTGCTGAGACTGGCTTGGAACTCTTGGTCCTCCTGCCTCAGCCTCCCGAGCCCCTGGGATGACAGGTGTGCACCACCGCGCCTGGCTGTACGTGAAGCTTCTGTTGTCTTTTCATGGCAACTCACTGTCTCGAGGGTGAGCTCACATTTAGAGAAACTTTATCTGTGGAGATTTTCTAAGGCCTGGTTTGCGGTCAGGTCCTGCTGGAGAGGATTTCTCTTTGCTCCTGGCAATGCGCAGCTGTCCCACTGAGCCCCTGGCCCCACAGAGAGAGATTCTGTGGACCCCAGGTAAAGTGTCTTCCTACCCAACAATCACCTCCCCACACCCACGGGAGGACGGCTTTCGGTTTTTATAGCTCAAAAGAGATACTTCCCCCCTTCCCAAGACGGAAAGCGTCCAGTCTCTTGGGAGATGTCTTTCCTACCTACTTCTTCATCTCAAGCCCTTGGTGAGGGCAGTCGGGGCTTGCAGAGGGAGCCCCTAATCCTGCCCTTGGCCTCTCCCTGGGCTTTGGTCCTCATTTCCTCCCCTTAGAGGCTAGGCGAGCCCAATTCCCTCACAGCAGAGCTGGCTTCTCTTATTCTTACTTCTCTGTCCACCAAGACCTGGTGTCCGCTGGCCCCAGCAGTGAGCCTTCCTGGGCTCGTTCCTCTGCGGGCTGCCGTGGCCTCCCTGGACCATGCTGTGCACACCCGGGTCCTGCAGCCGGGTCTGTCCTCTCATTTCTAATTCCACAGTAACTTGTCCCTTGAGCTGGATGGTGTCTCCTGCCTCATCCTGGGTCCCGTGTCACCTGGGAGCAGAACATCATCCTCCACAAGTGACTCCCGAGGTCAGCCTGAGGCCCCTGCTCCTCAGTGACGGCGAGGCCTGGGCCAATCAGAGTGTGGCTGTAGCACCTCAGCGTCCATGTGGGGCTCTGAAAGCACAACGGGCACCTTGGGAACACCCCCCGCGTGTCCCCAGAGCAGGACACCTCTGTGTGACCATCCTTTGCTACAGAAGCCAGCAGAAGAGGAAGGTGGCCGTCCACTTCCACAGCCTGGAGGAAGCCAAGAAAGAAAAGGAATCCATCATGGATCTTGAGAGTCGAGGAAAAAGAGAACAAAGCTTGAGCTGTGCCGTGTGACACCGTGTGTGCGTGTGCTTCCGGGCCTCTGCCTGCCTTGGCAGGGCCCACTGCACACGTCTGCTGCCGTAGGCTTCGAAGGACGGCTCCGCTAGACTACTGTGCAGAGGGCCTGGCGCCTGGGGTCCCCAAGTGTGGACACCTGGAAGTGAGCAGGCAGAACCTCCCTCGTGTGGTCATTTTTGTGATGTCCTTAAGCCAAGGTCTCTGACATGTGCAGGGACAGGCTGGAGTGCCTGATGTGCCCATAGGAAATACGTGGGCCCCCCACCCCCCCACCCAGGGCTTCCCTGCTCTGCACATGGTCACCTGGAGCAGAAGAGCCCGCAACAGAACCCGGGTTAGGAAAAGGAGTCACTTTCCACAGTCTGCAGGCGGGTCCCCAGGGGTGTGGGAGGCAGGAGGGGTCCTGGGGGGTCTGTGAGGCAGGCGGGTCCCCAGGGGTGTGGGAGGCAGGTGGGGTCCTGGGGGGTCTGTGAGGCAGGCAGGGTCCCGGGGGGTCTGGGAGGCAGGTGGGGTCCCCGACCCCATCACCTACGCCCCGTCTTGCTGCATCCTCGACAAGGCTCTGCTTTCTAACGGAGGCGCGGTGCCTTCGTCGCGCCCCTTACTGACTGGTGTCTTCCTGAGGTCCACTGTGAGCGTGGGTCAGAAGCCCTAGGCAGACACGGTCAGTCTGAGCCGGTCTCCTTTCCTTGATGCTGGTGGTTCAGGTACCTCAGGTGGGAAACGGGGGGTTCCCAGACTCGGACTTGCGAGGTGCCGTCTACAGATGGTGTGGCTGTGAGTGTAAGTGCAGACAGCGGCCAGTTTCCATAGGTGTCCTCTGAGGCCACGTGAAAGACGGAGCCCACTGATGATCTCTGAATCATGACTCTCGGGCCTGGAAGTCTCTCCTTCTGAGAATAGTGATGCTGGCAAAGTGGACGCGGTATGGTCCCAGGTTTCCTCGGCTCGCGGGCTGGGCAGCAGTCTCCAAGTACACAGCAAGTGGACACTAACTTCATGCTGCGAGCCTGGTGTCTGTCCTTTCCCGGTCCCTGTGGGCCAGGGGTCAGGTGTGGCCTGGCTGGTTCAGGGTTGGGGCCTCCCAGGGCACTGTCCAGGGTCTCTGGACTGCCATCTCATGTCCAGGCTCAGCTGGGGAAGGGTCTCCTTACAGGTGCACTCAAGTTGCTGATGGCCTCAGATGCTGCCTGGCTAGTGCCGAGCGACCGTGGCTCCTCTCCCTGGGCTTCTCCAATATGGCGTGAGCCAGTGCAGGGGGAGCGCCACCAGCGTGCCAGTTGGTCTGCCGGGACCCAACCACAGCAGTGGCATCCCACGGTTTTGCTGCTTTATTTGTTGGGAGCCGGTCACTAGAGGCAGCCCTTCCTTGCCCAAAAGGAGAGTCCACAGAGCTGGGTAGCTGAGGACCCTCTCTGAAGGCTGCTGGTCAGGAAGGCCTGGTGCATTTCACCTCAGAGGAGGGCAGAACCCCGGGGCCTGCTCTCAGGGGTGTGCCCCCGTCCTGGTCAGGGAAGGGCACTACTCCGGGTCTGCTCTGGGGGCCTGGCAGGAGGGTGTAGCCGAGGGTTGTCTGGCCAGCCTCTGTGGGCCCCAGAGCAGGGTGGGAGGCTGCAGGAAGCCAGGGCAGGGAGCCCTCGGGAATGCCCGGGAATGTGTGGTCACCTCCAGAGACAGGCTCCAAATGCTGAGACAGAGGCCGTGGGCGTTGGCCCATGGTGGGGTGGTGTGTGCGCAGTGATCCTGTGAAGTCCTGTATCTTTAATTATCCAGTCCGCAGAAACTCTTAGGATGGATGATTAGGTGGGAGATAATGACGACTCTGGGGGCAAACCTGCCATTTGCCCTGGAAATCACTGGCTAGAGGCTGCCTGAGTGCGCCTGCTTGCTGCAGGGTTGGCCTCCTCGCCCTCCGAGCTGGGAACCCCCTGGCCCTCAGACACCCAGGTCTCCTCCGTCTGCTGGTCAGAGCATCACCGGGTGCTCTGCGCTGGCCGGCCCTGGGGAGGGGGACCTGTGGCCCAAGCTGACACTGTCGCTGCCCAGCTGATGGGCAGCAGTGTCCCAGCACATAATGAGGGTGGGCACCTTGTCACTGTAGCAAGCTGAGCGAGCCAGCAGGCAGAGGTCAGGGGCTGGCAGGCAGCGCCCTTCCCCACAGCCAGCAAGCACCGCAAGTAAACCCTGCACTGACCATGGCCACTTCAGACCTCAGGAGTGAGGGCTACCCTGTGTGACGCTCAGCCTAGCATGTCACCCAGTAGGACCGCTGTGCAGGGGAGAAGGAGAGAGAGGGAGAGAGAGGGGGAGGGGGAGAGAGGGGTGGAGAGAGAAGGAGGAGAGAGAGGGGGACAGAGAGAGGGAGAAAGGGGGAGAGAGGAATGGAGAGAGAGGGACAGAGGGATGGAGAGAGGGGGAGAGGGATGGAGAGAGAAGGGGAGGGAGAGAGAGAAGGAAAGAGGGGGAGGGAGAGAGAGAAGGGGAGGGAGAAAGAGAAAAAAGAGGGGGATGGAGGAGAGAGAAAGAGAGGTGGAGAGAGAGGGATGGAGAGAGAAGGAGAAAGGGAGGGAAAGGGGAGAGAGGTGGAGAGAGGGGGAGAGAGAGAGGGAGAGAGAGAGGGAGAGAGAGAGGGAGAGAGAGAGAAGGAGATGGGGAGGGAAAGAGAGGGGAGAGAAAGAGAGGTTGATAGAGAGGGAGAGAGGGATGGAGAGAGAGGGAGAGAGAGAAGGAGAGGGGAGAGAGACAGAAGGAGCAGGGGAGGGAGGGGAGAGAGAGAGAGGGAGGAGTGGTTTCAGGCTCCCCCTTGGCAGTTCTGGGGCGTCCATCCAGGCTGGGGGAGGCGACACTGGTCTTGAGTGGGGCAGGTTGAGCCTGCTGGTCCCCAGCCACCCGTGAATGCTGGGCAGGACAGGAGGCATGTGCTTCATGGAGGAGAAGGGCTCATGTCATGGAGGGTGTCTGAGGATGCACCACGGTGCCCAGGCGGCTCTTCCTTGGGGTGAATGTGGGCGAGGTGTCCTCATCCAGGTAGGTGAGTCTCCAGCGCTGCCGTGACCACGCGCCCCAGCCTGGGAGGCTCTCTGGGTCCTGAGGCCAGAAGTGTGAGATGGAGGTACCCAGGGCTGGTTCCTCCTAGGCCCCTCTCCTTGTCCTCACGATTGTCACTCTGCGTGGCTGGGTCCAACCTCCTCTCAATAAGGCCCTGGTCCCAGTGGATCAGGGCCCCACCCAAGTGACCTGCTTTATCAGGGAGTTGGGATTCCAGCAGGGGGATCTGGTACAGAGGGGTCCACTCTGACCTCGGCGCCAGCTGTTTTCAAGACAGGTGGACTTTTACTGGTGAGGTGGGAGGCCAGAGAGCAGGACAGGGCGCCCACAGGACACTTGGGCACAGGTGAGCCAGGCTGCCCTGCCCAGACCCACTCCACCTTGAGGAGGTCCACACTGGGCCCCTGGTAAGGAAGGAAGGTTATTTTTGGCAACCGAGGCATCTTTCAGAGGAAAGCCATAATAAATAGGCTCAGCACGGGTTGATGCCACTTATAAGAAGATACTAAAACAAAAATTAAAGGTAAAGCATCTATTATATCCACATGTAATCTCTGCCGCGCAGACTAATGACAGTCTTTAAACCTGTCATTTTTAGGCCAGAGTCAATACCAACATTCAGGAGGGACAGTGATCAATCCAGGTGTTTCCTTGGGCAGGTGGATCTCAGCAGGATGGGCCAAGTGTCCCAGGTTGTTGAGAAAAGGCACCGACAGTGGGGCTCGGCTTGCTGGGAGCTGCGGGTCAAGGGGCTCTCAGGGACTGGTGCCCGGCCCTCGGTCACCTGCGCACTCACGGGTTTCGTTTTTAACACGTGGGTGTGGGAGCAGCGCGGCTCCAAGGCCGCGAGTGCCTCTGGAGAGCGTGAGAATGCAGACGGGCCCAGGGCCCTCTCTGGCCCCCAGCCGGGGGCACTGTCCCCTCCTGATGGAGGCCGGGGGCTGTGTGGCGAGCCCGGTTGTGACACACTACGGTGTGTGCTGTGTGGGCTGTGCGGTGCCGTGTGCCCCGTGCACGTGTCCTGGTGCGTCACGGCACTCGCGCACACACACACACACACACACACACACACACACACACACACGGAAGCCTGGTGCGTCTGGATCCCAGGGTTCTTGGCCTCGCTTCTCCTGCGGTTGAAATTGCCGAGAGGGAAGTGTCGAAGCTCTGATCCCAGGAGCCACTCCCAGGGCACGCATGGCTGTCTGTGGTGTCAGTCTTCCTCTGCGACAGGAGCGGAGTGGCTCCCTTTCCCCCTCTCTGCAGCTGCCACCACCTCTCCTAATGCTGCCCGTGTCCCCGAAAAGGCTGAGACCAGAAGACCCGGGACCCAGCCAGGCACTGCCTCCCCACCACGAGCCACTCCCCCCGGACTCTGGGCTGCAGAGCTCTGCGAGGGGAGGGTGGACGGGACACCCGGAGAGGGCGGCGGGTCTGCAGAAGGGAGAGAGTGGAGGTGGGCAGGCCAGGAAGGTCGCCCTGGAGACAGAGGACAGGGCCAGGAGGGTTCTGGGAGCCCTGCTGAGCAGCAGCGAGGCCCTGAGATTCTCCTGGGCTTCCGTCCAGTCACCTGGTGCCACCTCAGAAAACCCAGGCTTCCCTGAGTCCCAGTCCCCAGCTGGAGCTGGGATGTCAAATGTCCCCTGAGGTGAGTTCCCTCGCTCTGGAAGCAGCCTGTGGCTCTGTCCCTGCTCCTCAGGCCCAGCGCAGAGAAACAGGGTGTCGCAGACCCCGAGCTCCGTGCCCGGGGCTTCCTCAGCCCCTGCCTGGTGACCGTCAGGAGTAGCCTGAGCCCCGCGGTGGCTGTGAGCACCCTCAGCTCAGGGCGGGGGGAGTTGTGGGTCCTCTGCTCCATGGAGGGGGAAACAGGACGTGTCCACAGCGGTCACCTTAGGAGGAAATTGTTGAAAATGACATCAAAACCAGCTTCTCAGGAGAGAGCCCGCCATGGGCGGCTGCTGCTGTCCCTGGAACTCGCCAGCCCAAGACCGTCTGGGGGCTGCTAGGGAGGCCAGGGCTCTGGGGCCACTGGGCTCCACTGAGCCGATGGACGGGCCAAGACCAAGGGTCAGAGCCAACGGGACCAAGGAAGGAGAGCGGCAGAGCTGGCGGGCTGCATCCACACAGGGGGGACTCCTGGAGAGGACCCTGTTCCCAGGGCTCCCCATGGGCAGGAAGAAGCCCCAGGCCCAGCAAGGCCCCTGGACCCTCCTGAGGGGCCTCCCTGCTCTGTGCAGACTGTGGGTGACAGGAGGCTCCCTTCAGGGCTCTTCGTGGGCTGGGCTGGAGGACATAGGACCCCCCAACAAGTCCCCATTTGCTGCTGTAGATGGCCACCAAGGTGCTGTCAGAGGGAACTTGAAACGAGTCAGTGACTCAAAAGCCCTGGGCGCTGGGCAGACGCAGCTCCACCGAGAGACTTAGTTGTGCGTGGGCTTGGGGACACACAGCAAGTCCGTGTCCAGGGCTGGACCCAGTCTCAGGCAGGATGGCACAGGGGCGTCAGCAAGCCTTGCCCAGCACATGGCTGCTCAGATTTGAGGAGAAAAGAGAAAGAAGCAGATGAAATTATAAAATCAGATACTTGTGACTTGCGACAAGACCCTGCCTTTGAATACTTAGCTGGACTTGAAGAATATTTATCAAATGTGTAAATGATAGAAAATTAACATGTCGCATATCTGATCCAGCCTCAAAAGACCGCGAGAGCCGTAAAGACTGCCAAGTCGACATGCACAAATTCTCCTTTAAGCAGTTTATACTCGGAGAAAGATCGGAGATGCATGAAATGATTGTAAAGCAGGCTTTCAGCGCAGATCGATAAATCTATGGAAGAACAGAAACAGAATAATATCTGCTCTTTTAAATGACATGGAGAATTTCCATAATCCGTTATTGAGTAGCGCACCATAGTGGGTCGTAGCGAAGTGGTCACAGGTTTACGCTGATGCTCGAGAGAGAAAGAGAAGATCTCCAGCTCGCCACGGAACCCAGGGGTTGCTGCTGGGGGAGCCCTGCTGGCCGCACTTCTCTCCATCTTAAAACTTTCTCATGAGAAACAGAGAAAAACGATTCAAATATCTCGGAATTCTGTAACAAGGACTGAGTGGTGGCAAGAAGAAAGGGAACATGATTTCATACCGCATTCTGCAGCTGGGTCAAGAAATTAGCTCTGTACACATACACCCCCACACACCCACACACACACACACCCCAGAGGAAAACAGTTTTGAAGATTATTTGCAAGAGATTTTGTTCTAACTGACTGTGGCCTCGAAAATGAGTTGACGGGGAGACAGAAGTTCCTCTGGGGGAGTTCTGACAGCCTCTTCTCTGCTCTTCCTTGTGTAGACCGAGGTGGTTCAGGACACTAGTGCAGGTTTGCATCGGCTCTGGTCATCGCGTCTCAGAGAAGCGCCGGCGGCTGGACCGTGCTGACGGAGAAAGGCCAGGAGGTGACAGGTCTGCAGACCACACTGTGGCCGACGGCACCATCGAGATTCGCCGAGGAGCCAAGGTGCCTTCCTGCGTTGAAGACTGTCTGTCCTCTGTCCTCGGGTGAGGACCAGGCTTCCGCAGGGCTCTTGGGGGAGGCACAGAAACCAGGAAGGAGTGCTCCGTGGAGGCCATGCTGGTCAGCGTGAGGACTGGCCTGGGCGGGGCTGCCTGGGGGCATTCAGAGGCAGCTGGCCCAACCCGCCCGGAGAGGGGCTTGGATTTTCTCCAAGAGGGTGGGATGATTTCGTGTGCCCGCTCCCCAGGTGGCTGGGTGTCCAGACCAGTGTCCTCACCACCTGGGCCTCATCAGTGGTTGGTTCCAGGGTCCCAGCCTCGGCTCCACCAGGGGCAGTGGAACAGGGCAGACCGGGCCTAGGAGGAGAGAAGTCAGGAAGTCAGCAGGTTCCGCAATCAGGTCCTCACCACCCCCGCCAGCCACCGCTGCGAAAGGGCCACGTGGAATGACGGCATTCGGTTCCAACAGAAGCCAGGTTTTATAGTGAGTGGCCAACAAGAGGTGATTCAGGAAAGACGTGAAACTAATAACATGAAAATACATGGTCTTCCAGTTAACAAAACGTGTTATGATTATGATCATAGGCTCATTTTTGAATAATTAAGTGTTGATTATGTCCTGATCTTTCTCCCAAAGTTGTACGGTAGCAGGAGACAGTATCCTGTTCCATATTTGAATTTCATAACACATCAAAAGAGGCTGGTTTTTAATAGAAAGGAGAAATCAAGAGCAGCACCCATGTTCCCTGCAGGCTCCTGAGAACGTCAGATCCAAATCAGACCCTTCTGGGGTCTCCTTTCCTTGGGTGTGTTCAGGTTCTTGCCGGCGGGTCCTGGGAGTGTCCACTGGTCTTCACATGCATGTCCAGGGCATGTGGTCCTCCTACAGCCCTCTTGCTGGCCAACACGGCCGTTTTGTGTCACATTTTTGAGGCCCCCCTGGAGTGACCTATATGGCATTTGCCCTGTCTCTGGATAATCGCAACATCAAACCTCACTGACCCACCAGCTGACCCCATGGGCAGCACCCTGGAGACTGACCTGTGTGTCACTTCACTAGAGAGCCTTAACCCTTGGGTGAGTCCCCCTTCTGTCTGGCACCTTGTAATGGAGGAGCTTGGCTTCTGGGCAGCGGGCAAGCAGGATGGCCCCTTCCTCACGTGATGCCTCTGCCCACAGGAGAGACGTCCAGGGGACTCGGGCAGCCCAAAGCCTCGTATGAAGGAGCTCTGCTGTGACCCTGGGGGTGGCACAGACAGGGTCCAGCCTGCACTTCTGTATTGAGACCAGACGGGCTCCAGAGTGGGAGAGGCTGGGAGCTTGGGAGGAGGCGCAGGCTCCTGGGGGCATTATGCAACAGACCCGAGGAGCTGGGTGCAGTCCCCTAGAATCGAGCCGGGACGACTTCTGCAGAGAGACATGAATATTCACAGAGAGAATAAATAAAGGCTAAAAATAGCCTCGTGTCAGTTCAGGACAGGATTCGCACACCAAATGAGAGAGGGAAGTGTTTGGTGCTGGGAACGCCTTGGGTGGGAGGCTGGGTCTGGGGTAAGGACGGTGGGTCTGACTCGGCTGCCTTCGAGGACACCCGATGAGAGGCCTGGTGGTTCCTGCCCATGTGGCTGGCGGGGTGCGTCCGGGTCCGGGGCCTCTGTTCCTGACCTGGTTCCTTCCCCACCATGTGAGCTCCCATGGCCACAGAGACTAAGGCCAGGCATTGTATCATGACGGGGACCCGGAGACACCCAGGAGAGCCCTGAAAACCACCAGGTGACCTCAAACGGACTCTGTGCAGAAGGTGCCACCGTGGGGGGGGGGCTCTCCAGAGTTGATGGCCGCGGTCCGCACACCCAGGCTCCAGCAGGGGAGCATCCCGCACCCGGGTCCCCGGGGCCTTAGTGTGAGTGCTGAGCAGTGCCGTGGGCTGCTGTGGACCGTCTGGGAGATGGGCCGAGAGAGAAAGCCCAGGGGCGTCTCGCCACAGAGGGCTTCCTCACTGAGAAGGGACAGCGACTCCAGGGGTGACACCAGCAGAGGACCAGGCCCCAGGATCCAGCTTCCCCAAAGAGACGGGGAGGCCCCTGAGGTGTGCTGGGCTGGGACCCGCCAGCTGCAGTTCAGAGAAAACAAACTGGAAAACCGAGGTCCGCCCTGGGAGGGGGTCGTAGTGTCCTTGGAAGCGGGAGGGGGCTGCGTGGACCACTTGCTGGATTCGGTGACGCCAGCCCCCTTGTCATGGCTCTGCCCAGCAGCAGGAAGGTCACCAGCCAGATCCCTGCAGGCTGGACAGCCACCGCCCCCAGCAGCTGCAGCAGAGCCTGGTGGCACCCAACATGCCTGAGGGTCAGAGGGGCCGGACAGTGTTGGGGCCACACCAGGCCTGCGCAGGAAGACACTGTGGGCTGTCGTAGCTAGAGAGAGACTCTGTGGTCCCAGAGAGACTCGGTGCCTCGGGCAGCAGTGCAACCCCTATACCTAGGTTTCCTAAGGTGTCTGGGGTCCACCGTCGTGTGTTCCCTGGGAAGTGCCTTTGTGGTAAAGCAAGCCACCTCTGGCTGCCCCCCCTCTCCTCACACAGTTCCCTTTGCCATGTCACAGTGTGGCACAAGCCTCGCCAGATGCTGAGCACTCGCCAGGACTGAGCCCTTGGACTTCCCAGCCTCCAGGGCCATCATCTCAAGAAACCTCCATTCTTTATAAATGACCTGGTCTTATGTATTTTGTTACAGCCACAGAAAGCAGATTAAGACAGTAGATACTTACAAGCATTTACAATCAGGGCACAGACAAAACTATTAATCAATGTGTCTAAAATCCTGCAGTAAATTAGCTTCAGATTCAAGCACAGATTTGGGGTTTTCTTGTCTTCCTTAACACCTCTCCTCTGTCCCAGGTGAATCATTCTTGAAAGCAAGGTTCAGCTGAACTTTACTCAGAAAATACCTTTGATTTCTGAAAGAAGTATGTTCCAAGATCTTCCAGATTGGGGCTGATTCCATGACCATGGCTTGTCTAAAATGAAGAAGACTGTCAGGCGGAACCTGAGAGGCAGGTCCCTACACCTGGGTTTCCTAGGGTGTCTGGGATCCAGTGTTTTCTTCACCCACCCCTGCTCCTCAGTGACCCTCTTCAGTAGCTGGACGAGGACCTTGTTCTCCTTCTCCAACCTCTCTTGAAATCAGCTCCTGGCCACTCTCACGTGGCCAGCCCCAGGTGGGGAGGAGAGTGGCTCACCCTGCCACACCCAGCCTGCAGTGCCCTGGAATGCTCCTCGAGGTGCCGATGATCCCGCACCATCCCCTCAGGCCCCACCAGCTCTGGCCTGGGCCTGCGGTGCTGGACGGGGTGCAGGTGTGCACGGGGCCCTGGACACCATAAGGCTGAGCTTCCAAGGCAGCCGGGGCTCAGTGTGTGTCAGGCAGAAAACTGGGAAAGGAGAATGTTAGCTTTCAGGTCAACTTTGGAAGTCGCAGATCACTTTTTACACCACTGAAAATTAACGGGTGAGCTGAATTCCAGATGGGACAGTTTTCTGAGTTGTCCGCATCTTCTGCGATGACATTTTAGAATAGCAGATGTCCCTTGGGTGCTCAGGGAGGACGCTGTGGTCTTACATGGAGCTCCCCAGATGACCAATGGCAGAAGACCGGATGGGCTGTCGTAGCTACCTCGTCCAGAAAGACGCTGGGTGACTCGGCACCCAGATCAACTCACCTTCTCCCTCGTGCTTTGAATTCAGAGAGAGAAGTCCATCAAAGCTGAAAGCTCTTAGAGTCCCTCAGGGGAGAGGTGGGCTCTGGGGCAGTGTAGCCAGCGGGTCAGTGCTTGGCTCCGGTTTGGTGTGACGCAGGTTCTCAGTTGACTCGGCAGATTATCCTGCATAAAGCTCCAGGTCGGGGCGACAGTAGAATCAACCCAACGCAGGCCATAAGTCCTGCCCAGTGTGTTGCAGATTTCCTTATTTCTCAAGTCGGGCCTTAGAAAACCCAGTTCAGGCCAGCAGGTGGAATGGGGAGAGCCCCTGAACCCAGCGGCAGCTAGCTGAGCGCCTGGCAGCCAGCTGAGCGGCAGCAGGGTGGCAGGGGGAGTGCGGCTGGAGTGAGGCTGGAGGAGAGTTTCTGCAGACGGAGTCAGAATCGTGCAGGGCAGGTTGCTGCCGGCTCTGAGCAGTCCTCGGTTTCCCTGCCATCTGCCACGGTGGTCACCAAGGCACACAGCGGGTTACTGAAAGACGGCAGGCAGTACGGGTGAGGATCACAGCCTGGATGGCTGTCATTACGTCCAGAGGTCTCGGCTGGTGGGGCTGGGGGATGGGCTTCCTAAAACCCTTAGTGGCAGAGAAATTTGGTGCATGACCCAGTTGACTGAGGCTGGAATTGATTATCGCAGGGTGATCAGCAAATGCTAAATCATTAATGATTTTGCTCATCACTTTCCACACAAGGAGGGTTGGTGTATCGATGCAGCCTGCCGTGAGGAGGGGTCCGTGTGCCACCGACTCACACCGCAATCCAGAGGAGCACGGGAAACGTGGGGGAGTCCCCGTCTCTCTGTCTTCTTTTGGTTATTTGGTTAAGTGCTACTCCTCCTGTCTCAGCTCCTAGGAAACCTTTTCCTGGGACATTGAGTGCTCTTCTGGTAGAGGATCAAAGAACTAGTTGGCATCTGTGAATAAAGGGTTGATCTTGGACTCTTAGGAGTCATGCCTACCATCACAGTGTCCCCTCATCCAGGAGGGTCACCCAATGCCCTGGTGACACCTGGAACTGTGGACAGTACCCAACCCCATGGGTACTGTGTTCCCTGTACGTGGTACCTGTGACAGAGTCAACCTGTAAACCAGGCAAGTGAGAGGGGACAGCCGTACCACTAATAAAGCAGAACCCGGGTACCGACATGCTGTCATCTCCCCCTCTCCCCAAATACCGTGCTGTACCGTGCCCACCCTTCCTCTTCCAGTGACCATGTGAGATGATTCAGGGTGTGATGAGAGCAGAGGGTGGGAGGGGTAGGCACCGTGACGCGACCTCAGGCTGCTGTGACCTTCGCAGCTGTCAGGAGAATCGGCCAACCAAGCCAGTTTGGGTGCACCGCAGGGAGGGACACTGCGGCAGGTGACGCGGTGCAGAGGACACCTGCAAACCGTGCTCACTGGGAGCTGGAGGGGACGCACGGACTGCGGGAGGACACATGGACCGTGGGAGGACTCTCGGGCGGCTAGGCACAGCACCGCCATGGCGGGTGTGTCACTGGTGTCTGAACCACCGGTCTGAGTCTGAGCAAGCGTGTAGCTCAGCCACGTGGCTGTGAAAACAGCATGCACACGCCAGCCACACCAAGGCCGGAGCCCAGGCTGCCGCCAAGCAGAGGGCTGCAGGGGAAGCTGCCCTGGGGCTCCAGGCGGAGCAGAGGGACAGTGGCCTCCACCCACCTTTAATGACCTGGTCCGGTTATTGACAGTGGCCAGGATCGTGGAGGAAGGGCCTCCTGCCTCCTGTCTTGGGTGAGCATAGGTGGACCAGGCTCATGAAAGAGCAAAAGAAGACACCTCGGGGTGCGTGGGAGGGCACTACTCCGAGAGTCTGTCGAGTCTTGCTGGGTAACATTCCCTGAGCAAAGTTAATGCGCTGCATTTGGAGCAGCCTGCATTACCAGGGGTTCAACTGTGAGCCAAATATTCAAATTCCTGAGAGTTTGTATGTTTTTTATGACATTTTGGAATTCAAGATTTCCTAATGTTAAATGCTACTCATTCAAACTCCAACTCAAATTTTGCTTCTTTATAGAGATTAGGCCATTAATGAAAAAGAAGCTCTGGGATCTCAGACTAACTTTGCTAACTTATTCTCTGCAGAGCTTTAGGGCCCGGGGCGTCCTGGTAGACACGGGGCTCTGCTGGGTCTCCGTCCTTGTCTCAGCACAAAGGGCTCGGGAGCCATGGCTTCCTTTCCTGGGATGCAGACGGCCACACTTCCAGAGACAGGGAAGGAAGGAAGTCTTCATGCCCCTGCCACATTCTGGTTACTCATGAGTTAACTGACAGGTCCCATAAATAAATCATGGATGTGTTTTTAGAGCACTTTGCTAAGAACAAGAGTGGCAGAAAACATCACAAGGCTGTCACATCACATTAAGGCCCAGCCACGCGCCACGCTCTGGGGGGAACACGTACAAACTCTACTTTTTGTCATGTATTAAAACATATTTTACCGATTGGCTGGTTGGGAAAGAAATTTATCCACAAGTGTTGCCTCTGCTCTGGAGCCGGCTGCCCCGTGGCCGGCTCTTCCTACCCCATGCTCGGTTCGGTCAGGAACATATTTCACAGACATAAATATCGTCCATTAGGGCCTTTAAAAGTGAAGATAATATCATTTTTAATGTGGATTCCATTATGGAAAAAGCTGCCCGGGATGGGGGTTCTGTCTCAGCGCCATCTGCTCCTCTAGGCTGGGCCCTCCTGGCCGCTCCGGAGGCGGACGCCCCGCCCCCCAGAGCCCTAACCTTCAGGCCCCTCTCTGCGGGAGCTGGGCTGGGTGTTTGGGCAATTGCACGGAGGAAGTGATTTAGGACATTACGGGCCCAGAAGAGGAGGGAAAATCAATACCCATCACCATCAGACGCGGGTCTCGTCACCAAGGCTGTGAACTAGACTGGCTCCCCCTGGCCTCTGACTTCTCTTTTGTTAGCCCTACCGGAAATAAACCCTTTCCCCAAACCCAGCGTCCACCACCTAGGTCAGCTGGGCCTCAGGTGGACTCAGATCCCCCAGGCGCCACCGTCACCAGGCCGCCCGTGGCCCCTGCTGTGTCTGGTTCCTGGCGCATTTGCAAACGCAGCAACACCTCCCCCAGCCCTGCCCCTCGGCTGGCCCTCTTCACTCAGCCCTTGGCTGACGGGTTGTGCTTCTCCTCAGCCCACGTACTGCATGCGACCTCCGGCATGGGCTAGGGATGGGTTTTTAAGACATTGAAGAAAAAGACACATTTCTGGTGCATCCAGTGTGGTCTGCGATCCAGCCCTTCAGTCTCTGGTTTATTCAGCGATACTCAGGGTGTCCCTGTCCTCTAAAAGCCTTGCATGGGAAAAACCCTCTGGTGGATCATGAGGTCAGGAACTGGGTGGAGACAGGAAGAAACTGTCCCCGGGACAGTGAGACCATTTCGACCAGAGGCTGCATAGGGAAGGGTCTGGGCAAGAAGGGCCAAGGTCAAGGATCAGTTACTATGGCCCCCGTGTGGTGTCCAGCACCCTGGTCAGAAGACAGACGAGGAGCAAGATCAGGACCTTGGATCCAGGTCCTGATGGTCTCAGATGAGACCTGAAGTTTGGATGCAGGTGTAGACAATTTCAAAAGCACTCAGGCCCCAGGCTGCAGGAGCCCAACCCTGGAGACGCAGCAGGGGCCCAGGAAGAGGCTGAGCAGGCAGGACAGGCCTCACCTGCCTTTGTTGGCCCCTCCTTCCTGTGGCATCTACTTTGGCCATGGAAACAGAGGGCGGGTCCCAAGAGGATGGGGAAGTCCACCTAGGTCTGAGATCTTGTTTCCCCCAGATCTTGGTCTTTCCTGAGGATAAGGAACTTCCGAGGCGGTACCTCTGCACGGTCAGCCAAGGCAGAGCCTCTGTGCTGATGACCCTCCAGTCCTGGCTCCTGGGTCACTGAGACCTAGGAAGGAAAGCACCATGCCTGAGAAGAGAGCTTGTCCTTTGGGACCCTGGAAGATGCTGGGGACCCTCCTGGGGCTCTCTGCACGGTAACCAACAGGGCTTTATCACTTGACGAGAAGCCAGGAAGTCAGCTGGATGAAATTCTTCCCCGTGGGGCCCACCAAGCCTTCCTGAGTAGTGAGCCTTCGGGTGTTTCCTGGCACCACTGAGACTTCAGGCCACCGTGAACCATCTTTATCGGCCAAGCTGGATTCAGGGATTAAAGGCCCATTCCTCTGGGAATTTCTAGTCGGACACTCAAGCCACCTCTTTTGTGCCTAGAGGATGGGTCATGACGTGTGAGTGCAGGTTCTGTTGTAAGCCACAGACATGCCCTCCACCTGATTAAGAATGGAGAAAACGAGAATCACCAATCCTCACGAGATTTGGGCAGCTCCAGGGAATCTTCAGCAGTGGGTCAGGGACTTCAGCCTTGGTGCCGCCACTGGGCTCCAGCTCTCATGTTTGTGCTCCACTAACAAGTGCCCAGGAGAAACTCACTGTCCACCTTTCCGTGGTGTTCACCCAGGGGCGTGCCACCCAACAAGGGACTGAAGAGACTGTGAGGAACCGAGTCAGGAAGCACCCCTGCCCTGAACCAAGACCTGTCACTCTAGGACAGCCCAGAGCAGTTGATGGCAGAAGAAAGTAGCGAACCCTTGCATGGTCCACCTCCTGGCCCCCACACCAACCACGTGCCCTTCTTCATGCAAAACCAATGTAATGCAGCTCTGCCACCCACAAGTGCATATTTGCTCACCTCTCACCAATGAGAGAAGTCCACAGTCATACCCGCCCACCTGTCCCAGCTGATGCCACGCAGACTCAGTTCCGAGCCCAGGATTGCTGGCTGATGGGCACTCCACCAGATTCTAGCACAGTCCTGCGCAGATAGTTCACAGATTTTGCCAACGTCAGTGCATGATGTTTTAATAGCCAACAGAAACAGGAAATAGAAAGCACCTGTTTCATGGTATGAGGTAGCAAAGAAAGTCAGTAAACCCAGTGACTGCTTCTGCTGTCCCCAGGCATGGCAGCCCCTGGCACATCTGTCCTCCTCTTTCTGCCCGATTCTCCATGACCTCTGGATTGGCAGGGCTGGCCCGGGGGTCTGTGGCAGCAGT
This sequence comes from Urocitellus parryii, assembly GCF_045843805.1. Classification (NCBI taxonomy): domain Eukaryota; kingdom Metazoa; phylum Chordata; class Mammalia; order Rodentia; family Sciuridae; genus Urocitellus; species Urocitellus parryii. The sequence goes on along the minus strand of NW_027551783.1, from coordinate 341,043 downwards.
GCCTGGGTCTCCAGGGGCTCTGGTGCTTCTCCATGACCTGGATCACTGCACCTGCTGACTTTGGGGAGACCTCTCGGGGACCCCCATCCCACCCCTGCACCTCACTTCTATTTTAAACAGGAACCTGGCTTCTCTTCCCCCCTCAGGAATGAACTCACCCCAGTGACCTTTAATCACTTCCATGGCCTCGTGATAGACTCAACTCCAGTTCATCGGGGTGAAACTCAGGCACTCTGAGAGGAACTCCCGCTCTGGGATGCGGAACCCTCTGGAAACTAGAGCTCCCAATAGCAAGACCGGAAGGAAATCCTGAGATCTTCTTCCAGTAAACTGAACCATGAGGTGGCTGCTCCTCTTCTGCCATGGGGCTCATCTGAACCAAAGACGGCCGGCTGGGGAGATGGAGTGGACAGCTGTGTAGGAGGCTGTCCCAGGAAGGGGAACGCACCTCCAGCCTTCTTACTACAAATCCTGTCTCCACGTCTCCCATGACGTCTTGCTACCCAGGTGCCCGAGGTGGGTAGGCTGGAGGACTCTGTGTGGCTCTGGACGTCATAGATGCTCCTGTCCAAGGAGGTCCAGGGAAATGGGCAGTGGTGCCTCCCCACCAAGCACAGTCTCTGTGGGTGCTCCATCTCTGGAGCTGGAACACCTTGGTGGCGCCCAAGACCAGAGAAGAGCACAGGCAGTGGCCCTGCCTCGGGAGGAGAGCCCACCTCTCTGGTTCTCCTGCCACCAATGCCCAGCCTATGCCCCGGGCAGCCCCAAGGCGGGCCTGGGAAACCCAGAGAGCGAGGGTCGCCTTCCGCTGGGGTGGGAGCTCCCCAGCTCTGAGCCCTCCCCCTCCCCCCGCATGCTGACCTTCAGTGGGGAGGGCACTGTGCAGTTTTTACTGCTGAGACAGTGGGATGGCGGTCAGCATGCGCCCTGTTGGTCACACTACGTGGCCCTCCTCATGTCAACTGGAGCCCGTGTGGATGTGTGACTGGCTGACGAGGGGCAGGTCTGAAGAGGTGCGTGGGCCAGGTGCATCTCCTCTCTGCTTCAGCAGCACAGCCAGCATCAGAGAAGTGGCCCGAGTGCTGCGTGGCACCAGTCACCCCCAGCCACAGGCTCAGGGCTGCCGCCCTGCCAGCTTGGAGAGGCGTTTGCTTTAGTTCAGGTAATTGCTTTGGATTTAGGAAATGAGTGCAGAGAAAAACACAGACTCTGCACCACACGTTGGAACCGAGCAGGTGAGCCTTGAACACTCTTCCATTAAGGAAGAGCCTAGTTTTTAGACTGACCCTCTGAAACGGTGACATCCACAGATGATGCCATCCACCAGGTGGCCCTTTTCTGTGCCAGGTAGAATTGCATGACCCAGGGCCATGGATGTCTGTCATTCTGTACTTTCCCTGTTTCACAAGAAGCAGCCTTAATTCATGGCTCTTGGAAATCTGCTTAAGCATCACGTGATGGTCTTTGAGCTGGGACACTGGGCACTGTACTTGTTTTGATTCCCTTAGTCACTTAAACCCTTCATCAGTGCCTCAGGGAACCACTTTCCACTGCCCTCTTCTTTCCCTCTAGACTTACGTGCCTCTCTGTCAGGACTAGTTTTTGTAGTATTCCGAAACCTGGGAACAACTTGCAGTGTTCTAGGTCTGGGTGGATGGAAGGAACTGGGAACAGAGGCAGGGGTAGCCCCCAGCAGAAAGGGCTGCACACCAAATGCGGAGCTCCTAGGGGACCTGCCGAGGAGCTGAGGGCGAAGCTCGGATCGTAGACCCTGCTTAGAAATGCACAGGGAAGAGTCGCGGCAAGGGAAGAGGGTAATGTGAACTGACAGACCAGGCAGTTGACGTCCGCGACTCATTACCAGGAAACCCGTGCAGGACTGAATTCCACACGGATTGGGACTATTTGCAGAAAAACCCTGGCTGTGGTGTTGAAGGGGACTTGTGAGGTCAAGTCGAGTTAGGCCAGCGAGGGCTTTTCTGGTGTCTGCTCAGGGGGCTCCCCTTTTAGCACGTGTGTGCCAGGGTTTGTTTGTGTTCTGCCATTAGGAAAAGGTGCCTGCCCTGTGTTTCATGCCAGATGTGGGCAGATGGGGACAGGAGGTGCTACGGGTCCACATGTGAGGCTCGGGCTTCCTCCCCAGGCTGGAGGCCGATGGCCTGAGCTGCCCTGGTGTGTCTAGGACAGCTCTGACTTCAGTCTTCGCCAACCCAGTCCCTGTATTCCTATTTTTTCCGTAGACGAAGATATTTCTATAGACGGGGTGTTTAAAAAAATATCTGTCAGTTCGCTTCCAAAACTATCTTGAGCTCTTTGGGGAGTTAAATGTGGGTTTAAGGACAGAGCTCGTGGGACGGGATGAGGGCTGAAATGACTTTAGCTGTGTGCACTGGGCACAAAGCGAGTCAAGACCCAGTCAGGTCTTTGCGATGCTGTAATTTCTCAAGAGATCCGGGAAACCCTCATGCTGCCTGCCTGGCTGACAGTCCTCGCCCGGGCCGACCAGCCTTTCCTGTGCTCTCCCTTTCTAAGAGGGAGGCTCGCTCAGTGTGCCTCCGACAAGACCTGCCCAGCTGCACGCCCTGAGCTGGGAGGGTTTCTGGGTTCTTTGCAGAACTCACCCGGCAGAGCCAAGGGCCAAATCCAGCAAACCAGAACCCAACCAGGGCAGGACGTTCTGCAGGGGCTTGAGGACACTTCTCCTGGCCCAACTCCTTAGCCTGGGGGCTACGCTGGGTAGAAGCTGGAGAGAAGCTACTGTTTCAAGGTGTAAGAACCGAGGGCCTGGTCCTGCTGCCCCCAGGCTCTCCCTCTTGGCACTTTCTCGCCTGTTTCTAGGCCCAGGAAGCTCAAGAACTCAAACCTTTCCACACGCCTGACCTCCAAATGCCAGACTTCAGAAGGATCCCTCCCCACGGCCGACCCGCTGGTCTTAGACACTAAGTAGAGGTTTAAATCCCCGGGATCAACGGGTAGACAAATTAAGTAGCGTCTTAGAGAGCAGTGTGCAGACTTCCATCAACATTCCCCTTTCATCTCTGGGGGAGAACCCACGTCACTCTCTCCCCTTCCTGAGAACCGGGCGCAGCGCTCCGACACAGCAAGTTTCACAGGGAAAACAAAGAAGCAATTACAGACGGAATAATCCCAGTAAACAATTATTTGATGAGATTACGAATATGCATGGATTGTCAACTCGCCTGGCGTAAGACTTAAAGTGCTGGAGTCCTGAACAGGGAAGCAGACAACGGCATTATCCAGACGGTCACATAAATACAAACAGTCATTTTCCTTTGCTGTGGTAAATAAGCCAGTAAGAACCTGGGAACAGTGGATGCTCCCGTGGAAAACAGTGATTACTCGAGTTCTGTTCAGCTGGGGCAGGTAAAGAGCCCAGCACCCTCCCCCTCAGCCCTCCAACCCGCCTGGCATCCTCCTGGCGGGGCCCTGGGTTCCACCAGCTGCAGTGACCCGCTGAGGGCACACTGGAGCATGGCTGGGCGTTCAGGGTGGCCAAGGGCTGGAAGGGGCTCCCTGGGTCCTATGTCCAGCTGTGCCCAGGCTGTGCTTGGAGCCGCGGGGCCTGGGAGTCTGGGCACACAGAGGCCACTTGTAGCAAAGGCAGTCAGAATGCATCCTTACCCATCAAGCCCGCTGGTGGAGGGAGCAGCCTTCCTCCTCTTGATGTGAGATGATATCAGACGGTTATTTCTTCCCACCTTTGAAGTTCTCGTGTTCTTCTTCTTCTTTTTTTTTTTTTTTTTTTTTGCCAGCTCTGCCAGAGGGACTCCTACCATCTAAAGGCCAGATCTGGTTTCAGCCCTTAGAAACCTCCCCCTGGGGCTCGCAGCTGATTTGCTGGTTTCGGCGAAGGTGCCAGTGCCTAGCTCGGGCGAAGGTGCCGTGCTCACAGCTGTTGGTTTTTTCCACGCACTTAGCAGGACTCTCAGCTCACCAGCCGAGCGTGCTGGCGGGTGGGCCGTGGCTTGGCGGGTGACCTGGGCCCCTTCAGGGAGCCGCTGCCTCTCATCTGCGAGGGTCCTGCAGGTGTTTCTCAGGCACCTCAGTAGCTGCAAAGGTTGTTCTGCTGTTTGTGCTCTGGCCCTTTAAGTGGCAAAAGCTACCTATAAAAATAGGATTGCTGTGAGCCTGTGGGTTCTGCCTCAAGTAGACGGACGGGATTCTGGTGTGCTTTCTCCTGAACAGAGGAGGCCCTTCATGAATGTGCACCCTTGTCCCCATGGTGGTAATGCTGCCCTAGCCTCTCTCCTCTTTCTAAAGTCCTCGACGTGGATCCTGCAGCTATAGTTGCTGGGACCTGGCCTCCAGTGGCGCAGGGCTCGGGCTGTTCAGAGAGCACCTGCTCTGGAGAGTGTCCAGGGAACCTGTTCCTGTCTGGAGCCCAGAGGAGACAGAGGCCAGGCCTGGCTCATTCGGGATTCTACGGACTCCCTGTAGTCCTGCCAGAGGATGGGGCTGTGTCTGTAGAGTAGGTGTGTGTAGTAGATCACTAAGCGCAGGTTGACCACCCCACCACAGGTCACTCCTGCCTCAGTGGGTGCTGCCGCCAGTGTAGACGGGCTCACGAGGCCCTGGTTGTCTAGGAGCATTTACGCTGCAAAAGTCAGCAGGGCGGCACCCCAGGGTCTGCTCCCCAGCTGCCCCACGGTGTCGAGGTGTGCCAGGAAGCGGTGCTGACACCTGCCGCTCCTGAGCCCATCAGGGCAGCCCGTGAGGTTCAGGACTCCGTCCAGGCCACGTCCATGTGGAAACACGCTGTGTAATGACAGGCCTCTGGTTTCCTTCTGGGACACCGGCGTCTCTCTAAGCCAGCTTCCTGCAGGCCTGAGCTCGGGATGAGAGGTGGGGAGAGCGCGGCCTTTCATCTTCTGCACCTCCCAGGCCCCACAGCCCCCCTGTGAATTAATATGCCCCTGTTTATTTTTGCTCTTTGGCCTCAAATGCATAACCAACATTTTCTAGAGACAACCCGTGGGAAGGGATTTAGCACAGTGTTTGCTTTAGACTCAGCAGCACTAGAGGACAAACAGACACAGCGCTGCTGCATGTTCTTGGGAAATTCTTGGGGCTACTTAACATCCTCTGGCTAGATCCCCTTAATTAAAGCTAAGTAATTCTGACCCTTCTCCTTAAATCGCCTGGATGCTTCAAACAGACGCATTATTTGGATCTCAAGTGTTAGGATTTGACTTCCTCGCCCTCACCCGAGTTGGCAGTGTGGGTCCTTTGTCCTTACGGCCTTCCGCAGGAGACTCTGGATCTGCTCCTGTGGGACAAAGGCTCGCGGAAGCTCTTCTGGGTCCCAGAGATTTGCTGTCTCATTCATGACTCTTCTGAAAACTTTGGGGGCATTTCCTTTTCATCATTTTGGGTTGGTTAAAGGAAAACCCCACCTTTTCCTATTTATAACTCCACCCCTCACCACATATCCAGATATGCCTGAACTCATTAATGTCACCATGGGACCAATGGCCAGGACCAGAATGGAGCTGCTTTGCGGCTGCCCCAAGCCCCTGCTCAGCTGGCCTGGTTGCCAGCAGGGTGCAGGAGAAGGCGCTCAACCCCTGACCCTGCAGAGCCCACTCCCCGCGAGGCCTCTGGCCAAGTCGCGAGGGGAGGTGACCAGAGCCTGCCTGGTTTTCAGGGAAATCCTCTGACACATTGCCCCCAGGAACCTTAACCCATGAGGCGGCTTACACATCGCGGGTCCTAACGTTGGATCAAAGCGACACGTGTGCTCTCGGAGGCCAGGCTGGGGGTCCTGCCCCGGCCAGCAGGGGTGGCGGGATTGATTCTCCTATTTGACATCACAATGACCTGGAAAGCAGGGCTCCCAGGCAAGGTGACAGAACGTGCCGTCAGTGCTCAGACACGAAGGGCAGGCGTCACCAAGTCCAGGGTGACATTCCCACCTACAAGCAAGTCCTCACAAGTGGCTACAGAAACGAGAGGAAGCACGTGGGCACAGTTCTGTGGTTCTCTCTGCTCCGACAAAGAAGATAAGACACGGGAAGAGCCACCATTGGTCCCCAGAAATCACAGAGGCAGGATGGGGACTCAGGCACAGGAGCTGTGTGGGAGGCCACAGCCTGACTGCAGGGTGGCCTGGGCTGCAGGGACCACGCCGCGGAGGCCCAGGACCATCCACTGGCCATATGACATCACTGAGTTTTATAAGTCACTTGACATTCATTACAGGCTTCACTGTGCCATCCATGCGCTACCAAAATAGATTAAAGCATCCTCTTGGATGACATCAGCTCCCTGTGGTCCCCCAAAGGTAGCAGAGAGGACAGGAGAGCAAGCCCATCAGAGCTCAGCCCCTCAAAGAGGGCCAAGTAATGCACCCAGGGACACTCGCACTGGATGGGGCGCCCTGTCTGTGACGAGTGAGGGGACGGCCTCCTTCATGAGGTGGCACAGACACCCGCGGAGGCACCGGGACTCGGCATTCACCTGGCACCTGGCCCATTTGCAGGTGGCGCAGTTAGAAGCCAGGGCCCGGCTTCCTCTGCCCCTCCTAAGAGGATGGTTCTCAAGTTGAGTTTGCAGCCAAATCAGCTGAGGAGCTGCTCAGGAGTCGAGGCTCCGGACGTGTCTCTGCATGATGTGATCAAAATGTCCAGCTGGCCAGCAATCCCTGTTTTCCTGGGGCTCCTTAGAGACCCCCCCGGAGAAGCACAGCTTCAGATAAGGTGTGTGTGGGCCCCAGGGGGCCAGCTGGGACTGAGACCACGGTGGGCGTCTGCGAGGGCCGACACACATAGCAGGGAGCAGAGGGGCGAGGGAGCAGGAGAGTGACCTCCCAGGGACCAAGAGCTGGGCCTCCCATCGTCCTGAGCAAAGACCCCATTACGGTGGCCACTGGGGGTCAGGCGCTCCTGGAAGGAGGTGGATCTTGAGGGATGCAGTTCCCCCACCTTCACCTGAGACACAGCCCAAGAACTGTCTTCAGGCAGCACCCAGCTGGGGACAGAGGCAGGAACATCCTTCCTGGACAGAGGCAGGAACATCTGGGTGCCCGCCCCAGGGCCAAGAATGGAGTTCCTTGCCTCCGCTTCACGGTTCCCAGGGCACCTGCCCGCCTTCCTCCCTCCTTTGCTCTCCCCTCCTCCTCCCTCCCCCCTCCCCTTCCTTCCCTCCCCTCTCCCCGACTTCCCTCCCCTCTCCCCACTTCCCTCCCTCTCCTTCCTTCTTCCCTCCTTTGCTCTCCCCTCCTCCTCCCTCCCCCCTCCCCTTCCTTCCCTCCCCCTCCCCCACTTCCCTCCCCTCTCCCCACTTCCCTCCCTCTCCTTCCTTCTTCCCTCCTTTGCTCTCCCCTCCTCCTCCCCCCCTCCCCTTCCTTCCTGACCCCTCCCCCACTTCCCTCCCCTCCCCCCACTTCCCTCCCTCTCCCCCACTTCCCTCCCTCTCCTTCCTTCCTCCCCTTCTCCCTTTTCCTTCCTCCCTCCTTTGCATCAGCCTCACTATTCCCCCTTCAGTTGTCTGGACTTACCCCCCACAATTTCTCTTTGTGCCACCTTCTCTTGGTTAACTACAAATAAGGACCCTTATTTCATCTAGGGTGTCCTCTAGATACAAGTGACCTGTGGGGTTGGATCTCAGGTGATCTGATCTGCAGGGATGTGTCTGACCCCAGTACGTCCTATTTCCTCAAGTAAAGGACTCACCTGTCATTAGGGTCCTGACCCAAATTCCGCACGAGGAATCGGAAGGAACTCGACCTCTTTGAGAACAGACTTCCCTGGAGAGCTGTAGTGGGTCCCACTCAGAGTGAAGCAGGGGAGCCGGGGACACTTGCCAGAGCGTCCCCTGACCCTGGGGTCCCAGGAGACCGAACTGTACCTGTGTTTAACGAGCCACCTGAGGGTAAAGCCAGGGGAATCCTGGTGGAGAAGAGGCCTAGTGATTCACTTAAGCTTTGGGGACCCTGGTGGACACCCAGGAGAGGCTGGGGGCTAGAGACTCCGACTGGCTGGTGAGGAAAAGGAACTCACCGTGGGCTAGAGCCACAAACCTGAAGGACATCCTGCCCTTCCCACCTCACCCTGAGACGTTCTCCCATCCTGCCTCGTCCTGCACAGCCGCTGAGCCCCAGCACTGCAGGGCAGGGTCTGCAGAAAGTGGCTGCCGTCAGCCAGGCCCGAAGCGGACGGCATCTGGCCCAGGGGCGGGCAGAGCTTCCCTCAGCGGCAGCCAGGGATCTCCAG